>NC_052962.1:41534534-41865039 GCF_013358895.1 Oreochromis aureus | reverse complement strand
TAACCACATAAATACACACAAAACAATTGGACATAACACAAAAGTCAATAAAGACAACCACAAAGGAGGTTTGGAGGAAACAATTGGACATAACATAAAAGTCAATAAAGACAAACACAATTAGGAAAAAACAATAAAAGGAGGTTTGGAGGACACAAAACAATTGGACATAACACAAAAATCAAAGCAACAGAGATAAAACAAAAAAGAGAAAAATATTAAATTGAAACACACGTAAAAACATAAAAAGGACAAATACATAATGAGGAGGATGGAACGGACACAGAACAGGATAGTCATGGGGAAGGAACAAAATGATGAGGTCACGAAAAAATTAACGGAAAGGACAAACAGGAAGGGGGTGCCATAAATAGAAACATAAGGAAAGGACATTTAAGAAGGGGGTGCCATAAAAATAATGAAAAATAAAGAAAGCCAAGGAAAATGTGAATAAACAGAAAAACAGAGAACCCGAGAGTGGGAGGAGACAGAACACAATATAAAAGCCAAGAGGGGCACATACAACAGAGAGAGACAGACACGTTGGGCCAGCCTGAAGAAGGCCAATATCACGCCGAAACGTCGCGACGGCCCACCGATACTAAAGTGCACTATTAATATTCACATTAAAAAACCAAATGTTGGTTAATTTTTTGAACTGGGACGGGGACATCATCACCGGCCTGTTGAGCGATCATGCCCCTTTGGGGACGCATCGCCGGGGACCTGACCGCCCGGGATGGGGGCAGGTATGGACAGTGCATTGGAGCCCGTTCCCCTTCGGGGACCGGACTCCCAACTTGAATTTCCCCTAACCAGCCCGTGCCGCCTGACCGCCCGCTTGGGCTGCGTCTTGTCCCCGGACTGCGATACCCTGGGGTGACCCTTGCCCTTTGGACTGGGGATATCCCAACCCCTCATCATTCCTAACCCTAACCACATAGGACATACAAAACAATTAGACACAATACATTCTGACCCTAACCACATAAATACACACAAAACAATTGGACATAACACAAAAGTCAATAAAGACAACCACAAAGGAGGTTTGGAGGAAACAATTGGACATAACATAAAAGTCAATAAAGACAAACACAATTAGGAAAAAACAATAAAAGGAGGTTTGGAGGACACAAAACAATTGGACATAACACAAAAATCAAAGCAACAGAGATAAAACAAAAAAGAGAAAAATATTAAATTGAAACACACGTAAAAACATAAAAAGGACAAATACATAATGAGGAGGATGGAACGGACACAGAACAGGATAGTCATGGGGAAGGAACAAAATGATGAGGTCACGAAAAAAATTAACGGAAAGGACAAACAGGAAGGGGTGCCATAAATAGAAACATAAGGAAAGGACATTTAAGAAGGGGGTGCCATAAAAATAATGAAAAATAAAGAAAGCCAAGGAAAATGTGAATAAACAGAAAAACAGAGAACCCGAGAGTGGGAGGAGACAGAACACAATATAAAAGCCAAGAGGGCACATACAACAGAGAGAGACAGACACGTTGGGCCAGCCTGAAGAAGGCCAATATCACGCCCGAAACGTCGCGACGGCCCACCGATACTAAAGTGCACTATTAATATTCACATTAAAAACCAAATGTTGGTTAATTTTTTGAACTGGGACGGGGACATCATCACCGGCCTGTTGAGCGATCATGCCCCTTTGGGGACGATCGCCGGGACCTGACCGCCCGGGATGGGGGCAGGTATGGACAGTGCATTGAGCCCGTTCCTTCGGGGACCGGACTCCCAACTTGAATTTCCCCTAACCAGCCCGTGCCGCCTGACCGCCCGCTTGGGCTGCGTCTTGTCCCCGGACTGCGATACCCTGGGGTGACCCTTGCCCTTTGGACTGGGGATATCCCAACCCCCTCATCATTCCTAACCCTAACCACATAGGACATACAAAAACAATTAGACACAATACATTCTGACCCTAACCACATAAATACACACAAAACAATTGGACATAACACAAAAGTCAATAAAGACAACCACAAAGGAGGTTTGGAGGAAACAATTGGACATAACATAAAAGTCAATAAAGACAAACACAATTAGGAAAAAACAATAAAAGGAGGTTTGGAGGACACAAAACAATTGGACATAACACAAAAATCAAAGCAACAGAGATAAAACAAAAAAGAGAAAAATATTAAATTGAAACACACGTAAAAACATAAAAAGGACAAATACATAATGAGGAGGATGGAACGGACACAGAACAGGATAGTCATGGGGAAGGAACAAAATGATGAGGTCACGAAAAAAATTAACGGAAAGGACAAACAGGAAGGGGTGCCATAAATAGAAACATAAGGAAAGGACATTTAAGAAGGGGTGCCATAAAAATAATGAAAAATAAAGAAAGCCAAGGAAAATGTGAATAAACAGAAAAACAGAGAACCCGAGAGGGAGGAGACAGAACACAATATAAAAGCCAAGAGGGCACATACAACAGAGAGAGACAGACACGTTGGGCCAGCCTGAAGAAGGCCAATATCACGCCGAAACGTCGCGACGGCCCACCGATACTAAAGTGCACTATTAATATTCACATTAAAAAACCAAATGTTGGTTAATTTTTTGAACTGGGACGGGGACATCATCACCGGCCTGTTGAGCGATCATGCCCCTTTGGGGACGCATCGCCGGGGACCTGACCGCCCGGGATGGGGGCAGGTATGGACAGTGCATTGGAGCCCGTTCCCCTTCGGGGACCGGACTCCCAACTTGAATTTCCCCTAACCAGCCCGTGCCGCCTGACCGCCCGCTTGGGCTGCGTCTTGTCCCCGGACTGCGATACCCTGGGGTGACCCTTGCCCTTTGGACTGGGGATATCCCAACCCCCTCATCATTCCTAACCCTAACCACATAGGACATACAAAAACAATTAGACACAATACATTCTGACCCTAACCACATAAATACACACAAAACAATTGGACATAACACAAAAGTCAATAAAGACAACCACAAAGGAGGTTTGGAGGAAACAATTGGACATAACATAAAAGTCAATAAAGACAAACACAATTAGGAAAAAACAATAAAAGGAGGTTTGGAGGACACAAAACAATTGGACATAACACAAAAATCAAAGCAACAGAGATAAAACAAAAAGAAAAAATATTAAATTGAAACACACGTAAAAACATAAAAGGACAAATACATAATGAGGAGGATGGAACGGACACAGAACAGGATAGTCATGGGGAAGGAACAAAATGATGAGGTCACGAAAAAATTAACGGAAAGGACAAACAGGAAGGGGTGCCATAAATAGAAACATAAGGAAAGGACATTTAAGAAGGGGTGCCATAAAAATAATGAAAAATAAAGAAAGCCAAGGAAAATGTGAATAAACAGAAAAACAGAGAACCCGAGAGTGGGAGGAGACAGAACACAATATAAAAGCCAAGAGGGGCACATACAACAGAGAGAGACAGACACGTTGGGCCAGCCTGAAGAAGGCCAATATCACGCCGAAACGTCGCGACGGCCCACCGATACTAAAGTGCACTATTAATATTCACATTAAAAACCAAATGTTGGTTAATTTTTGAACTGGGACGGGACATCATCACCGGCCTGTTGAGCGATCATGCCCCTTTGGGGACGCGCGCCGGGGACCTGACCGCCCGGGATGGGGGCAGGTATGGACAGTGCATTGGAGCCCGTTCCCCTTCGGGGACCGGACTCCCAACTTGAATTTCCCCTAACCATTTTGATCTCCTGTTTCTAACCCCAACCCTGTTTATAAGCCCTAACCCTAACCAGGGGGTCTTTATTTTCATTCCTCAACCCCCACTCACGTGGGAACCTTCATGTTTAATAGTTCATGAAGATTATTGTAAAACACATTGAAAAATACACAACATCACTGCAAGAAACATAAAAAATACACAAAAAATACAAAAACCTATAAAATATCTTTAAAACATCAAAAACTTCATTTTTATTTGTTCACATTGTTTGTAAATAGTTAAAAATAATTTTTCCGTTAGTATTGTTTACAACATTGCTTATCTTTAAAACGTGCAAAATTCATAATTACAAATATAATTGAAAGCACCAAAAATGAATAAACAACAAAAAATTTAAAAACCCCATCAAAAACACCAAAAAATATTTAAAATCAGTTCATAAAATACTAAAACACTTTAAAACAAAGTTTCATTTAAAACTTTTATGTTGGTTAAAAATTATTAAAAACATTAAAAACAATTTTATGTTACTTAATTATATGCACATTTTCTATTTTCTGCATTTTTTCATCACTATAGGCAAGGCTGCAAAAACTTAAAACATCAGTTCATTGAAGACTGCATTTTCAGTTTACTTCATCAGAGGCTATATAAGGGGAGGAGTGCTGAACACCCTCATTCTTGCCCTGACAGCCGAAGGAGCAACATCTCCTCATAGCTTACAGCAGCCAGTTTTTCAGTTTGCAAAGCGTGTGCCCTGGCCTGAAGAAGACCCTGTTGGGTCGAAACGTTGCCCCGGGCACACTACCAATTGGCCTATTTTGAATTTATTAAAAATTAATTAATTTTTTTTATTTTCATTAAAAAAGAACTTTTTTCATTTTTTTTCGTTTGATTTTTTCTTTTTTGCATTATTAATTAGATACATTATCATTCATACCTACATTCATAAATAACAAACACATACATTTTATTAAACTATAATACCAAAGGCTGCATCATCCACACAATTTTATTATTAGATAACAAAGGCTTCACCAGTGACAAGACAAAAACAACACAACAAAAAAACGAAAAAATGGTCTACCTGGAGGATGACCAGGATTGGATCCCTGTACGGTACCGGGGACGGCGCTTAGTGCCTGGTGGCCGTAACAGGCAGTGGAGTAGCGGGAGGGCCCAAGGGAAGGACCGTGCACCTCCGCGTCCCTTCAGGGACCGGAACACTTTTCCTCTCCCAAACCCTAACCCTGCCCCTCCGTGGTAAGCCTCGGCTCTGAATACTGTTTAGGATATTTGTATATTGATATTTATGCCCGTGTTTTTATTAGAGATGGACCGATCCGATATTGACCTAAATTACTGGATCGGATATCGGCGAAAAATAAAAAATGTAATCCGATCCATTAAATATCAAAAAAGCATCTCACAAAACTTGCAACACAGCGTAACTCGGCTCATAACTGTAGCACGTTGCAGCAGTATGCTCACGTGATAGAGCGGCTGTGTGTATTTGTAGCCTCGCTACCAAACCAGCATTTCATCTCCGAGGAAGTTATCCCAGAGAGAAGTAAAGCAAGTGTGTAAGTTCATCTCTGAATGTTTGTAACGCATTCCCACGTTAAGCTTAACCGATATATGGAGCGACTGCCTCTCTCTCTCCCTCTCCTGCCGCTACTTCATGAAACTGCTTAACGATCAGCTGATCGGCTTTTCTGTCACGAGTGCGTCTCTCTTCTTTGTTTTTGGCCCACTTTGCACCAGAAAGAGGAAACCAGTGGCGGAACAACAGCAGCACGTTTAACCTTGATAAGCTGTTGTTAGAATTTATTTAATATTACTTTCTACACCAGGATCCTTTTCTAAGTAGCTGACGGCTGGTAACTGTGGAGGGGCGGATCTAGCAAAGTTTAGCCAGGGGGGCCGATAGGGCGTGAACAGGGAAAAGGGGGCACAAAGACATACTTTTCTTTCTTATTCTTATTTAAAATACGTAGCTTTTAATAAATAATTATCTGAATCTTACACCCAAAGTTTTAATCTGATGTAAAATGTATAGAAGTTGTTACGGGTTCAGAATTGGTGGAGAGTACAAAGGCAAGACAGTCCAGAAGATTTGGGTTAAAGCGATCTTTATTGAAGTATTCGCGCGGGAAGACAGTCACTGCACATGTCAGCAAGGGTCTTCACCAAAATTATACTTCAGACTGCTTTTAAAGCATCAGGGTATTATGACGCCCCTTCTTGCGTTTACAAGCACATAATTTGCATGTACAGAACATTCATGTATTTTAAGCATAAAGTGCAACATCGAGGTTCCTCTTTTCGGCATCTTCTTTCCAAAAAAGGCAATGGACTCTGGCCTCTGCAGTCTCCAGGGGCTGGTCCTCTCCACGCGTCATCTGTTGTCAAGAAAGCTCAAGTGCAACATGTTTGCTCAGTACATTCAGGCCTATGGTTAAATCTAGTTCTAGGTTATATGTGATATATGTGTGTTTTGTAAGCATGTGTGCGATCTTTCTTAAGCTCCAGGCTTTTAACCAATGTGTCACCCAGACAGTCACGCTGAATGAAGCTTGAGACCTTTAATTACCTGGGAAAGCTTCAACTCCTTATAAGCACGGGACTGCAATGTGTGTATAAAGACATAATAATACTAAAAGTGGTTATGCTGCACCTGTAATAAGGATTAATGTGGTGTCAGCGTGTTAAATGATTACTCTGGTGTTCGTGTATTAACTGTCATCTGACCAGTTTAAAGCTATACGAGATTATATTAATGCTGATTAATATGCTATCTAATATATTGTAGCAGTAAAGCAATTTCCCCTTTTCCACAATCCTCCTTTTGACCTCTTGACCACAAGAGGTCACATACACCGTGTGCTGTGTCACTCCTCGGCCCACTCAGTCGTTTCTATCTCCATCAATGGCATCATGGACACCGGGGTCACTGCCCCGGGATCCACTGCCCTCGTAATTACCTTTTCCAACAATCCTCTGACACAAGGAATGAGACAGCATCCACAGGTGACCAAAATCCCTAAAAAAGCAGATATAGAAAGCATTGCAGACATCACTAACCCTTTCCACTGCCCGAACACGGATGTCAGCCAACCCTCAAAGGGATTCTCAATCCCTGAGTCTTCATGCATGGTCCTGGACAGAGTTTTAAGGCCCTCCAGCGCTCGAGTAACTGAGCCATCTGGGGCAGTATTGTTTGGGATGAAAGTACAGCACATGTCGCCAAACATAGCACAAACTCCGCCCCTTTCTGCGAGAACCATGTCGAGAGCTAGTCTGTTCTGGACCCCCATTAGTGAGGTCGGACCCAACTGTTCTACTACTCCCACGAAGGCATCCCGGGTTAGGTTTGAGAGTCTCAGCACATTGTAATGAACGTAGTTTATCCTGTCCACATTCTTGTTTGGGGTCACTGGAAAAAGAGCAGAGACTATTGGTAAGTTTTCAAAACCGGCTGCTATTGGGTCTACCAGTTTATACTCGTTTGGGACTCCCCTGGGCACTCCTATGCAGTCCATCCATGTGGGTGAATCCATTCTGGGATCGTATACATGTGTTCCCTGAGTGCTTCTTTTACTCAATATGTGTCTCTTACGTCTGGCTGCCAATGTGCGTGTGTTTCTTTCGGGCATGACTTTCACTTTGTTGCCGATTAATGTCAGTGGAGCTCCCAACCTTACCATTGCACACGTCCCAACACTTCCCAGAGGAACACGGACCAAGAGAGTTCTCTGCCCACAATAATAATATAGCCCACTTCTTGCCCAATTGCCTATTAATGTATTTGAATGGTTTTTCATATTGGTGGTTCTCCTGTGAGTGTCACAGAGCACCAACTAGGGTCGATATCTCCCAGCGTGTATCTCACTTTGTCTGTAGAAAACTTAAAGCACGTGTAGTTATCCTTTCTGGGTCTGAATGGTCCTACCTGTGTCTGCTTGTCAATTGGTGGGAAGAGGCTGGACAGGATTGAACAGTTGCCAGTACTCACTGCTTCTCTCGTAAGTCGCAGCATACACTCGCACCCCATTTGTCCTCTGGATACAGTGGAGCGGGCTCTGTAAACAAACGCGCCTAGCTGAGGCACAAGCAACACAGTTAGACACTTGTTGTTCTTTAGCATTTTGGGCCACCCAGTCCAGCCAGAGGTTACTGTCACTGAACCCGGTGGCACGCTCGATTAAATCCTGGGGCTTCAGCCTAGTGTAATCGACCGTCAACACTCGTCTACCTTTTGGTTCATGTTCCTCTGGTGTAGCGGTTGGCAACCCGTCCCCTCCTTTTCCTGTAATGTTCATAACAGAATTTGTGACATTATTAGACGTGGGATTCACTAAGTTTATCCTAATTAATCCGATCGGATCTGTCCCCGAGACATCTGCACCGATTACCAGGTAGAACACATTTCCTGGGCTCTGTGACCTGGGCAGGGTGTCCCAGGGACCCAGAGAAAGTGTGATAGGGTTTTGGGCAGTAGAAAAATCCCTCTGAATGGCTATTCCCTTCAACCCCTCCGGCACCTGTGGCTGCCACCCTACTCCTGTCCAACTTACCACGTTCCCCCAGCCAGGGGCGCACCACTGTGCCGCTGTGTATGACGCCAGCACAGGGCGGATTCCCCGGCTGGAGTGAGGATTCCCTCCCCTGGTGCAAATGTAAGGGTGGCTGCACATCCACACATCATATCCCCTCCAGCTGCTGTTTGCTCCTTCACAGTTAATTACTTCGCATAGATCGAACGTGTATGAGCTTGTGGACCCTTTAACGTAGTCCAGTTCCATGCCATTATATGCGCTGAGACAATCATCCCTTTTACCTGACACCTCACGTTTGGGTCTTTTCAGCGGCCACATTTCGGTATTTGGTTTTTCAGTCAGTATTGGGCTGGGCTGACCTCCGTGCTCAGGTGGGCTGCGCCAGGCTGTCTGCCAAAAATACAGAAAAAGACAAATACCCAAAACTAATACTATCTTATATAACAGCCATGTGGTTGTGAGAAGCATTTTTACCAATTTCCTCTCCTCCCGCTTCTTGCTACGTGCCTGTAAGTCAAATGTGTGCATGGTGTCATATGAAATGCGTACTGCTGACATACAAATTCCCTTTTTTTTTTCTTAATTTGTTACCACTCCTTTGCGTTGGCGTGGGGATCTCCTCCTTTGCTGCTCTTCTTGCTTCGGCCTCCCAGGTAGACTACTGTTCGGCCCGTTGCACGGGTGAGAGGATTTATTCTGCCTCTGGCTGTCGTCAGCACCCGTGTTCGGTGGAGCTGGGTTGTCGTCTACCAAGCTCTCGTCCGCTGCAGCACACTGCGTCCAATGGAACCAGGTGTCGCCTTTCCCTCTCAGTCGGACCGCTGTGTTCGTCCTGGCGGTTACCTCATACGGACCTGTCCAGCGAGGCTCTTTCCACTTCCGCTTGATGACTTTCAGCCACACTGCTTTTGCGTCTGGGACCTCCCCTCCTGCTGTGGGTCTTCCAGAGGTAACCTGTTTTGTGAAACTGGACACAAGAGCTTTCAACTCATTAAAATATTCAGCATGGGACCTGTTACTTTTTCTGGGCTGCTCCACCGGGACCGCTGTCCAGGGCGCCGGAAACGGTCGTCCTGTCAGCAGCTCGTACGGCGTGAAACCTGTGGATTGGTTAACAGAGCATCTTATGGTCATCAAAGCAATGGGCAGGGCTGCCAGCCAATTCAGCCCTGTCTGTGCACATATTTTAGCTAGTTTGTTCTTCAAGTTTAGGTTCATTCTTTCTACTTTCCCTTGCGATTGGGGGTGGTACACTGTCCCGAATTTATGCTGAACCCCCAACATTCTCTCCACCTCGGCTAAATCCTGATTTCTAAAGTGGGTACCGTTATCTGATCTAATTCTCTTAGGAAACCCATGCCTTGGAATGTAGTGGTTAATCAAACATTTAATCACACTCTTTGCATCTTCTCTTTTAGTCGCCCATGCCTCTGGCCAGCCGGTCAGAGCATCCACACATACCAACAAATATCTGACTCCCCTGGACCTGGATCTACCATATCGGTGAAATCAATCACAATTTCTTCTCCTGGTCTCTCTGGCATGAGAAACTTACCTGTTTCTGGCTTTACCGCTGGCTTTGGATTGTGTGCCCCACAAATTAAACAGGTTCGGGCTCTCTCTTTCATCATGTTTCTCAAATCTGGGTGCCACCAGTGACACAAGTTTCTCTCCATCTGTGTCACTCCTACGTGGGCAAGTCCATGCGCCTCGATACTTTCTTTTCAGCCAGCTTAGCTGTCAGAACCGGTCGCCCGTGGGGTCCTCGCCACAGACCTTTTTCTTTTCGGGCTCCTCGGCTCTCCCACACCTCCTTTTCCTCCTGGGTGGCTTCTTCTTGAGCCTGTCTGGCTTCCTCTAAGACATCAATGTTTGGTTCCTCGTCTGCAGTAACCTCCACCATTTGCCTTCTTCCTCGGTAGCCTGCAGCTTCTTTTGCGGCTTCATCTGCTTTCTGGTTCCCTTTGGCCACCATTGTATTTTCTTGAGAGTGTCCTTTGCATTTTATGATACTTACCTCGCCTGGGTCGTTCAGAGCTTCTTCTAGTTCTTCCATTTCCCTCTTATGGCATATTGGGGCATTAGTTGCTGTTCTGAAACCTGCTCTCTTCCATTGAGCAAGTTCCACGTGAGCTGCTCCAAACGCATAAGCTGAATCAGTATAAATGTTCACCTTCATGTCCTTGGCCAGTCTGAGGGCTCGAGTCAGAGCTATTACTTCAGCTCTCTGTGCCGACTGTTGGCCCTCAATTCTTCCTGCTTCTTTCACTTCATAGTGTTGTCCTTTTCTGCAAACCACAGCGTAGCCTGCTTTCAGTCCTTCTTCATCACGGTGACAGCAGCCATCTGTAAACCAGTCTTCAGCTCCGGGGATGGGCTCCGCTTTCAGATCTTCTCTAACTTTCTCTTCAGCTTCAGCTCTTTTGGCGCAGTCGTGTGGTTCCCCTGACCCCATCAAGTCCGCCATGTTTATTCCCTCATGTGTAAATGTCAGATTTGGAGCGTCTAGGACTTTGCTCAACCTCTGTTGTGTCAGTGGTGTCATAGTGAAGGCTTGTGAGTTCACGTATGCTACTACACTATGTGTGGTGAGCACTTTGAGTGGATGTTCTCTCACTACATGTGCTGTTTTCTGGATGATTTTTGCTACCCCAGCTGCGTGTTGTGTGCACGTGGGATGCCTGGCTTCTGTTGGGTTTAATCTTATGCTAACATACATAAGCACATCTCTACCTCCTCCTTTTTTTTCTGAAACAACACCCATTCACCACCCCACTTGTTTCAGAAACATCAAGATAAAACGGTTCGTCGTAGTTGGGCGTGGCCAGGTCTGTGGCCCTTGACAGGTCTTGTTTCAGCGAAATGAACGCTGTTTCTGTGGCTGGCGTCCAGGGCAGTTCAGCCTTAAGGTTTCGAACACCCACCTTTTTTATCAGGTCCCTTAAAGGGGCCGTTTTGCCTGCATAGTTAGGAATGAACTGTCTGCTGTAACCTGTCAGGCCCAGAAAGGAGAGGAGCTCCTTTACAGTTCGTGGTTTTGGGTGTGTCAGAATCTGGTCTCTGTGCGTGTTCATCAAACCCACTGACCTGTGCGCGATGACTCGGCCCAGAAACGTTACTTCCGGTCGGACCAACTGCAGCTTTTCTTTACTTACTTTGAACCCACATTCTGCCAATCGGTTCAGAACCACAAGCGAGGCTGCTGTACAGGCCGATGCTGACGGGCTGCAATGAGAAGGTCATCAACATACTGAATTAATGTACAACCTTCAGGCAGGTGGCATGGTGACAATGCATCTTTCAGCACCTGATTGAAAATGCCTGGGGACAGTGCAAAGCCTTGTGGCAGGCGTGTGTATCTGTATTTCTGGCCTCTGTATGTGAATGAAAAAACATCCCTCAGTGACTCATGCAAAGGGAGACAAAAGAAAGCATTAGCCAGATCGATGCATGTAAACCACTTTTGGTCCCATGAGATGGCGGTTAAAGCCGTGTATGGGTTTGGCACCGGCACAGTGTCAGTGCGCAGTATGGCGTTAATGGCTCTCAGGTCATGTGCCATCCTGTATTTCCCTGTCCCTTGCTTCTCCACCGGCAAGATAGGTGTGTTCCAAAATGACTGTGAAGGCTCAAGCACACCCATTTGCAACAGCCCTTCAATGGTTTCTGCAATTCCCTCTTCAGCTTCTGGTTTATGTCTATACTGTGGTCTGTTAATTGGCGCCTCCGACTTTAGCTGAAACAGGACGGGTGAACAACTAGCCAGGCCAACATCCGTGGGCCCTGTTGACCACAAACTGTCAGGGAGCTGTGAAAGCGCTGCAACTGCGTCAGGGTGGTCTGTTTTTTCCCTGCCGTGTGTTCTTGAAATTTCTTTGTGTTCTACAACCACCGCGTCGTTAGACAGACAGGTGATGCGATAGGTTTTGCACTTGGGTGCATACCAAACGTTTGGAATTTGAGTACTTTGCCACGAGCCGTTTTCCAGGGCCCGCTTGACCATCGGTCCCATTTCTCTAGCCTGATGACCTATGTGGACCGCCAATGTGACATGGGGAGCTGAATCGGAACCCATCTCGTACCAAGGCAGTTGTTCTTCCGTTAGTTTCACCGCAGCTGCTACTCCTTCCGGCCCAACATAAATGTTGTGGCAACGCACGTTCCAAATTTGACCTTCGAGGTCAGATTCAAATTGTTCTCGGTACGTATCATCGTCGTCCCTATCATAAAACAGAGTGACGTGGTAAGGGTCACGCGGCGGGGTGTAGACGGCCAGGCTCATTATCCAGGGTCTCCACAGCTCATATTGTCTGAGAATGCCGTCTTCCACCAGCCTTCCCCAGTAAATGTCAGCGGTAGCTTGTTCAGAGTCTTGGATCAGATATTGAGTCTTTGAATGTGTCCCCAGGCACGGGAACTGTCTGCCTCCCGGAAGAGTAACTGTGAGTCCATCTGTAGAACACATTATGGTGGCTCCCAGTTTCACGAGCAGGTCCCTGCCCATGAGATTTACAGGTACTTGTGGTGACACTACATATCGGTGCTTCAAAGTCTGTTTCCCCAGCTTGGTCAGTGCTGGATCAGTTAGTGGCAGAGTCATGGGAACCCCAGAGAAACCAACGACGCTCACAGTGTGGTCTGAGAGTGTTGCACTGTTTGGTGTGGATATAAGCGTTGAGTAGGTCGCTCCAGTGTCCACCAGGAAGGTCAGTGGCGTGCCTTCCACAGTCATCGACAGCATGGGATCTGCCGTTCCCACACCGTCCGGTTTCTCAGGGCCCCGTCAATATTGCTCTCCCTCCCAGCCCCAGTCGGCCACTGGATACTGGGCAACTGGCGCTGCGCCTGGGTTGGGAGCTTGGTGTCCACCTCTGTATGCACCTCTTCCTCTGGGAGCTCCACGTGCCTGGGATTGGTAACCTTGCCCACGGTAGTTCAGGGGTGGTTCTGGGCAGTCTCTCGCCCAATGTCCCTCTGCTCCGCATCTCAGACAGGCAGTCCATGACGTGGAGCTGGGATTCCCCGCACCACGCGCCCTTTGTCCCCTCCCCGCGTAACCACCACGCCCTCTGTATGGTCTCGCCGCCCCCCAATTTCCCGCTGGTTGTCTCTGCCTTGGTGCATTGACGGGCCAGCGGTCATCAGGATAGAGGTTGGGGTCCAGATCTGGCCACTCAGGCACCGGATCAGGCTGGGGCTTTGCCACCATCATTTTCTTAGTGGCTTCCTTACTTTCCTTCTTTTTCTCGCTTGCTTTGTCTTTTGCTTCCGCCAGCTGCAGCTTCACCAGCCACGCCTGCGCCTCTTCCAACTCCTTTTTCTGTTTGTTCACCTCATCCCGTTCCAGCGTCAGCCGGTGTGTTAAATGCCGCTCCCACTGGGTGGAGTCAGCGACAGCAAAGTCTGGATTCTTCTCTAAATCAGTTCTCACCGGCTTAGGCAGCCCTGCCAGCACCGCAGCTCTAAACCAAGCTCGTGATTCTCCTTCTTGGCCAGGGTGTATCCCTGTCTCTGACAGCCACTGCTCTTTTGCTCTCGCTAGAAACTCTAGAGGTGTGTGTTGCGGATCCCAAACTATTTTAGGAATGGCTCCAGTATTTGGGGTCGGGTACTTCTCACGCACTCATGTTCGCTAGGCATTTCGCACTTCGGTATGGCCTGTTGTTGGCGTAGCTGGTGGTTCCTGCCATTTCCTCCACGTCCGCCAGCCCACATGCAACCATTGCCCTCCCCGCTAGGGCGCGGAAGTCCCCAATGGCGATCTCTTCTCCTTCCGTTAACCCATCCAGCTTCCTCAGCCATCTTGCTCCTCCCTCTGTAACAGGTGGCAGTTGTCTGGCCAGTGCTTCCAGATCCCTTACCTTGTATGCCCGGTAGATCGGTTCATGTTTGGGGCCCACTATTAGCGGCATGCTCCAGCCTGCTCTCTCAACTGCATCCTCAGCGTCCGCTTCCCTGCTCTTCCTGGTCTTCCCCCCGGTCGTTGGGGCGTCAAACACTGACTTGCGTTCCGCTCTGGCGTCGGACTTCAATTTTTTAGTTTGATGTCTGTGCACCGTTCTACTGCGCAAGTTCAAGTTTTTGTCCGGGTCACAGCCGTCTTTTCCTTTACTTTCCTCCTCTTCTTCATCCATATCATCTTCCGATGAAGTCTTGCACTCTGTCATGTCCTCCTCCACAACTTTCGTCAAGGGCTTATGCTTTGTGCGTGAGGTCTTCTGGTCCTTCAGTTCCTCTTCCATAAGTTCCTTCAAGGCTTTCTGCTTCACCTCGGTCAGCGTTTCCACCACGGCCAGTAGAGCGTCTCGGTCCTCGTGCATTCGCCCATGAACTTGCCCGTCCCACCTATCCTGCTTCTTCGTGCTCTGCTTGCTTGCTTGGTAGTGTCTCTGTCTTTCCTGGTGCGGCGGCTCGACCAATTCTGACCTTCCGTCTTCCTCATCCACCTCTTCAGTCGCAACCGCTGGTGAGACTTCGGTGTGAGACACCCCCGGCCCTGCTGCTTCTCCTAGTGAGTCTCTCCTCGTCCAGGCCCGGCTACACGATGTCACACCGGGACCTGTGGCACAGGCCGTCTGCGTCCCTGCGTTCTCCCTGCTGTGTGGTTCCACCACCGTCATTTCTCCAGGTTGGGTTGGCCCGGTCGTGCCTGGGTACTCGACATTTACGAGTCCTCCTATCACAATGCCCGTCTGTCCATCAGGGCCCTGCACCTGTCCTCCGTCTAAGGACATCACTGGCATCACATAAGGGGGAGGAGTCCCCGCTCCACCCAGCTGTGGCGGAGCACTGGGAAGTTGTGGGATCCACGGGTATATTGCTGGTGTTCGAGGGTTGTTTACTTCTTCTCCCTTCAACGTGAGTTTTGCCATTTTGTCCTCCAGCTTTTCATTGTCTTCCTGTAATTTCTTCAATAATTTCATCATACTCACCGTGTCCTCTTCCTTTGCTGACTCAGGCTGTTCCACTTTGTCTTTCATCCAGGATGATACTGCATTGCACATCATCATCCACTTGCAGCAGTTGCCATGCATTGCCTTCAAAGCAGTCATTTCCTTTTTTATTTTCCGGTTAACTGAGCGGCCTCCTGATTCCTCCTGTAAGTTTTTAGTTTCTTCTCACATCTCTCTCCTCTGTTCTAAGCACAACCTCCAGAGCTGTCCTTTCATCTGTCCCTTTGTGTTGTAAGTCAAAAATTTTGCTTACCTCTGCTTCCATGGCCCGGCACTCTTTTTCGGCTGCTTTAGACGTACCTGTACAGGCCATCCTTATGGCCTTTTTCAGCTCCACTACCTGATCCTTCAATGTCTTGTAACGCGTCTCTGTCCGTTGGCGAGGTGTCCGCCATTTTGTGATTTCCTGCAAGACAGCACGTACCTCTTCAAAATGGCTGCTGTGGGCTCCTCCCTGTCAGTCACCCTCCGGCACTTCCCTTTTCCGCCTCAGAGCTCGTCTGTCCGCTCTAGCAGTCACTTCCCTTTTTTTAATTCTGCTTGGTGACACAGAGAACAGTGAACTCAGGCCTCACAACACACTATTATGTGCTCAGTCAACCCCTGAGCAACAACCCAGATCCCGTCGATGACATAAACCTGAAAATGATCCCCACCAATAAACTTAATAACTTTTATTTTAGTGTCTTGCCTCTAGTTTCATGTTTAACAATATTCACAAACCTTTACAGCCCTCAAGGGACCCTGGTGTGCCTGTCAGGAAACAGAGCTGCTGGCTTTCACGCTTTAGTGAACAAACAGGAACCACACCCTAGCTCTCCAGGGACCAAGCATTTCTCCAGCAAATGTCATCTAATATCCACCACTGTCTAACATAAGCATGTATAGAGTAATTCCAAATGCATAGCTATTGTAACCCAACATGAACATGCCTACATGTCTTCTCCACTCCCCCCGTACGGAGAGGCCCAGTGTACAGTATCGACCTCCTCGCACAGGTCTACCATTGTACTAAACAATGCAAAGGTCGTGGTCAACCACCATGCTATTTGTGATTCTGTGATAGTGGTTGCGACTTCAATTTCAATTGGGTCATCTGGGGCGTCCGCCCGTTCTCCACGAAACACACGACTGGCTCTGAACTGGCCCTCTCCCAGGGGAGTAATTGTTATTCTGCAGTGCCCAAAAGTCAACATGTCACTGCATTCATGTGTGCGCTGTAAGCAATAAGATTGTATCAGATGAAACACAAGAGCAAATTTAGGTATGCACACGACAGCTATGTGGCACACCCAAAGCGAATACAATAAAATACAAAACAGGAAATGTTGCATAAACGTATAAGAGAAAATGTTTATCAGTTTATAGTTCTGCGGCCTCCTCACTGTTCTCTTCCACAATCTCACGTAGTGTTGTTACCAAGCGCAAACACTCATGTAATAACAGGGGGAATTCTGTTTCAGTCAAGTTCACAATTAAGGTGTAGTCACGCTCCGTGAGCCCTACTTCACAGCAAACACGCACTTCTGTCTCCACCCACCATGTTTGTCCGTCCGTTACTGGAGTCAACACAAGACTGAAAGTGAAGCCGCTGACATCCCTGCGCCCTTCCCCCAAAACCGTGTGGTATCTTTCAGCCATTAAATCTACACGGCAGTGCACATTAGTGTATTTACAAAATAAAGTTGTCTCGAGCAAAATCAAGTCGAAATAAAAAGCAATCTATCTGGTCCACTGAAAATCAATATCAAAACCCCGAAAGGCGGAAGCACAAAAGGCGGGAAAGTCCCGTTCGGCGTCAGTAGGAGTGGGACCTCTGTCGGGATGACAGTATAAATCCAGCACCCGAAATATAATAACACTACGAGCGGTAAAGTCTAATAACACTTGTGGCGAAGGCCTTACTGCCGCAGTTACTGTGAAGCCATACTCAATATTAGAAAACTCAGCGTGACAGCGACAAGCGACGTTAACAACGTCTCCTGTCCTGGTACACTCAACCACACAAGAACCGTTATCGAACATGCGAGCAAAAGGAAACAAGCAATTATCCTTGCCAGTCAAACATAATGTCAAAATCCCTGAAAGCAATTCCACAAAAGGCCAAAAAGTCCTGCTCGGCGTCCGTGGGGTTTAAATTTCTCTGCTGTCTACAGTATAATGCCAACGCCCGAAAGATAACAAGACTACTACATGCAAAATCAACCAGAGTTTCCTCTGACGACCCTGTTACTGCAGTAACTGAAAAGGCATACGGAATCCCTAAAGTCACAACGCGACATCGAGTGGTTACGACATAAAAATCCCCTGTCCGTGTGTATTCAAGTAAACAATATCCCGAATCTGACATGTGTATGTGCAGAAGCTTTAACGCAATATTAAAAGAGTGTCAGTATAGACAGTCAAAAACAGAAGTCATATGAACTTCAGCAAGTGTTCTAGCATTCAAGAATGAGTAAAACAAAACACACAGGATAGGTCATTCATTATTTGTAACAAAATGGAAATCACAGCAAATCTTCCCTGATAACCCCAACACACGTCTTGCTTAACCCAGGCTCTGCAGTCAGTCATTAGACACTCATTAGTAAACAGGAAATATCAGTCTAAATCAGTCACAGGCACCTCATTTACATAGACACAGACACTTCCTCAAAATCACCAGGGTGCTGCAGTGCCTGTCACAGACAGAGCCTACACACAAACAAAGAAACTATAACACAGAGACGTCTGATAAATTAAAGAATATTCACAAGGCCTTAAATCGCACAACCTACATAATTTAGACAAAATTTGAATTAACCCTCCAAGGGACAAACTCCAAGTTTTTGATAGTCAATGACCCAGTATCAGGTCCAACCTGTGTCTGGTCTAATTGCTAAAGTTCCTAAGTGAATTTAAAAGCGTCCAACGCCCAAGGTCCAACCTTTACTACCCAAATAAGTGCATAGACCGTTCCAAACGGTAAAGTGGTCCAACCACTAGTTATTCTGGAGTGCCCCAAGCTCCACAGTGACCAACTGACTATCCCTCCTAGAGGACGGAGTCTAAGCGTCCCTGACTCCGGCAAGCGTTACCTCTGAGCGATGCACTTCCTAGAACTTTCCACAGTTCCGTTCTACATGAATTTAATTACGTTTTATAGACATCCTATGAAACCACCAACCCACTGTATTGATGCCCAAGCCCAGCTTTGTATTCAATTAGAACTGTACGACCGTATACAGGTTTCAAATGACCTATTTCCTAAATTCAGTAGTCCAACTACTTTAACCTGTGTTTTTCCTATTTCCGTTACTTTTACCTTTTCCTATTCAATGTGCACACTACAAAATGTCAGATCGTAACAACACAAACAGTCACCAGTAATCTAATGAGTAGACAATAATTTAAACATCCAATTCGGCACACTTCGGAATACTTCAACAGGTAGTGCCTACCTTTAGAGATGGGCTGCCCGTTTGTCCACTCACTTCGAAAACCGGATCCCGCCTATGTGCCCCTCTTGGACGTCCACAATGCCAACACCGTCTCTCCCTTCCAACCGCAGCCAATGCACCAATTGTTACGGGTTCAGAATTGGTGGAGAGTACAAAGGCAAGACAGTCCAGAAGATTTGGGTTAAAGCGATCTTTATTGAAGTATTCGCATGAAGACAGTCACTGCACATGTCAGCAAGGGTCTTCACCAAAATTATACTTCAGACTGCTTTTAAAGCATCAGGGTATTATGACGCCCCTTCTTGCGTTTACAAGCACATAATTTGCATGTACAGAACATTCATGTATTTTAAGCATAAAGTGCAACATCGAGGTTCCTCTTTTCGGCATCTTCTTTCCAAAAAAGGCAATGGACTCTGGCCTCTGCAGTCTCCAGGGGCTGGTCCTCTCCACGCGTCATCTGTTGTCAAGAAAGCTCAAGTGCAACATGTTTGCTCAGTACATTCAGGCCTATGGTTAAATCTAGTTCTAGGTTATATGTGATATATGTGTGTTTTGTAAGCATGTGTGCGATCTTTCTTAAGCTCCAGGCTTTTAACCAATGTGTCACCCAGACAGTCACGCTGAATGAAGCTTGAGACCTTTAATTACCTGGGAAAGCTTCAACTCCTTATAAGCACGGGACTGCAATGTGTGTATAAAGACATAATAATACTAAAAGTGGTTATGCTGCACCTGTAATAAGGATTAATGTGGTGTCAGCGTGTTAAATGATTACTCTGGTGTTCGTGTATTAACTGTCATCTGACCAGTTTAAAGCTATACGAGATTATATTAATGCTGATTAATATGCTATCTAATATATTGTAGCAGTAAAGCAATTTCCCCTTTTCCACAAAGTCCATTACTATATATAGTAACTCTTAAGTCTATATACCCTAGTAAGCTATAGTACTTTTTCCTTTGGGAAGGTACCATCTGAGAATTCTGCAATTCTGTTGAAGAAAGATGTTGAATCTATTTAATTATTCTTGAAAAATAATTTGTTTCTGTGCATTTTTTTTTCACCCTGCATCAAATTAAAGTTGATTACATCGATTAAGTATCATGAGATGGAGGGTGGGGGGTGGTTCCCTATTTGGTTTTTTTTTGGTTTTTTCGTTTGTTTTTTTTTTGTTTTGCTGGGAGTTTGCAACCCTATTAGTTAGGTTGCTTAATATTTCTGCTAAGTACTCTTTAAAATACCAGAATAGGGAGGATGGAGTAGGTTTAAGTTAGGTTTTAAGTTAGGTAAGGTTTATTAGATTGATCAGTGTTGCTGAGCTATGAAATATTTTGGGTGCAGTGTATTTTTTACACACAGGTATAACAGAATAGCTTTAGTGTTGTTGTTTATTTAAACTTGAGTATGAACTTATATAAAATGCAGCAAGATATTTAAAAAAAACAGTTTTATTGATTAAAAAAACACAGTATCGGATTCATATCGGTATCGGCAGATATCCAAATTTATGGTATCGGTATCGGACATAAAAAAGTGGTATCGTGCCATCTCTAGTTTTTATAAGTATTAAATTGTCTGTTTTATCATTGAACCACGTATTGAGTATAACAGATCTGAGTGTCTTCCTGGTTATTAGTATAATTTAGATCCAGTATTCTCTGGGTGAAATTCCCAGGGTGGCGTTGTCTTTTAAATTGTGAAGAGTATTTATTCCATCCCCACCTCGTGCTGCCACACTAACAGAAGGAGAAAAGTATAAATTTCAGACAATACCAACTCTGAACAAAGAACATTTTCATGTCATACATTCGTGTCTTTCTGTTATAAAGCTACAAGGGTGCTTTTGTTGGCCCTGCAGTCGGCTTGCTCTCGCGCTATGGCTGCTGTATGCAGAGTTAATTCCCTCAAACAATTTACAAATGTGTGCGATATGACCCAGAAACGTAAAGTTGCCTCTACAAATGTGTACAATGAGTGTTACATTTGAAGCTTTGACCGCACCCGCTTCCATTTATAAACGCGTGAAAGAGTCGCCTGAGACCGAATGATCACGTGACATGCCCACCTGACTTTACTTCCGTGACTTTAATAATGAATGTTCCCTACCTGGAGCTTATCTTGACCATCATGTCTGTCCTCTTTTTTTATTGACATTCTGCTTTTTTTTTTCTTTTCTCATTTCATATCAGTGAAGTACAATCCAACCATAAACAAGCAAGATACTCATTTCTTCAAATTATTGTTAGTTTTTAACCAGTTTTGTGTGATTTTACTGTAACGCAAGGCAAAATAAGCGAAAAACACAATGCAGTGCAATACTAATTTTTTTCGTTCAGACCAAATCCCTTATACAGTTACAGACTGTGTGTGTGTGTGTTCTTGTCTAGCTATCTTTGTGAGGACCGAAATCTGCATTCTACTATACTTGTGAGAACCAGCAGTCACTTGTGAGGACACACAACCCGGTCCTCACATTTTTGAAGGCATTTAAAGCCATTTTTTAGGCTCAAAACATGGTTTTAGTGTCAGGGTTACAATTAGGTTATGGTTAGGTTTAGGGTAAGGGTTAGGTATTCATTTTTAATGGTTAGGGTAAGGGGCTAGGGAAACCATTATGTCAATGAGGGTCCTCACTAAGATAGCTGAGAGTGTGTGTGTGTGTGTGTGTGTGTGTGTGTCTCTCTGTTATTTAATAACAGCTAGACATTTTAAATGAGAATAAGAAAGAAAAGTATATCTTTGTGCCCCCCTTTCCCTGTTAATGCCCTACCTGGCCCCCTGGCATAACTTTGCTAGACCCGCCCCTGCACAGTTACCACCTGTCAGCTACGTAGAAAAGGATCCTGGTGTTATTTGTCTCTCAGAAACAGTTCATAACTTCCCTTCAACTCATTCATGTCACCTAAAAGGTAAACCTGTTTCTCATCACCTGTTCAGCTCTGATGATTCAGTAAGGACATCTTCTGGTTTCATCTGCATGTTTCCCTCTCACCACGTATCCAAACCGATATCATGACCAGCAGCTTTACAGCTGTGGCTCCAGCAAACATCAGCTGATACTAGAAATTAATATTAAATAAATTCTAACAACAGCTGATCAAGCTTAAAGGTGCTGCTGTTGTTTAGCGCGACATCCGCTGGTTTCTTCTTTCTGACGCAAAGTGGGCGATAAACAAACAAGAGAGAAAAGCCGATCAGCTGATCATTGATCAGTTTCATGATTGAAGTAGCAACAGGAAAGGGAGGGGAGAGAATGAGAGAAGAAGAGGCAGCTGTGCAGCAAAGACACAGAATAACTCCAGCTGTGTCGTTTTTCCATTCTAGCTAAAGTACGGGACAAACTGCGTCTCTCTAGCTCAATATGAAACGTGTAATATTTTCTCTGAATGAGGGACCATTCCATTTTTTAAGGAGCCGTTGGCAACTCTACTAACTAACCTTATGAATAAAATAAAGTTCACTATCAGTAACATCACAGCACCCACCCAGCTGTATAGAAACTCTGTCATGCTAGCTAGCACGCAGTACGAGTTATTATAACTGACTGTAAAAAGTCAGCATAATGAAAATAAACTCCACCTAAACTTGGTTTATATCTGACCCAGATAGACTGCAGGTCATAACTTCTTACCTGAAGTTCAGTTCACCTGACACTCAGACTGACCTCCGCCTCAGGTCTCTGCTCCTCCTGCCTCACCTTTCTCTCATCCACCCGCTGGCCTCTGTGAGCTCCAACATAGCCACCACCAAACTAAGTTATTTTCACACATTGACCAGCATCTGGACAATCCACCACCTTTCACTGTTTATACCATTTAGGGCTGCCATGATTAGTCGACTAGTCACGATTACGTCGACGATTCGTCGACGACTAATTTATTAGTCGACGCGTCGTTTGAAGCTTTGTAAAATCCCAAAAGACGCAGGAATAAGTAGTAGGATTTCATAACGGTGTAACAGTGTAATAACGGACTGAAACAGAAGGTGGCAGCACTGCATGTACAAGGATGCCAGCTGCCGTTAAACCCTGAAGAAGAAGCTGTATCCCAGAATTCATAGCGCGGCCCATCGCGGCCCTGCTCAGTTTCCAACAATGGCGGCAGCTAGTTAGTTTTAATATTACTCTTATTATTCTTTCTGGGTCACAAAATAAACGCTTACCATATTTTCAGGCGAGTGTGGCATAGGCACACTTAACTATGTGAACTTAAATGTTTTTAAATGTTTGAACTTGACCAGGGTTAGCGTTGAGTTTGATTATGATCACATTACACAGGTTTAAACAGATTTAACCCTCACTGATTCATGAGGAAAACAAAGACGTTGTGGGCTGAAAGATATAAACATATTTTCATTTAATATGTTAACCTTCTGTACTCAGCATATCTGTGAAGGAAGGTTCTCAGTCATCCAGGTCATCGTAGTCTAAGGAGCTTGGAAAGAAAAGCATCTGGATTTCTTTAAGTTGTTTGAAGACATTTCACCTCTCATCCGAGAAGCTTGTTTAATTCTAGGGTCAGTCCACTGTCAGAAAACGACTACAATAAGACAGCTCCTTGGCGGCAGAAACAACTTCACCCCAGATCAGATTTGCACACTGTTAGACCTCTGCCTTACCGCTACATACTTCAAATACAATGAGGGTTTCTACAGACAAAAACAAAACTGTACAGTGTAGCAAGGAATGCCCAGACCTCTACATCGGAGAGACCAAACAGCCACTTCACAAGTGCATGGCACAACATAGAAGAGCCACCTCCACGGGACAAGACTCAGCAGTTCATCTGCATCTAAAGATCAAAGGTCACTCTTTCAAGGATGCCAGTGTTCACATTTTGGACAGAGAGGACAGATGGTTTGAAAGAGGAGTGAACGAAGCCATTTATGTCCACTGTGAGCGACCATCTTTGAACAGAGGGCGGGGCTTACCACACCAGCTGTCTGCCATCTATAATCCAGTTTTGAGATCCCTTCCCAGACGCCTTAACACCCACTCACACCCCGGACCATCTGACCTCAGGAAATCACATGATAGGGTGGGGCCAGGTTTCACAATGAGCTCACCTGAAACCCTGGCTGATTGTGACCCACACCCATTTTCAACCTTGGCTCATGTGATTAGGTAGAGGATCATCAGGGGGTCCTTTGTCCCTCTTTAGGGGGAAACTCCCACAGGTTTTAAATTCCGGGACCCTCCACCATTTGACCCTAGAACTGAAGAAGCTTCTCTTCAAGCAACTTAAAGTAGTCCAGACGCTTTTCTTTCTAAGCTCCTTAGACCTTCTGTACCCAGAACACCTACATATAATCCAATATATTTTTTCTCCGTTAATAAGCAACTTTAAATTACTGTGAAAGAAGCTTTCCTATGTATGCTTCACAAATTTTCAAAAGCAGCAGAGAGTACCTGGAGAAATGCTTAAATTGTCAGTTTAGACTAATGAAAGAAATGCTGACTGGGATGTGGCTGTTCTGCATCTCAGTGCTTTACTTTGAGATGTAGTAATACAATCCTATTTCTGAAACAGTTGTGATGTTGTGTAGCATGAATGGAATTATTTGCTAATATTTAAGGCCTGCATTTAATAGAGGTCTGCAGAAATAGTGTGTAGAGATTAGAAAGATATTTTGCTGCTATAATCATCATTAATATTTCATTAATCCACAAGTATTGATATTGTATTCATAGGTTTAAACATATTGGCACCCAATTAGTTAGTCTTTAGTATAGGAGCAGTAAGAACCACTTTAAACTGTTGAGTTGAATCTATAATCCTAAATGCTTTTGAATGTTTTTATACTCTTACACTGAAGTCCAGACTTCAGGTGTGAAAGACTGGGTTGCAGGCTGACAGGAAACTGCAGGTTTGCAGAGTATGCTTTGCAGGAAACGAAACCGAAAGCAGAGTCTCAGGAGACTCTCACCAGTTTATTCTTTATTAGCTTTTATTCATTTATATCTTTGATTAAGCTTTTAGTAGAGGTTCTTGATTAAAACATTTATTCAAAATATTACATATATAGTTCCAGTTAGGTTATTACATGTAAGGATGAGCCTCTGTTCTGGTGAAAGGTCAGAAGTGCAACGGGTGAGATGAGAGAGCATTTAAGGATGAGACACACATACAGTTTGTGGGTTCATTTATAGGTAAGAGTTTAATCATGTTTTGCTTGCAACTGCAAAGTGTGCCTGCAAAAGTACCGTTTATTGCAGAACGTGGGCCTGATGTTCCAGAGAGATAAGCGAGCGTCCAGTGACGACAGGAAGACACCTGGGATATGGACGAGGCGATGTTCTTTTAATTGTGTCACAAGTTGTCAAATAGGACATTTGTGGTTTTGAAACTGATGCATGTGACTGACGTAGAGAGGGCGTCAGTAAAAATATACCTCGACGGGATAAAACTAATGCTGTATCGTTGTTGAGATGAGATTTTGATGCTGTCTGCGTACAGGGTCAGCTCATTCTCCCACGCATGTGTTTCATTAAAATCATCGTTTGACTCCACCTGGCAGGGTCAGTGTGTTATTCCGATTTCCTCCATCTCTCCTTGACCTAAAATGAACCTTAACAAGTGAAAAAACAACACGTCAAATGCTTAAACTGTCTTTTAACCGCCATTTATCAGAATATCTTTTAAGAAATGGAGGAATCTCTCCTAGCACCTTGAGGAGCTGTTGTTATGATTTGTATAAATAAAACTGAATTGAACTGGTCAGTTCAAACACTGACAAAGCAGGAGTGATGCAGCTAAGTGTGAAACATGCTGCTAAATAAAATAAATGAGCTTGTAAAAATATAAAGTAATAATAGTAATATTTACAGCAGTACTATCGTTAAAAAAAACAAAAACAAACCCAAAATCAATACATGTGTAAGTGCTGAACATAATATTTACAGCAGTGTGTGGTTTGCTGCATCCTACTGTTCAGGGTTCAGTTTATCTTCTATAAAAAAGCAAACAGACTCTTTGGACCGGCTGTGCTCAGTCTGCAGTCTTCATGAGACGCCTCTCTCCGAGTTTACCTCAGAGCTTCTTCCCTCCAGATCTCACAAACACTGCAGGCCCTCCTGATCCAGGATGCAGCTTTTGTTCGGAGTTTTTCTGCTGGCTCTGATTCTGCAGAGCTGCAGTGCTGAACCTGCCGCAAAGGAATGTGACCTCCCACCGAAGTTGCGACAGGAGGTACTGCACAAGGTGGGAACTCACAGAAACATCTGCCAAGTCACTACTTGTTGACTGATACCTCTTTACAGTGAAAAGAGGCTACAAACATATATTTGGTCATTTTTCGGTCTCTTTATTAACAGAAGAGGTCGTTATTTGTTCTATAAACCAAATTCTGCTCAATTAAGGCTAATTTAAAAATTGAGTTTTAAGTACTGTGAACATTTATTGCATTCTGGAAAAAAGCATACAGTCAAGGCAATTACGTTGTAAGAAGGTTAAATGTTTTTCCTTTCCTTAAAATATCTTGAAGGTATTCATTACATTAAAAAGTATTTGCAGTATTATTTTTATCTATGCAGTTTAAGGGCAGATGCTAACACACGGTTCTACTTTACATACATACTGTAATAAATCCAGAAAACAAATGCTTGTGGGTTTACCGTATTTCCTCCTCACAGGTGTTTGAGTCACGATGGGTTCTGGTGGAAGCATTCTCAGATTATCCAGCAGGTCTGAGGTTGGTGAAGCATGCCAACAGCTCCCTGATGGAGATGAAGGAGGCATTCAACAATGAAACGTTTCTGTTCATCGAGAGAAACATAGTGTAAGTTTGTCAAACTGATGACAAACAGCAGTTCAGTACCTGCTTACTTTCTGCAAAAGTTTTTTTTTTAAATTTCTTTATTTTCTTTACAGCTCTGGAAAATGTCTTGTGTTTCAAGTCAACATGTCAATTCCTGATCCTGAGACTTCCAACCACAGCATGGTTCTGGACAGCCCTGGTAAGTCCAAAACAGGCCCAGACTAGACCTTTTATTAAGACATTCAGATGTGAAAGCAGCCAGAGAAATGTCATTAAAAGATATTTTCAAAGTATAAAAACAACTTTCCTAATGTTGTTTGATTTTGGTTGGAAGTGAGAGGTTTGTTCTGATGATTCACAGCAATAAAAAGAAAAAACAAACACTAACACTGCTACCATGATGTCTGACCTACTGAGATAACGCCACAGAGCACTGCAATGTTCTCAGTATGGCCACAAGGTAGCTACCATACCAGTGGCCAAGAGAGTTAGACCAGTTTGCAGCATGTGGATACCAAAGAACCATGTGAAAAGGATTTTTTTTTTTTTTTTTTTTTTTAAACCCTTCACTTTTTATTTATCAAGTGTTAGCCAATTAAAGTTGTCAGTTAGGTTTTTAGAAATCAGAATGTTGACATATTGGTAAAACCTCAACCACAGGAATGTTTTCTTTTAAAATTCCCTTTTGTATATTAAAAAAATTGTACTTAAAAAAGGCAGAAATTGGAATTTCTGCTCTCCAAACTAAACTACAGAACTTTTTTTTTAATGGGACCCCTGTCTGTTTGTAGCATCAGTCATGGGGAACTACTTGAAGAGGAAAAAAAAAAATCTTCCAACCAGGTCTCAACTGTTAGTCATTATTGTGGTGAGATGTTAATGATTGTTTTTTTTTTTTTTAATGTGTTCGCATTAGGAGTTATGGAGTTTGACGGGTTGGTGTCTCCATACAATGATCAGGGCCGAGCAGATGTATACCAGGGCTGTGCAGACTGTCTGACTGTTGTCTACAGCGGCGTCTTTCAGGGAATTCCAGGAAGGCTGTTGCTCATCTACAGTAAGAATGAAAGACCCTAACTTTACAGAGTCATCAGTGAGAAACTGAACAGAAAACTCATGCAAACAGGAGGCAGAAGTGTCCACTGTGCACTCAGCATCACATCATACCAAGTGAAACAGATGGTGCCCTGAAAGAAATTCTCACTGAAAAAAGGAACATCTGAAACAATTTGACTTTTTTTTTTTAAATGAGCAAATCCTAAAAATAACAAAAGTTTCAGAAACTTTAAAGCTGAGAGTTCAACAGGATCATATCGACCAAGGTGACAATCTTCTGAAATGGAAAACAAAAAGCAGAACTCAACACACTGACTTTAGCAGGTGACCCACAGAGCATTCTCATGAAGCAACAGTGTTGTGAAAAACCTTGAATGTTTCTGAAAAAGCCATGAAAAGAAACCAGATCACAAAACTAACAGAACTCCAAATGCAAGAGCACCGTGAATAACAAACTTTCCCCTTTGCTCTTGTTGCTATCTTTCTGTCACAAGTCACTCCTGACACTCGACTCCGCCCAGCCCACCCTGACTGCACTCTTCTTCGCCTCTCCGTGGATGGTGGACCCCAAGTTTGTTTGTTTTTTCAGTGCTTTGAATTGTTGTTCTCTGCCTTTCAGGAAAAGAAGGGAAGCATACGGACACTGATGAGCTAAAGACAGATGAGAGCATCCACAGGAAGCTGGCAGAGTGCCTCAAGTTCAATGTTGAGACAACCTTCATATATGACGGCAAGGGAGGTGAGAGAGAAAATCTGGAAATTAGCTAGCATTTACACTTCCTGTTGAAAGGGTTAGTGGTGTTAGTGTGAATAATGCTATTTTCTGTGGTTCTTTGAAACTGCCTTGCATGGGGTTTGAGTTACATTTTCTTGTTTTGTGGGTGTGATCCAGTCAGCAGGCACACGCACATAAACACCACTCCCACAGTTTCCTGAACAGAAGACAAAACAAAATGATTAACTTCTTACTTTTCAGAGTTGTACAAGCCGGGGTTCACTGACTGATGCTACACAACAATCCAGCATCAAATAAGGCTCAGCCACGCCATTAAATAGGGCACAGATAATGGGCTCATCAGCAGCAGATGATTGCTGGCAGGTGTAGCTGGCGAGAACAAGGGTTCTCTCTCACACACACACACACACACAGAAACGGTCAAAGGAAAAAGAGAGAGACAGGGAGTAAACACAGAACAAAGCAGGAAAGGCGGCAACGACAGCAGGACCCTGTCAGAACAGGCAACATTTGGTTTGGGGGTTACCACCACGACAGCCACCAACCACCTTTCAGCCACAGCTCAGTGCAGCAGCTTTGGCAGTGGAGGTGCTGAACATGGTCCATTCGGACTCAATGTCGGCAGTCTCCCTTGGTATGCTGTTGAAGCTCTGCCGGAGGTGTGCGATGAAGATCTCGGAGACTGGGGCCTCTGCTAGACGTTCCCAGCACACCCTCACTATATGTTTAGGCGCACCATCTCTGTCCAACGTCCTCCCCCGCCACCTGATTCAACTCACCTCCAGGTGGTGATCTGTTGACAGCTCAGCCCCTCTCTTTACATTTCCAGAATATGACTGGACACTCGAGTCTGGTGATACGATTACAAAATCTATCATTGACCTGCGGCCCAGAGCGTCCTGGTGCCACGTGCACTTATGGGCACTCTTATGTTCGAACATGGTGTTCATTATGGCCAACTTGCACAGAAGACAACAGCCAGGACCCGTTTCCCTGCCGAATGCACAGAGAAGACACCAATTTGTCACGTGAAATAACATCTTCATCTTCTTTCTGCTGCAGCAATGACAGTACTGTTGATGAACTGCCTCTGTGTGAGTACATTGTAACATCATGATATCAACAACAATGGACCTGGTTTCACCCTACCCTGTACTGTCATTAATAGACGAGTTAGGAAAATATAACATTTGAAGACAATTGCAGAAAATAGTAATGAAACTAGGATGGGTGATTATTGCCCACACATAATATCATAATATTATGATGAGTGATCAAATATTATCAGTGTATTCTCACGATAGCGTTAAATTTCACGATATGACAAAATACAGAAAAATACACAGGTAGCTTTGAGTGCAATAACTTTATTGTGAAAAATGGGTCCTTTTCAGGACGGAGTATCGTGGGTCAAGCTTATTAACAAGCTGCATGAGGCCTTCCTTGGCATCAAATCTTTTGCCAAAACAAGTGGTGACAACTTGGACAATATTGTTCCAGTGGTTGCTTTTTTTTTTTTTTGTCATACAGAGTACAAGTAGCGAGGCACAGACTGGGGTGTTGATGCTTGAGATGGTGAAAGAAGTTAGCGCCGTTTTTGGTTCCCTCTTTTAATATTATAAGGGTCTTGCACTCCTGGCACATTATCGTGGTTAGTTCTGCACCTGCTCTTTGGGGAATTAAAGCAGTAACGCTTCCAGCCATTTTTGCCTTCACCTTCAAAACTTGCATAATTTCGTGCTTCGTGACCCATGTGAGCGTAATATGCTGCTTAATGGGGTTGCAACATTGGGTTGTGTTCAGTGGTTGAGAGGAGGCGGTAGAAACCTTAGCAGGATAGTAGGAAGAATACACGGTCACACTGGTATTGGGAATGCCACAGCGTATCCTTTAATGCACCTTCTCTTCATCAACCATACAAGGCCCGGTTGAACGGCTGCTGCTTATCAAACATGACAGACAGTGTTCATACAACCTGTAACGTTGCAAAAGTTTCTGGAGAGGTAAAACATATGAAGTCCGTCTCTCTCCATGTGCTAGCGTGCAAGCATGTTGTTTCCATAAATCACAGAGAGGGCAGTGGCGCATACTAATGACATCATAAACCCTTGACTTATGTTACATTAAAGAGACACCACACCATTGTGACTGTTACAGGGTGATGTGTTTACACTATGAAATTGGTATATCATGATATTATCGTCCCTGAATCGCTACCTTATTGTGGTGGAGGGGTTTGTGTGTCCAAGGGATCTTAGGGGCTATGTTGTCCCAGGGCTTCTGCCCCCTGGTAGGGTCTCCCATTGCAAATTGGTCCTGGATGAGGGACCAGACAAAGAGCGATTCAGAAGACCCTTATGAGAAAACATCGAGGGAACAGTTCACCCTGCCCGGGATAGGGTTACTGGGGCCCCACCCTTGAACCAGGCCCGGGGAGGGTGCCCGAGAGCGAGCGTCTGGTAGCCAGGCCTTAGTCCATGGGGCCCGGCCAGGCACAGCCCGAAAAGGAGACATAGGTCCATCCACCTGCAGACCCACCACCCGCAGGAGGCGCTGTAGGGTCGGGTGCATTGTTTGCCAGGCAGCAGCCAGGAGCAGAGGACCTAGCGGACTGATCCCTGGCTACCAAGACCTGGCAGACTGATCCCCAGCTACCAAGACTCCTTCCCCACCTCTCGTGGGGAAGGAGTTAGTACTCCTCCACCTCACGCACTGGCTCGATATAGTTGGGCTCACCTCAACGCATGGCTTGCGCTCTGGAACCAGTCTCCTGGAGAGGGGTTGGACTCTGTCTCAGTCTGGAGTTGCCCCTGGTGAAAGGTGGCGGGCTGGGGTGGGTATTCTGGTATCTCCTTGGCTTGCTGCCTGTACGTTGGGGTCAAGAGGGCTGCTTCCCTGCACCTTCGGGTTGGGGAATGGGTCCTGACTCCCTGAGTAGGGTACTGGGTCGATGATCGATTTTTTTTTTTTTTTTAATCGTATCACCAGACCTGCGGCCATATGTTCTGCACACTCGGGTAAAGAGAGGGGCTGAACTGTCAATAGATCACCACCTGGTGGTGAGTTGTATCAGGTGGTGGGGGAGGATGCTGGACAGACCCAGCGTGTCTAAACGTATAGTGAGGGTGTGCTGGGAACGCCTAGCAGAGGCCCCAGTCCACGAGATCTTCAACGCACACCTCCAGCAGAGCTTCAACAGCATACCAAGGGAGACTGCCGACATTGAGTCCAAATGGACCATGTTCAGCACCTCCATTGCCAAAGCTGCTGCACTGAGCTGCGGCTGAAAGGTGGTTGGTGGCTGTCGTGGTGGTAACCCCCAAACCAAATGGTGGGCACCAGAGGTGAAAGGAGCCACCAGGCTGAAGGAGTCCTTCAGGGGACAGGGCATGGTTAGCCTGTGGGATTTCAGAGGCAGGCAATAGATACAGACAGGCCAAGTGGAACGCGGCTCAGTCAGTGGCTGAAGCAAAAACTCCGTGTGGGAGGAGTTGGGAGAGGCCATGGAAAAAGACTTTCAGACTGCCTCGAAGAGATTCTGGCAAACCATCGGGCAACTCAGGAGGGGAAAGCGGTGCTCTACCTGCACTGTGTATAGTGCAGGTGGAGTGCTGCTGACTTCAACTGAGAAAATTGTCGGGCAGTGGAAGGAATACTTCGAGGACCTCCTTAATCCCGTGGAGGAAGCAGAGTCTGGGGACAAGGGAAATGACCTGCCAATTCCTGGGGGTTAGGTCACTGAGGCAGTTAAAAAAACTCCTTGGTGGCAGAGCCCCTGGATTGGATGAGGTCTGCCCTGAGTTCCTTAAGGCTCTGAATGTTGTAGGGCTGTCCTGGTTGGCACGCCTCTGCGATGTTGCATGGAGCTCAAGCGCGGTACCTCTGGACTGGCAGACCGGGATGGTGGTCCCCATTTTTAAGAAGGGGGAACGGAGGGTGTGTTCCAACTACAGGGGAATCACTCCTCAGCCTCCCTGGGAAAGTCTATGCCAGGGTGTTGGAAAGGACAGTCTGTTCATTAGTCGAACCTCAGATACAGGAGGAACAAAGCAGTTTTCGTCCTGGTCGTGGAACACAGGATCAGCTCTTTATCCTCTCAAGGATAAAGTGTGCATGGGAGTTTGCCCAACCAGTCTACATGTGTTTTGTGTACTTGGAGAAGGCATTCGACCGTGTCCCTCCAAGTGTCCTGTGGGAGGTGCTGCGGGAATATGGGGTGTCTGGCCCATTGCTATGGGCCATTAGATCCCATACAACCCTCACTACCCTCACCTATGGTCACAAGCTGTGGGTAGTGACAGAAAGAATGAGATTGCGAATACAAGCGGCGGAAATGAGCTTCCTCCGAAGGGTGGATAGAGTCAGAAGTTCAGCCATCCGGGAGGGGCTCAGAGTAGAGCCGCTGCTCCTTCACATCGAAAGGAGCCAGTTGAGGTGTTTCGGACATCTGACAAGAATGCCTCCTGGGTGAGGTGTTCCGGGCATGTCCCACTGGGTGGATCCCCCAGGTCAGAACCCGAACAACTTGGAGAGTTTATATCTCGACTTTATATCTCGAACGCCTGGGTGCTCCCACAGGCTGGAGGAGGTTGCTGGGGAGAGGAAGGTTTGGGCTTCTCTGCTTAGGCTGCTGCCCCCCATGACCCGGCCACGGGTAAGGGGAAGAAGATGGAAGGACGGATGATTTTTTTTTTTTTTTTTTTTTTTTCCAGGCAAAAAAAAAAATTACCGCTATTATCATGAATGATATGATATGGCATACACCTAATTAGTAATACTAATATAGTTATTTTTATGGGTGCTCCAAAAAGGGTCTCGCCTATGGTTGAAAATCAGCGGAACCATTTCATCTGATTCTTTTGTGCAGAACATTTTCAGTGTAATAGATTTTCTATGTACAGCTTGTTCCTGAAAGCAGTGAATGAAGCCCAGCTGTAAAGCTCTAGCAGCTCAGACCGAATATGCATGTCTTCGTGTGCTGATGCAGAAAATGTCTAAATGTTGTTCTGCTTGATTCTGAACTGCTGCTAAGTCTTTCATTAATCAACATTAAACATTCATCTCTGTGCTACATGAACTTCACTGTGATTTTACTTCATAGTTCACCATTTTATTATCAAAATCTGATGACATCTCGGAGTTGAGGAAATGGCACTGGCGTGGATCGTTTTGTTTTAAAGATCAGTCACATGACATGTGTAATGCACGTTTTTATCTGAGTGTGTTTAAGAACCTGAAGTTGAGGTTCTTAAACACACTCCTGAAGTTGAGAGTTGGTTTAGAGAGAGTTGACTGTCAGCAATGAGACTAACAATAAAGCCATGACCCAAAAACACAGAATCAGAGCACAAGCCCTCCTATGAACATCATAACAGCAAAAATCAATGACTCAATAGTGTTGCAATGAATCAATTTCATTAGACTGAGCTTCTTTATTGTTCTAACAAATACGAATCAAATAAAATAAAAATAAAAATGGAACCTCAACAAAAACTTCAGAAACACCATCCTGTCAGATGATGCGGTTTGGTCCCTCATCTGTGGAGACCAGGGCCGTGTAGAGATGTTTGAAGGGGCGGGTGCTCAAAGTTAAAAAGGGGCACATAGAACCAGGTTGAATAACAACAACACACATTCATCTAGAATCTAATATGGAATCTTATCATACTATATCACTGTCATCAGGTGGGGACAAAGCAAACGTAGGCCACGTTTTACCTGAGGGGTACAATGTTGCTCATGCTGATGATAGTGCTGGAGGGCAGGGCTCTACTGATCTCAGACTGTAGACATTAAAGAGTCCACAGGAGAGATGGGAGTTGATCAAGTGTTATGAGATAATAATACAATTCAAAGATTGGTGACAGTGATTGGAACTATAAGGCAACAAACTGTGAGAAAAAACTAGACTCTGCCTGTGACTCACTCTTGGCCTCTCTTCCATCATCTCATCTGTCACTCTCCACTTGCTGTCCATCTGAGAACAAGGCACAATTTGCTTTTGTATTAATCTTAATTATTTAATTATCCACACTCAAACACTCCTGCATCCAATCCATAATAAAGTAATAATAGAAAACGTTATAGAACCAAAACATTGTGTTTATTATTGTTGTTTTTATACTTGAATATCTCTGCAATGCAACAACTGGTACAGGTGTTATTGTTACCTGTGCTCTTTGTAATCCAGCTGCTGAGGGATCCACAGCCTCACACAGCTGTTGCTGTTCTGAGAGTCTATGGTGCATGTGGTGTGATATGCCCATGTAGAAAGGACGGCACTGCAACGCTGGACTTGCCCTTACTCTGGGCTCCCTTTTTATTCTGGCAACTGGTACAAAGAAAACAGCACACAGTCATCATCAACAGTGTGAAAAGCAACTGCAACATTCAGTTCACCAGCTTGGGAGTATTTTCCTTTTTTTTTTTTTGCAAACATAACACTTAACAAAAGACTAATATATATTTCTACAATACAACATCGTCAAAGTCTTTCTTTAAAAGTTCTAGCTGAAACCAAATGTGTTATCATATAGTGGCAGTATTGCGATCCTGCTTCTCTTTATTCTTCTATCTTGTGTTCCTGTTTCTCTTTATTGTGTGAATGTAGTAAGGCATTCACACAATAAAGAGATCCTACACCCGTTTTAAGCACAAAGTTCAGCTTCTTCACCTCTTTTCAGCAGAAAATGAAGCTTCTACATCTGTTTTAAACAGAAAGTTCGGGGGGGGCTCGTGTGCATCTATGGAGTAGACGTGTTTTCTGAGCTCTCCGTGCCATCTCACTCATAAAGTTGTACTTTAAGTTTATTCCTAGCTGGGTAGTTTTAAAATTTGTTTCGTGGACTGCCGGAGCCGATCTTTTGTCATCATGCCGAAGAAAGATGAGAGCCAGAGGGATATGTCCAAGGCGAGCCAGTCGGCGGCCGGTAATGATGCCATATTAGCGGTGTTAGGGTTCAATGTTGAGAGAAGAATCCATAAAAACCACAGATCCAGGCGTGTGCAATTTAGACGGCATTTTAATGAACACATGTGTGAGTTCAACAACCCAATCAGTGTTGAACTGTCTTTCTCATACTCAGACAACTGTTTTATGGGGTTAAGAATTGTACAGCCCCCTTTTCTGTTACTAGGCAGATTTACGTCACACCAAAACCACAATGACTTTTAACATAGAACATCATCTTCGTGTCGACGGCTGATGCTTCCTGTTAGCCCGCCTTCACTGTCGCTTATCTCCCTGGAACATCAAGTGCACTTCCTGTAGAAAATGTCACTCATACAGGCACAACTTCTGCATTTCTGCCCTACCAAAATAGACTAACTCTTTGGCTCTTTGGCTTTCACTCGCTCTGCTTTCGGTTTCGCTTCTGCAAAAGCACACCGTTTCCTGTCAGCCTGCAACTCAGTTTTCTCCCCCACTGAAGACTATGTGTAAGAATATAAAACATTCAGAAACCTTTAACTTATAGATTCAACTGATTATAACTGAACCTGTAATAAACCTGTTAATATTTGATTATGATAACCCCTGTAATACAAATTATAACCTAATGCCAGCACTTCAATAAATGCTTGGATGAAATGATAATTAATGCAATGATAAAGATGATGGTTATGAACAGTAACCCTAAAATAATTCCTATAATTCTACACTTCCCTCTCTTGACCTCTTGACCACAAGAGGTCACCATACATTATGTTGGGTCACTCCTTGGCCCATTCAGCTGCTCCCTGTCCATCCCAGACATCATGGACATTAGGATCACTGTTCTTAGCTCTGACCCTCTCTTGGCATCCTGTGACTTAACAAATCAGACAACCTCATGTCATCTAGGTGGTCTTAGTTATAAAATGCCCGCTCCCACTTGAGAACACTTCATGCTTAAGTGGTCTCTGCTCCTCTTCTGGGTCCCACTCTAGTGGAAATCTGGCCACCTGCAAAGGAAACAAAACACTTTCTCCCTACTATGCTCTAAGTTACTCTGTTCCTCGATTGTTCTCAAAACATGAACCTAATTTCGTATTTGGTTTTGACTTTTATTCCTATATAATCTTAAACATCACTCATCTCAATCTACAGCTTTCTAACAGTCTTACAGCACTGCTGTCATACGTTTCCTGTTTTTCCTTATCTGATCATCAACATCCTGTACACAAAACTGTCACTGCTGCAAGGGCCTACCTTTCATCTAAAGTCACCTCTCACAAGCAAAATCATCATAAAATCATTATAAGGGCTTATTCTACTAAAAGGATCAAAGAAAAAACAACCACTTTAATCACTAAGTGTAAGCACCTAGTTAATTGCTCCTAGATAAACTTCATCATAGCTAAAAACTGAACTCTAACTGTATTTTGAACTCTCATTTCCTGGGTGATAACCTGTTTGAATCTATCATTTTATTTCATTTTGCTGCTTTTAATGTAATGACTCCTTCTAACTTAAACTTTATCAGACTTAACCAACATATATAAGCTTTCTCCCTTTGCTTCTGTTTTAAACAACAACTTTTTTTACTTCAACAAGCATTTGTTATTCTGTAACTGCATTTTATATAAGAGGACTAAGTTAGAGCTGCATGTGTTCTCTCAATATTTTACATGTCACCCCATTTAGTTACCACCGAAACTCCTATTCAGTTCCTCTTTCTGTCATTTGTTACCGGGCCAACTCAAATTCAGTTAAAAGCTAAAGGAATTTCAGGCCCTAGGCCTCACCTATGTTTAAACCATATGTGTTTGTAAGCGTGAATGCTGTTTATCCTTCTGTTGCTCCAAGTCCCCTACAATATATCGACTGAGACATAACGCTCATCGAAGCTTATGACCTTCAACTGGACCGAACCATCAACTCTGTTAATGAGCACGATTGCAATGTGTAAGAAAAAATCATTTCTACATATATAATCTCCAATATTATTCATTTGAGTCAGCGAGACTTTTAACATCCTCATAAAAAGCTCTCCTCTACCCTAAAAATAAATCTATTTACTATCTGTTTCTAAAGCCTACATTATAACAACATTCTAGCATTATGTCACTATTACAACTTATCCTAAAAATCAAAAAGAAATCCCACATTTTCTACTCATAAAATCTTCACTATTTTCCCCAAAGCATATCCTTTATTCCCACAATTTCCCCTTTAAGTTTGGTGTACAACTTCTTATTAACACCAGCAATTTATCTTCTAAACCTAATTCAGTTCATTTTAATCCTTTCTTTTAACAAGTCCTCAGTTTTACTATATCTAGATTATCAAACAACCCCAATCATTATAAAATCCTAGTAAAACCCCTTTCAAATTAAACAAATTAAATCTTAAACCCCTCTCTTTTTTGACACATCTCATGTGGCAAAAAACTCAACATGCTCCACCCAAGCTTAACAAATTAAAAGGAAAAAAGGTTAGTCATTTCATTTCCCAGAACCGCTCAGCAATTCTCCTCTCCGGTGTTTTGCTTCAGCCCTGAAAACCTGTGTTTAAAGAACAAAATCAATTTAATCATCATGTCAAATCTCCTCCAACTCGTTGCTCCATTGAACTCTGGATCCTTGGAACTTCCTGGAAACAAAACCTGTACTTTACATTTCATACTCTCCCTCTATGATCCAGTCTGTGTCATGACAAAAACAAACTTAAACAAAACAGTTATTAATCATGTGTCACCTCAGTTCATGGTAACTTAAGTTACACCAAACAATGTTTCCCTTTTAGCATTTAGCATTCTATAATGTAATAACATGGTCTAACCCCAATCAACAAAGCAGAAATTCACCCAAAGGAACATCAGCATCCCCAGATTTAAGTCTTCCACTTCTCCTGTTTGTCAACCTTTTATTTATTTCCCCCCTTGGTCCAACCACTCACATTCACTCCCATGCATTCACACATGATATTTTTTGCTGATCTGCAGCCCTCCACAAGCGTCATCAGATGCTCCACATCAGCAAAATGAGCTCAATCATTCGTTTTATTTCGTTTTCCTGTTTAGGAAAATAGTTCTCTATACTTTTGACTGGATTGAATCGATACAATCCATTTTTAGACAGAGACTTGCCGCCAATCAGTCTCTGATTGTAATCAATTATAATTCTGTAAAGCCCACCTGATTTTCGTACTTGGTAATTTTGTCAGCGCCGTCCGTTCACTCTCTTCCAGGCCTGCTTAGAACAAAATGAAAAAGAGAGCTGATTATTAGCTCATCAAAGTACAAAACAAAATCACCTGACAGGTTTTTTCCTGAGTGCACTACTACAAAAATTTTTGGGGCCCCTCTCAGACATATCCATGTCTTAATTAAACACCCTCTCTGGAAATAAAACAACAGCCTCAAAAATCTGAAACAATCTTAAATTTCACCCGTTCAACACACGAAAACCTCGTCAAAAGATCAAAGACCGTTTGCACAATGTCACCCTTCCTCACTTTACCATGTGTTCATTCAGCACAAGATAAAACCAATTTCAACCACATATCATCCTTAAATTATAAATTTCCTGTCCAAATCTGCCCTCTGAACAGACCTGACCACCGTAATCAAATATCCTGATACTTTACCATTATATATTTCTCCCAATACTCTTCAACAGCCCCCGATCTCTCTTGAACTGAACAGAAAGCCTCCGACACACACACACAGGAAGTGTCTTTGTCACTCACTCACTCCAGCTAATTTGCATAAACCCACAGCTCAACAGCCAACTTAACAAGAGGAATACATGTTTAAACCTTATCACATTATTGAATTATTTTCATTTTCTTTCTATACTAATCACTTACTTTGATAAATCAGTGCAAGAGCACTCCTAAGTAATCACTTCTCTTTTGTTTTGTTTTTTCCATAACTCACTCCCTTGTCATACAGCTTCGTTTGAGTTATTCCACAACAACTCTATTTTATCCAAGTGTATTTTAAGTGTATTTTCTTCAACATTCACACCATTTTAACCCTCATGAAATTACCAGGCTGATTTAATTACATATGTTTGTGTTCTTAGCCAAGTTTTAATCACTATCTATACATTACTCTTCATGAGCTTATCTCTGTATGGTTAGTGCATTTTCTGTTTGTATGTGTGGTTTTTATAAATGTTTCTTTATGATCTTTGTGATCTTGTAAATGTTTCTTTTGCAGTGTTTCAAACTCCTTTTGACAGGGTGTATTTTCTCTCTCTGGTTCATCACTGATCCTTGTTAATGACATTTCCCTCCGCCTGTGCCCAGTGGCCTTACCTGTTAAATCCGTCTCCTCCAGTGACTCCAAGGTCACTCCGGGACTTAGGTTCGAGCAATCGTGACTGCGCCTTGCCTTAGGTTGTCCCAGGGTTTCGAGGTGGGATCTTACCCGTCATGGGCTGTCCAGCCTTCCATGCCCGCCTACTACAGGGGCCAACTGGGCAAGGGTGTTATCAGGCCTAGGGGACACACTGGTTCTGGAAATTGAAGGAGTGTAAACTGCTTTCTTTATTAAACTTTCCAACAATAATTTCACATGTAACAGTTTGTGTACGTGCATTTTCAATTCATTAATGTAATTGTTAGTTCCTGTATTTATTTCTCTCGGTCTGTCTCTTTTCTAAAACCTGTAATTAATATAATTTTATTACTTTATTACTTTTTCTTAAAACATGCATCCGCTTCATCTTCTTAGAATTTAACTCTGTCTATTTCTCTGGGTGCTCCCCTGACATCATCAGTCACACACACCTTCTCTCACACACACACTTTTAAATATTCTAACCTCTTTCAGACGCCATGACTCGTCTCACACACACTGCCTTCTCTCTCTCAAACTTCCATTTTCCACTCACTCAGACAAATCATGCAGAGTCACTCAAATCAAATACTGACAGCATTCACACGGTTAAAATCACACAAAATACGCTTTCATATGAGTATTTTGGACATGCCTTCCATGATCAGAAAGAGCAAGTCAAAAGAAAAAGAAAAAGAAAACTGAAACCTCTCATCATCTCGCAGCTTCTCCCCACACACACATAACTGAAAATAAAACACACCAACATTTATGGCTCACGAAATATACATCTATCAAAATTCAGTCATTTCCTATGCATCCACACTAATATATTCACACTGTATTTACACTCTCATAATAAGCAAAACCAACCTCTTATATACAGGCATTTAGCAAAAAGCTCAGTCCTCTCGAAAACTGAAACCACCCTCTCTGCGCGTCACTGCTGCTCATTTGCATTTACACACACAATCAGTGCACATCCGGCTGTGCATGACTGACACAGAGACTGATCTTACTCATAGATCTCATATTTTATATTACAGACGTCTTATTAATTACAACTGCACAGATTTTTTAGGCCTTGTCGCTCCTACAAATTTCGAAAATTTACCATAACCGACTCGAACGGGCAAACCTCAGGTTTTTTGCAATCAATTCACCAGACCAGACTCGAACTGCTCTGTCCAGATTTCTAGCCCTAACTTAATTTACCGGTAGCCAAAAAAGCGCAAGAATAGAGGACTTGAACCTCTAGCAATTTTGGAAGTTCCCCAGTTTTCCCCGGCTTGTCGTGCCGTACTATCCCATTAGTCGCCGCTAGGTCAAGGATAAACGTCTTTATCCAGGAGGGAGCGTTACCTCCGAGAAAATGCGCTTCTTAACAGACGCCGCTGTCGTTCTAGAAAAATTTACAATAATTTGAAACAACAATCCAAGCCCAAAACAGGATTAAGATTGAGGCAGGTCTACCTTTGTGGACATAGGGGACTTGAACCCACGAGATGACCATCACAAGATAGACCCAATGTCCAGCGGGACTTGAACCCACAGAAATGACCAATTTCCCTACTTTCTACATTTCTTTGGGACTTGAACCCATTACTTTTACTTATCACTTATCCTTACTTCATCCAGCATGCTCATGAAATTCCCATCAAACTCAAAACAGACCTTCACCAGTAATTACAGTGACCAGGCTTTTAATTTGACATGCCCAATGTGACACCTTTTGGAAATATATTTCAACAGGCAGTGTCTTACCTTTAATGCCCCGGGGAATGCCTACTCACTTTCACCACTGATTACCGTCTGCCCGTCCAATTACCACGGACCCCGGATCTCACCAAAACCCCAACATTCCCTCTCTCTCACCGGAACGAGCCCCCAAATGTTAGGGTTCACCTCTTTTCAGCAGAAAATGAAGCTTCTACATCTGTTTTAAACAGAAAGTTCGGGGGGGGCTCGTGTGCATCTATGGAGTAGACGTGTTTTCTGAGCTCTCCGTGCCATCTCACTCATAAAGTTGTACTTTAAGTTTATTCCTAGCTGGGTAGTTTTAAAATTTGTTTCGTGGACTGCCGGAGCCGATCTTTTGTCATCATGCCGAAGAAAGATGAGAGCCAGAGGGATATGTCCAAGGCGAGCCAGTCGGCGGCCGGTAATGATGCCATATTAGCGGCTATCGCTAACCATGGAGCTGAGCTTTCCAAAATAACCACGCTCGTGGACGGGTTAAAGAAGTCGGTCGAGGGCCGTCTCGATGTAACTGATGCAACGCTAACTTCTCTCCAGAAGAAATATCGTGAATATAATATAATTCACAAGTGACTTACTGTGACAAAGTGGAGGAGCAGTTGTAAAGCTCTCCATTTGTCCCATATGTGTTTACTTTATTTTGCACATTGTACACATTATTCTGTTTCTATGTATTTGCTTCCATTTGCTATTTGTCAAGTAACATTGCTTCACTCACTATCCCGGGTTTGTTTGTGTAAGCGTTCTGTTGCCGGCAAATCAAACATTCTGCAAATTAGGACAAATACTAAGTTATGTTTCTTTATATTTTATTATGTTACCGATTAAGTCATTTGTTTATACTTACTTTGTTTGTCTTTTCAGTTTTCATGAGGGTCAGGTGTGGGGAAACGCCCGCCTGGCATTTCCTCATTTTAAAATCCTGATGATGTCACACATGACATCAGCAGGTCAAACCAAGTGGAGGGGTTTCTTTTTCCATAGAGATGCTTCCTTTTGTTTGTGTTAAGGTTTAAAGGAATTTGTTGAATGTTTTTCCTTTTGTTAATATTGCCATTTAGTTGTGTAAATGTGCATATTAGACGATGTAGAGGTTTTGTGTTTTAAATCATTTGTGTAGAGTTTTACATCCCTCAGTTGAGTGAGTGGTACTGGCTGGGCAATTGGAGGGAAATTGATGGCCCTATTTAAAGCCAGTCTCTACCAGATGCAAGAGAGAGGAGAGGTGAGCTGTGTCACCAGAGCCATGTTATGTTGAGTTTTGTTAATTGAATTGATTTGGGGGGAAAGTTTTGTTAAGTTCTATTATATTAAGTTCACTGTAAATAAATTGCTCACCTTGAAATCTGAAATGCCTGCCTAGTCTGCTTCCCTACCACCTTCCTTGACGTTCGTGTCCGACTACCTCACACTTACTAATTTGTTGTAATGTTCTCTACCCAGCTATGTTGAATGTTTTGATCCAACATCTTTGTCCTCAGTTGATTAATGCGCAGAGATTAATACTGTGATTTGCATACTGTAGAGTACATGTCTTTTCCGCACTGAAACGGTGTATAGTGCCTATTTTGCCTATTGGGTTCCGCTTCTACAGTATTTGTGTTACGTTGTGATTTTGGGAATATGCGCATGTTTCTGTATGCTCCGTCTCATTTCTGCATATTTGCAGTTTTGTTGCACCGGTTAAAAAGTTTTATATCCATCTAGATATTTGGGTTGGATCTTTCGTACTTTGTGTACAATTTTGGTTTTTATGTTTGTTAAATAGATTATATGTGGGGCGCACGGGGCTCCACGGTTTTTTGGAGTATTAGCGTTCAGTCAGGCTGGCCCTGGTTCCCGGCTGCCTCCCTGTTGGATATTGGGGGTGTTCCGCTTTCTTCTTTTTGCGGTTTGGGGGGTGGGGGGGAGTGTCTACATGTTTTTAATTATGTGTGGTTTTCTTTCTTTTTTTTTTATGTAAGTGCCAGCTCTTCATTTGTCAGATGTCAAAGCCCTCATTTTGTCCTTCCACACTGTGGTAAGTCATCCACTCACTTAATCTGGGGATGAGCCACATCACTTTAACGACCTGGAATTGTCGGGGTATGGGCAAAGCTCTTAAACGTGGTAAAGTATTTTTGCATTTAAAATCTTTGTCTTCTGATATAATTTTTTTTACAGGAGACCCATATCCATCCTTCAGAGCAGAGGCGATTAAGATCGGTATGGGTGTCACAGGTGTACCAGTTCACCTTTTCTTCCAGGGCGAGAGGGGTTGCCATTCTTGTTCGCAGAACTGTTCCTTTTATATTCAAAAATCAGACATGTGATCCAGGTGGGAGGTTTATACTTGTTACAGGTACGGTCAACTTGATCCCTGTAGTCCTCTTGAACATCTATGCCCCTAATTTTGATAACCCTGACTTCTTTAGTAAAATATTCAATCTTGTTTCACAATACAATGACCATAATATCATTATCGGTGGTGATTTTAATTGTTGTTTCGATCCATTGTTGGATAGGTCTTCTGCGTTCCTGGCCCCAACTTTGAGAACTGTTTCTGTACTCAATACTCTTACTAAATCTTTGGACTTGGTTGACATTTGGAGGCACCAACATCCGTTAGAAAAGCAATACTTTCTTCTCCCCTGTCCATGGCAGTTTCAGTAGAATTGACTATTTTCTTATTGATTCCAGGCTTATTTCGAAAGTGGTTAGTTCCACTTATAGTATTTTAGTTTCGGACCACGCACCTCTCTCAACGGTAATTGACTTTAATCTCTACACCTCCCGATACAAGTGGAAATTCAACCCCTCTTTATATCTAAATGACCCTTTTATGGATTACCTATCTACTAAAATTGCAGAATTTTTACAATTCAATGATAACGGTGCAGTTTCAGACTCAGTTCTGTGGGAGTCCTTTAAAGTCGTTATTAGAGGTCATACTATTGCTTATCAAGCTTCTCAGAAAAGGGACAAACTCAGGCTGCGTGCTAATATTGAAGCAGAACTGGCTGTGTTGGAGAAGTATCGCAATACCGGGGCTGCTGACACACTTAATACCATTCTAAAATTGAGATATGACTACAACCACATGTTGGGGGAGCAGGTCATGAATTGTATTCGTAGATTAAAACAGAAGCATTTTGAGCTTGGTGAAAAGGCTGACAAGGTGCTTTCCAGACAGCTGAAAGGCATTCAAGCTGATAGGGCGATACACAGAATTCTCTCTTCAACTGGCCAATTGCTGTCTGATCACAAACAGATAAATGACAGATTTCGTAGTTTTTATAGTCAGTTATTTACATCTAGTACCACGGCCACAGTTACTGAAATCACTAATTTTCTTAATGCTTTAGACATCCCGACTCTTTCTGAGGCTGCACGGGGCTCACTCGATGCAGACTTTACGCTGGAGGAAATTAGAAATGCAATCTGCTCCTTTCCTAACGGTAAAGCTTGTGGTCCGGACGGTTTTGGGATTGAGCTTTATAAGACACATATTGACGTTATTGCTCCCCTGCTACTTCGGATGGTAAATTGCGCAGTGTTAAATGGCTCATTCCCTCATTCTTTCTACGATGCCCATATATGTCTCCTCCTGAAAAAAGACTGAGACGAAACTAATGTTTCATCCTATCGTCCCCTAAGTCTTCTCAACTCAGACCAAAAAATAATTGCTAAAGTCCTAACCAACCGGTTAAATAAGCATATAGGCTCTTTAATTCATCCTGATCAATCGGGTTTTATCCCCAATAGATTTTCTTTCTCAAATACTAGATGTCTCTTAAAAGCAATGTACTCAATGACACTGCCCAATTCTGCGGTGATTTCACTTGATGCCCAGCAGGCTTTTGATCAGGTGGAATGGACTTATTTGTTTGCCACTCTTGACAAATTTGGTTTTGGGTCGAAATTTTTGAATATGGTTAAGTTGCTTTACGCTTGCCCTCGTTCCTCGGTCCTTACCAACCATGAGAGGTCGCTCCCGTTCCTCTTACACCGTGGGACCAGGCAGGGTTGTTGCCTCTCTCCAACGCTTTTTGCTTTAGCTCTTGAGCCGTTGGCCATTGCCATCAGAGCCGATTCCCATATCTCTGGTATAAATTGTGGTACGTCAGAGTACACCATCGGTCTGTATGCAGATGATATCATATTTGCTCTTTCAGATTTAAAGATCTCCCTTCCTCCTCTTCTTAAACTGATTGACAGCTTTGGCCACCTATCAGGGTTCACCATTAATTGGAAGAAGTCTGTTCTTATGCCACTGTCATCTGGTCTGGGCCCTGATTTCCTGTCTAGTTTGCCCTTTAAGGTCTCCCAGGATTATTTTTCATACCTGGGTATTAACATCCCTAGGAACTCAAAACTCCTCTTCAGGCTTAATTATTCGGTTCTAACTGATGAGCTCAAGTGTGTGATAGATAAATGGAAACTTCTCCCACTTTCAATGATTGGCCGTATCAATATAATCAAAATGGTTGTGCTCCCTAAATTCACGTACCTATTCCAGAACGTTCCTATTTTTCTCAGGTCCTCCTTTTTCAAAGCATTGGATGCCATTATCATGCCTTTTGTTTGGGCCTACAAGCCCCCCCGCATCTCGAAGTCTCACTTGCAAAAGCCCACGGACGAGGGTGGTCTGGGCCTTCCAGTTTTCAAACATTATTACTGGGCCTGTAATGCCAGAGCCTGGGTCTTTTGGAATCTGCCTGTAGTCGGTGATGCTTTGGGATGCGGGTCCAGCCCCAAATGGCTTGAAATGGAGCTTAGCACCGCTATCGAGCACAGTGGAGCATCCTTACCAGCTATTTTATTTGCAAAATCGGTTATTAATAGTACATGTGATGACTTTATTCTTTGCAACTCCTTAAAAATATTGAATTAAATTAAGAGAATCTTGAACCTCCCGGAATTGTCAACCTTTTCCCCGATCTGCCACAATCCTAGCTTTAAGCCTAGTACAATGGATGCTGCTTTCAAACAATGGCCTGTTAAAGGGTTAACTGCTATAAAGGATCTTTATATTGACAATCATTTTGCCTCTTTTGCTCAAATTCAGACAAAGTACAATCTCCCTACAAGTCATTTTTTTCAGTACTTACAAATTAGGAATTATGTCAAGCAAGCATTCTCAAATTTAGATACTATCCCCATACAGCATGTGTTTTACAATATAATGAACGAACCTCCCACCTCAAAACACTTAATCTCTTGGCTTGTTAACCTTTTTTCTTCGGCAGCCCCCTCTTGCCATATTAAAGTGTATGAATGTGAGCGTGAATGAATAATGGCATTGTAAAGCGCTTTGGGTGCCTTGAAAAGCGCTATATAAATCCAATCCATGATGATGATGATGATGATGATGATTATTATTATTATTATTATTATTATTATTATTATTATTATTATTAAAGAGGCTTGGACAAGGGACACTGGTTTGGTTATCTCTGACGATTTATGGGCTGAAGTGTTAAGCCGGATAAAACAGTGCTCTGTTAACGCCCGGCTTCAGTTAATTCAATTTAAGGTAGTCCATAGATTGCACTATTCCAAAACCAAATTGAACAAGATTTTTCCTAACGTTTCCCCCAAATGTGATAAATGTAAACTTGTGGACGGTACTCTTGGCCATCTTTTATGGTCCTGTTCTAAGCTTACTGCCTTTTGGACTAGTATTTTTAGTTTCTATAGCATTGTTTACGATAGGCAACTGTATCCTGACTGTCTTATGGTGATCCTGGGCTGCTCCAGCAACTCCTTAGCACTTCCTTTTGCTGTGCAACAGGCCCTTATGTTTGGTATGGTGATTGCCAAACGTCTGATTCTGGGGGAGTGGAAATCTGCCTCCCCTCCCTGCTTCAAGAGGTGGCTCGAGGAGATGGTCTCCTGTTTATGCCTGGAAGAAATTCGGTTTTCTATGTCTGATTCCATGGAGAAGTTCAGGAAGATATGGGGGCCCTTTATAGACCACATTAAGAAGGACAGTCCACGCCCTGGGTCCTGACCATGTTGTTTTAACTGTTATCATTCTGAGCTGTTGCCCATAACTGTTATGAATCGGCTCCTCCTAACAATCTCTGGATTCGAACTTCAAAATGGACTGGACTCACTGAGTTGTTTGACATGTATACCATTTGCTTTTTTCTTCTCTGCTGTTCCTAATACGTGCTGGCCGTGTTTGGTTTTTTTTTGTTTTTGTTGGTTTTTATTTGTTTGTTTGTTTATCTTTATTGTCTGTGTTCCTCTGTCCCGCGGTTGTGTGTGTGTGTGTGTGTGTGTGTGTGTGTGTGTGTGTGTGTGTGTGTGTGTAAAAGAAAAAAAAAAAAAAAATAAATAAATAAAAAAAATAAAAAAATAAAAAAAATAAATTAAAAAAATAAATAAAAAGAAGAAGAAAAAAAAAATTAAATTTGAAACTTGTATAAATAAATACGGTGGCACGGTGGTTAGCACTGTTGCCGCACAGCAAGAAGGTCCTGAGTTCAATTCCACCATCAGGCCGGGGTCTTTCTGTGTGGAGTTTGCATGTTCTCCCTGTGTTTGCGTGGGTTCCCTCCGGGTACTCCGGCTTTCTCCCACCGTCCAAAGACATGCAGTTTGAGGGGATAGGTTAATTGGATAATCCAAATTGTCACTAGGTGTGAATGTGAGCGTGAATGGTTGTCTGTCCCTGTGTGTTGGCCCTGCGACAGACTGGCGACCTGTCCAGGGTGTACCCCGCCTCTCGCCCTATGACAGCTGGGATAGGCTCCAGCGCCCCCCGCGACCCTGGAAAGGATAAGCGGAAGCGAATGGATGGATGGATAAATAAATACGTTTTAAAAAAAAACAAAAAACAGAAAGTTCAACTTCAATTCTTTTATGTACAAAGTTCAGCGTTTTCACCTCTTTTCAGCAGAAAATGGAGCTTCTACACCTGTTTTAAGCTGAAGGTTCTGCTTCTTCACCTCTTTTCTGCAAAAAGTTCAGCTTTTCACCTCTTTTCAGCACAAATTTGAGCTTCTTCATGTCTTTGCAGCAGTGTGTTCAGCTCCTTCAGCTTTTTTTAGCAGAAACTTCAGCAGATAGTTCTGTTTCTTCAGCTGTTTTCAGCAGATTCCACTATACGGCATTCACACTGCATTTTCACAAGAAATGCAACTTTTTCTAGTTCTAGTTGCTCCGTTTCTTTGGTGGTTAACTACCCCCTCGTTTTTCATCCAATTTTCACCATTAAAACTTTAAACTGTTCTGCTCCTTCTGCTAATTCCTGCTATATCTTTTGGTTCTGATAACTTTTGTATTTTTTTGAATTATTAAGCTTTTTATGCCTTTTTTTTTTTTTTTTTTTTTTTGGCCCATTTCGATGAATAAGCCCACATTACAAGTGTGCTCACGGATGTAGCTTGCCGGGATGAACTATGTTTTAGCTCAGTGAGATGAGCAGCTGTTTTGAGACTGGGAGGTCTGGGTTCGAATCTCGGCCATGGCAACTTTTTCACCTCTTTTCAGCACAAATTTCAGCTTCTTCACCCCTTTTCAGCGGATAGTTCTGCTTTTTCAGCTGTTTTCAGCAGATTCCACTACATGGCATTCACACTGGATTTTCGCAGGAAATGCAACTTTTTCTAGTTTATTTATTTTTCTCCTTATGGTAACTGAGAGATGAGAGCCATTATATCTCCCTTTTCCCTAACCAACAACAACAATAACATATAAAAACAGCTTTTCTCTTATAAAACAAATATAATTCTTCATCATTTTTTTATACAACAGCATCAACTAAAACTTGTACTTAACAGAGCCTACCTGGTACAAAGAAAACAGCACACAGTTGTCATCAACAGTGTGAATAGCAACTGCAACAGTTCTGTTAGCAAGGATTAGAACAATTACAATCTTATAGAGAAACATTGGAACTAAGTGAAAGTCAAAAAGCACCCAACTAACTAATGAGTATTAGCTTAGCATGTTAACTAAAAATTCTACTCGGGAATAAAGTTAGTACCGATGCATTAAAATGCTTGTAACTTTTAGGGTACATGCTAGTACTGCTCACAATCAAAACACATGTTGACATTACCACTATGAGAATATTTTCACTAATACACATACAAAATTGATAACAGTATCGCTCACAAGCACCTACCGCCAGCTTGGGAGTAGTTTCCTTTGCTGAGGCATGCGCTGTGCAGCAATTTGGAACCTTAACCGTTGCAGTTTGGTATTTGTCCACCAGGTGGCTCCAGCTATTCACAAAGCACATCAATTTTGAGGAACTTCTAACTCTATTACACTTATGTCACGTTTCCTCCTCATGTCCTTATAGTGCCTGTCTGGACAATTATATTCCATGAGCAGTGTTGGGAAGGTTACTTTTAAAATGTATTCCATTACAGAATACTGAATACATGCCCCAAAATGTATTCTGTAACGTATTCCGTTACGTTACTCAATGAGAGTAACAAATTCTGAATACTTTGGATTACTTAATATATTATCGTGCTGTTTACAACTACGTGAATGTACCATTGCTGTGATTTATTACTGATACTGAAGGTCCGCGGCTCCGAACCGTAGTAAAGGGACCTCTGGCTAATACGGTGGGTTCTGTGTCGGGCTGGTAGCCGAAAACTAGCTTTACTTTGTTGTCTGGGTCAACTTTGCTTGCCAGAGACAGAGAGAGGCGTTGAAAGACTGCTCCAACGGAATTTATTTACACGAACACAGTGTACAGTTGAGTCTTAATAGCTTACTTACAAATGGGCTCGTCAGGCACTCTTCTTGGCTGCAGTGGTTATTATTATATTTACATGCTTCCAGCTCCCGTTTTTGCTCCGTGACAGCTTGGACTTTTCCTTTCTCTCCCTCCCTCGCTCACAGACACATAACGTGTATGGTAGTCCATTCTCGCTGCAGCACGGACTACACTACCCATCAGGCTACATTCTTTAGAGCTATGCCTGTAGCATTCTGCCTTTTAGCTTAGCACAACAACAACAACAACAACAAAGCACTCTCTCACCCAGGAAACACGCAGAGAGAGAGCGCGTCACCCTGTAACCATGGCAACCGTAACGGTGCCGCCTGGAACAACATTATGTAGCTGTCAAACAAACCCAAACAGTCCTGACCCGCGACAATATGAAACAGGGAAGTACCGCCGTGTAATCCATTTATTTCAACAAAGTAACTGTATTCTGAATACCACCTTTTTAAACGGTAACTGTAACGGAATACAGTTACTTATATTTTGTATTCTAAATACGTAACGGCGGTACATGTATACCGTTACTCCCCAACACTGTCCATGAGTAATAATTTTAAAGAAAATCTATACACATGAAACACACACACACACACACACACACATATATACAGTGACATTTTAAATTATCTCCAGAATACTGTATATACTAGGGCCACAAGTTTGCATCATGGTGCTGATCCAGAATCCTTCCCTTATTATTTATTCCCAGTGCTATAATAATAATAAAGTAACGAGAATAAAACATAAAGTAATAAATATAAAATAATGTATTTATGATGATTCAGTTTGTTTGACTATCCTGTGTGTGCAGGCAGAAACATTATTAAATGTTTAAACTGTAGAGATACAATAATGTTGCTGCTGTAAAATTTGCATTTTGTCCTATCTGAAATATAAATCTAATATAATCTGTTTCTTAATGTATTTTTAAAACATAGTGGTTTTTTCCTAATACCATAATTATAATAATCCATAATTATGTGAACATGCATATTAGTTTTCAGTGAAATATAAGCCCTCCACAAAGGCAGGAAAAGCCCTGTAACTTACTAAACTAAACTAAACTAAACATGTTCCCTAAAACAGTGGACAGATCTACAGACCCCTGACAGCCTTATCCAGTTAGCTAGCAGCTATGACCAGCACTACTTGTGCAGTTAATAAAAGAACAGGTAATGTTTGTCACGCTGTTGCACACACAGCACGCTCATTTGTTTCAATTCGTCAGTTGCCACAAGACAGCTTACTAACGTGTGCATAATAAGCTAATACTGCTGTGTCCTATAGACTACAGTGTGCGCAATACAGCTACTTAGTGGTTTTTGATGCATCAGTCTGCATCTCCCAGTTATTTTGTGCGTTTCGCCTACAGCTTCACACCACTCAGGCGGAAAAAATGCGCGTGTTCTTTGGGAGCTCGTTTCCGGTTCGTAACCAGTGCGCTCTGCTGTCAAGGGCGATCATCGGGTAATGGTAGTCATGTGACTGATGACTGAGATTCATAGTTAAATATTGCTGTTGAGGGGCACAGGCAGGACTCCACATGCACACACATGAAAAAAAAAAAAAAATCAAAAAAATTATAAAAATTTGCCTCAAAAAAGGGCACTTGGGGCACCCATCAGGGAAGGGGCAGGTGCTCAAGCCCCACGTCTGCACATGCCTGGTGGGGACAGCTGTTGGTCCAGGCCTGCGTGGAAGAAGGTGGAGTAAAGCCAGTGGTGTCGTTAGGCCTATTTTAGGGGTGCTGAAGCCTCCCTAAAGCTGTGTGGCAGGTCAAATTGCTGACTCAAGTCTCATCTCTGTTTCTGCAGATTTTTGTCTCGAAAAGAAGGAAGAAGAGAGAGACGCCTGAAGACGACGAGACAAGTTTTAGTTCAGAATCTTGAATTTAATCTGATGAGTTTATTTCACTCTGACGAGTAAAGACTGAATCGTAACCACAGACTTTCAGTTGTGTTTGATTTCAGAGGTTATACTGTTGAAGGTGTGTGTGTGTGTGGGGGGGGGGGTAATCCAAACTCGGATTTTCTGTCTTAAAATATTTAAGCCTGATCTTTTTTTAGAGCAGAGTGAGGATTCAGATTTATCAGGTTAAAATTACAACAAAGGAAGGAAGGGGGAAAAAAGGGAGAAAAGGAGATAGGAAATTAATGAAACAGATGAATAAAAGGTGTGAAAAGAAAGCAGAGACCATGTAAGAAGAGAAGGACAGAGAAATCATGGACATGAAGAAAGAAAAAGAGAACCTCGCCTTAGTTTAGTTTTATCAGTATGTGACCAAATTACAGTCAGAGTGCTTCATACTGTAAAGAAAAGAGTGATACTGAGAAAGGCTTGAAGAAACAGAAGAAGAAAGAGGGTCAATGTTTGAGGAGGAGGAGGAGGAGTGACAGATGAAGCTCTGAAGTTGAAGTCCGGACTGATCAGGTCACGTTTTATTCTCTGTTCTTAATTATTTGTATTTTAAATAATTAATGATAATCATATTGTATATGATTACGTTAAAGCATGTCTGACATTTTATTCTTCATCAAAGCGCTGCTGTAGCGCTCCTGTGTCGCCAGGTGGTACCCTCGGGCTCCTTTTACCTCGAGTAGGCTCCGGTGCGCGTCCGCGGGTGCACAGAACGAGCGAGAAAGAGCATCTGACTCCAAACGCGCGCGCGCGCAAGGGATGATGCAGCCTCTGTTCAGAGAACAGACGCGGAGCTAAAAGAGACGAAGAAGAACCGGGAAGACCGAGCCAACAGCCGACACCGGAACCACCGGGACCAGCAGCGGGCTGGGCAGCAGCCGCCGGGCCAAACCTCCTCCCTGTCGGTGTGACTGTGCTGCGAGCCCCGGAGAGGAGGAGGAAGATGAAGAAAAGCAACCAGAGCAGGCGGGTCAGTGAGAGAGAGAGCTCGGGATCGATCAGAGTGTGATCGCTGATCCTTGACTCCGTGACGTTGCTTTGTGCTTTATTGACGCTTCATTTTTGTTGAACCTTTATTTAAACACATCTCTGACACAAACTGAGCTGAGACAGGTGATGTGAGGTGAGGTTGGTGCAGTGATGCCTCCACCCTGCCCGGAGCTGCAGCTTCATTCAGGAAGTTTCTCCTTCTTTTTTTTTTTGTTCACAAAGAAAATCTGCGGTTTCAACACCGTCGATGACGTCACGATGCCGCCATAGCCATGGCTCTTTCTTTTATTCATTTAGTTATTTTTCTTCTCGTTGTTTTGTTTTTATTTCATTTGTATTTATGAAGACAATCGTTACATGTTCACATCTTTGCCTTGTTTTTAGCGTATTTCCTACCTGTGTGCATTTCTCTTATTTGCCAGTATCAGGTATCTGTCAGTATAATTTTATGTGATTGATCTTTGTTTCACACACGTGTTTGAGATTCTTCCCAGTTTAAACGTCTGAAAACTCCGTGTGTAGATCAGGTTCATTCTGCCTGCAATGACCTGTTTGGTACACATTTTTAGAAAGCTTGCAGTGCTCCCATTTTTTTTTTTACCTCAGATTTCTTTTTTGTCTCGGCCGTTTCGCGTCACCTCGAAGTTGTTTACGTCCTCTTTTAGTCTCTACCAGGTGCTTTCCATCAGATTCTGTTTTTGTTTCCCACCGAGGTCATTTCCTGCTTCTCTGACATAATTTTGTGTCTTCAAATATTACTCATTTTATATGTCATGTTTATCTCTCTCCTGGGTAGTTTAATGCCTGGTTTCGTCTCTCTCAGGCTGTTTGTCTGTTTGTCTTTGAGCTCGATCCTCTCTGTTGTCTTTATTCTTTGTGGGTCAAATGTTTTCTGTCCTACTCTCATTTGCTGATTGCCTTGCCTCTGTGGGTCTTCCCATCTTTCTTAGATTCTTTTGTTCCTCTTGCATTGTATCTTCATCGGTCTCCGTTGGTCTTTGCGTTTCTCTGAATCCTCGTGTTATCGTTGTGTTGTAGGGTGTTCAGGACTCCGGTCCGCTGCCCGTTCAGCAGCCGGAGAAGGTGGGCTGGATCCGGAAGTTCTGCGGTCGAGGGATTTTCAGGGAGCTGTGGAGGAGTCGGTACATGGTGCTGAGAGGAGACCATCTCTACATCTCAGACAAGGAGGTGAGAACAGCGATCAGAGAAACTGGACAGACGCCCTATGGGCTGCTGGTTCCAGTCTGCTGGACAGGCCAGGGAGGACTGTGGGTAGGCTGTGCCAGACGACAGGTTTACAGGTGCAGCTAATCCGTAGCTCACATCTCTGGTCTAGTTTGATATTTTCTCTGTGCTGTGTTCTTGGGATAAAAAGAGCTCAACAGTTAAACAGAGATTGTAGATGCATCATTTTTCATTGTTACAGATGTTTGCAAGGAGAAACAGGTGGAAGCTGTGAGATGGTCCTAAAGCAGAGTGTTTCTTATTTAAAAGTCACAATGCAGTAAAGAGACAAAGAAATGTCATGTGAAAAAGAGGAAATGGGGATTAATCCAAAGGAAGATGTAAATGTTTGTGGTTTAACGCGTTTGAGGCCGGATGCTGGATTTTCATCAAGTGAGAGGATTTCTGCAGTCCCGCTCTGTTTATTTTCAGCTCTGATGACGCTGAGTCATTTCTAAACAACGCCAAGTCACACAGAGTGATCATGTGACCTCTGATGTCATATTCTGGCTTCAGAAATATGTCCTGAGTGAAGAAGAGACAGACATGGTGTTTGTGAACAAACAAGACCTCGTCCCACAGAGTGGTTTCATGGCAGCAAGTGCTGCTTTTAGTCCTGCTGGCCACACACAGCTGGCAGGGGTCATTTCCAGCTGGGAGGGGTTTCAGGGGCTTCCTGAGGGTATCATCATCTCTGATGTTTCGCCAGAAATCCCTCAAAAGCTGTTTAGGGTTCAAGCAGTAGAAGTGAGCCGCTTTCTCTGAGCGTAGCTCGGCTCTCCTGTAAAGATCAGGTGAAGAACTCAGTCATTTAAGACTGACTCACTGTACCACTGCTGCTCCTCCACATAGAAAGGAGCCAGTGGAGGATAGTGATGGTAAATTCGATTCTTTTTACTGAATCGAGTTTGAATGAGTCACTCATGAGTCGGGTTTCTTGAGTCATTTGAGTCACTGAGTCAGTTGACCAGAGATGTTAAGATGAATGATTGTAAAAGAAAACAACTATTTATTTTTTTTAGAGCAAAAAAGAGCAAAAAAAATTCTAAAGGGAACATTTATTTATTTTCATTTTATTTTATTGGTATTTTCCTTAAATGTGTCAAATATATATTTTCTCATCTAAATATCCACTAAGCTGTGAGCCAGGGGGGCGGTAAAGCGCCTTAACATTGGTTGCCAACCAAGAAGAAGAAGAAGAAGAAGCTGTGAGCCAGGAGGGAGGGGGTGAGTGAGTGAGTGATTCGTAACAGGAAGGGAGGGGGTGAGTGAGTCCTGAGTGATTCGCTTATGCTATGATTCAGCACAGCAAGGGAGGGGGTGAGTAACTCAAATGTGCTGTTAGCATGCTAGCTGAGCGATGCTACTGTGAACCAAGGAGCTATTGTCTTGATGTGAGCTTCTACTCAGGGTTTTCTTCCAGTTCAGAGCAGAAATGTTTTTGTTAAGAAACTGGCTGTTGTTTTTTTCCCCCACAATTTTAATTATAAGCTAGATATATTTCTACTAATGGAATTAGCTTGCTAACAGCAACAGGGATGAGTCAGTTGCGCTTGTGAATCATGATTCACGAGTCAGTAAAGTGATTCTCGAGTATTGAACGATTCGTTCACGAATCGAACATCACTAGTAGAGTATCACTTCCTGTTCCTGCTCAAACACAGTGGTGTTTCTGAGTAGCTTATCTGCTTAGCAATTTAATTAAAAACTTCTAAATACTTTCTTTCTTCATAGTATAATCTTCACGTGCTTCATCCGAAGCACACTTTTTGTGTACTCACTACCTAGTCAAAGGAGTTTGCAAAGAAAAGCGTCTGGACTTTAAGTTGCTTGAAGACGTTTCACCTCTCATCCGAGAAGCTTCTTCAGTTCAACTCCTTTGACTACGATGACCTGGATGACTGAGAACCTTCACAGACATACTCACTACCTAATTTATAGCCAAAGTATTCACTCACTGTCTCTGTACTGTTTCGCTAGCTTAGCTCGTAGCCGACTCGTTAGCACCATGGCTACTTCACCTGTCCCTCCTGCACTTTCCTGCTCATTGTGTCAGATGTTTAGCTACTCCTCGGCCTCCTTTAGCAGTAATGCCTCTGTCAGTGTGCCCCAGGGCAGCTGTGGCTACAACAGTAGCTTGCCTCCACCAGTGTGTGAATGTGAGAGTGAATGAATAGTGACATTGTAAAGTGCTTTGGGTGCCTTGAAAAGCGCTATATGAAATCCAATCCATTATTGTTGTTATTATTATTATTATTGTTAATGATACCTGTAACAAATGTAGCATACTTGCAGCTCTGGAGGCCAGGATTACTGAATTGGAGACTCAGCTTCGCACCCTTCATTCACCCGTAGCTAGCCAGGCCCCTGTAACTGGTGCAGCCGAAGATAGCGTAGGCCCCACTAGCTGTTCCCCGGCAGACCCCAAGCAGCTGGGGAAAGAGGGCGGCTGGGTGACGGTGAGGAGGAAGCATAGTCCTAAACAGAAGCCCCAGGTACACCACTAACCTGTTCATGTGTCTAACAGTTTTTCCCCACTCGGCGACACACCCGCCGGGGGTCAAACTCTGGTAATTGGTGATTCTGTTCTCAGACATGTGAAGCTAGAGACACCGGCAACCATAGTCAATTGTCTTCCAGGGGCCAGAGCAGGCGACATTGAAGGAAATTTAAAACTGCTAGCTAAGGATAAACGTAAATACAGTAAGATCATACTTCATGTCGGCAGTAATGACACCCGGTTACGCCAATCGGAGGTCACTAAAATCAATATTGAATCGGTGTGTAACTTTGCCAAAACAATGTGGGACTCTGTAGTTTTCTCTGGTCCCCTCCCCAATCAGACCAGGAGTGACATGTTTAGCCGCATGTTCTCCTTAAATTGCTGGCTGTCTGAGTGGTGTCCCAGAAACGATGTGGGCTTCATAGATAATTGGCAAACCTTCTGGAGGAAACCTGGTCTTGTTAGGAGAGACGGCATCCATCCCACTTTGGATGGAGCAGCTCTCATTTCTAGAAATATGGACCAATTTATTAAACCCCCCAAAATATGACTATCCAGAGTTGGGACCAGGAAGCAGAGTTGCAGTCTTACACGCCTCTCTGCAGTTTCTCTCCTCCTGCTACCCCCCCCATACCCATCTCCATTGAGACTGTGTCAGCTCCCAAACAGACAAAAAACAAACCAAAAACCAGCAATAAACAACTTAAACATAAAAAATCACAAAGAAAGAACAATACAGTATCCACATCTGAACCAAAGAGTAAAACAGTGAAATGTGGATTATTAAATATTAGGTCTCTCTCCTCCAAGTCTCTGTTAGTACATGACTTAATAATTGATCAACAAATCGATTTACTCTGCCTTACAGAAACCTGGTTGCAGCAGGATGATTATGTTAGTTTAAATGAATCAACACCCCCGAGTCATTCTAACTACCAGAAACCTCGAAGCACAGGCCGAGGGGGCGGTGTGGCAGCAATTTTTCACACCAGCCTATTAATCAACCAAAGACCAAGACAGACTTTTAATTCATTTGAAAGCCTGATGCTTAGCCTTGTCCACCCCAGCTGTAAAACTCAGAAACCAGTCTTACTTGTTATCATCTATCGTCCACCTGGGCCTTACACAGAGTTTCTCTCTGATTTCTCAGACTTTTTATCTGATTTAGTGCTCAGCTCAGATAAAATAATTACAATAGAATAGAATAATCCTTTAATTGTCCCACAAGGGGAAATTTTGTTGTAACAGCAGCCAAAAAGACACATATACAAACAAACGGGACACAGAACAGAAACGTACACAATTTTTTCTTACATATTTACATTAAGGACAATGGTTACTATATACAGAGAGTACTGTACAGTTACTGAATTAAATAAAAATAACTACAGATAAGAGGCAAACCAGGTTGTAATGCAATTATTGTGGGTGATTTTAACATCCATGTAGATGCTAAAAATGACAGCCTCAACATGGCATTTAATCTGTTATTAGACTCAATTGGCTTCTCTCAAAATGTAAAAGAACCCACCCACCACTTTAATCACACTCTAGATCTTGTTTTAACATATGGCATAGAAACTGAACATTTAACAGTATTTCCTGAAAACCCTCTGCTGTCTGATCATTTCCTGATAACATTTACATTTACATTTACAATAATTGATTACACAGCAGTGGAGAGTAGACTTTATCACAGTACATGTCTTTCGGAAAGACATCTACTGTTTAAGAATAAGTTTAAGAATATAATCCACCCACTGTTATCATCTTCAATGCCCTGTACCAACATAGAGCAGAGCAGCTATCTGAACGCTAGTCCAACAGAGGTCGATTATAGGGGTGGGTTTTAATAATCGATTCATCGATTAAAATCGATTCTGGCTTGGATAACGTGAAATCGATTCATTAAAATCCTGAATCGATTTTTTAATATAAATTTATTTTGCCCGAAACGCCAGAATCTCAGGTGAAACCTCACAAAATTTCAACAACCACCAAACAGCTAAGACAGTAAATGAGAGCAGGTACATGGATTCTGCACAAGGACGTCTCTAATAAAACCGCTGTAACGTCAGAGGTAACGTTTATATGTTGATTAATGGTTTTCTTTCATTTTTGATGTACTGCAGAATATTTTTATAAAATCCCAGGCCAGGAAAACCACCTTCATGTTTTTATGTGTTTTATCTTCAGCTACTTTGACACAAAGGCATCTGCTGTGATGCTCACACCTTTGATAAAGTCTTGCGTGTGTCAGCTTCCTTTTTATAGATACAAAAATATGTAAATGTACTGATCTGAATTATAATATTTCTGACTGTCAAAATTTCCCAGATTCAAATTGAATTGAATCGAATCGAATCGAACCGGATTGAATCGAATCGTGGATCGAATCAATTCGGGACCTTGTGAATCGGAAACGAATCGATTCTAGAAATCAGTGACGATACCCAGCCCTAGTCGATTATCTTGTTAATAATTTTACCTCCTCACTACGTACGACTCTGGATACTGTAGCTCCTGTGAAAACTAAGGCTTCAAATCAGAAGTACCTGACTCCATGGTATAATTCTCAAACACGTAGCCTAAAGCAGATGACTCGTAAGCTGGAGAGGAAATGGCGTGTCACAAATTTAGAGGATCATCATTTAGCCTGGAGAAATAGTTTGCTGCTTTATAAGAAAGCCCTCCGCAAAGCCAGAACATCTTACTATTCGTCACTGATTGAAGAAAATAAGAACAACCCCAGGTTTCTCTTCAGCACTGTAGCCAGGCTGACACAGTCAGAGCTCTACTGAGCCAACCATCCCTTTAACGTTAACTAGTAATTACTTCATGAACTTCTTCACGAATAAAATTCTCATCATTAGAGAAAAAATTACCAATAATCATCCCACAGATGTAATATTATCTATAGCTACTTTTAGTACCATTGATGTTAAGTTAGACTCTTTTTCTCCAATTGATCTTTCTGAGTTAACTTCAATAATTACTTCCTCCAAACCATCAACGTGTCTTTTAGACCCCATTCCTACAAAACTGCTCAAAGAAGTCCTGCCATTAATTAATGCTTCAATAGGGCTTTGGAGTTGACGTCACTCCGCAATGCATTGTGGGAGCGCAGCACCATTTTCGGGGTCTACGAATCAAAACAAACACACTGTGTTGGAACGACGATTACAAGATGCTTAAAAGCAGCTCAAAAGAGAATGGACTGTATAGAGACCGATTGCGTCCAGAGGCGAAGCGGCGGTACTTGCAGAAATAGCGTGCATTGGAAATGTGGACCCGTATGAAATACGGCCGTGGAGTAGAAACCCTGAAGACCAACCGCTATTGATGTAGCCTGACATATTTTCGTACCTTGTCTGTGGAATCAGCACGTACAAGTCGTCATCCAAACAAAGGTAAGTCAGCTCGAGTACTGCGAGTAAAATGCATTTGATTTTCCCCCGAACATTCAGATTAGTGCAGCATAAATTCATTCATGAGGGGGAAATTACAGTGAGAACATGTGGAGGCTCTGTTAGAGGGATAACATAGTGAGTTCAGTGCACTGATGTGACATTGTCCTGAAGGATTTAGTTATTCTTTATGGTTAAAGAAATTGCAATGATTTATTCATATTTATTATAAATAATTCTAATTATACATCTTGCTTCAATATTTGTATCTTGTGTCACTAAAAATACATTTTATTTTAATTTTATACATTGATTAATGACCTGCATAATCTCCTTATCACATTAAGTGATTCATAATTGTCACTTTATGCTTTCTCCATCTTGACAATGACATCCTTGCATTACATACTTTAGGTTCATTTTCTGCAGGCAGGTTTCTGAGAGAGAACAGGCTGATTTAGAATATAACATGCAGTGTTCTATAGATGGATGCATAAAAAAATGAAAAATTACATGTATGTGCTAACTTTCTAAACACTTTGTTACATTTATGATAAAGTAGATAAAACACATTTATGTCGGCCTTGGCTCATAGTTCTTGTCTTTAAATTAACTTTGTCTGTGTGTGTTTCAGGTGCTGCACTCTCAGAGACTGAATGAACCAGCATTGCAGCCATGGGTCACTGTGAGCATCACAGGGAAGGTCGAAGCCGCCCACTGCACCTGTATGGCTGGAGTTGCAGAGACCTGCACCCATGTCGCTGCTCTTCTGTTTAATGTAGAAGCAACTGTGCGGATCTGTGGCACAAGGACTGTTACAGATGAACCTGCATACTGGGTTTTGCCTGGTAATATGACCAAGATACAGCCAGAGGTTGGCCATAAGATAGACGTCTCCTCCTCAGCTGCCCAAAAAAAGGCTCTTGATCAAAACATAAACAGACCATCCGTAGTGAAAGGTAAAAGGAGCCGTCCTCAAAAAAGAAAAATCCCACCTGCTACTGTGGAGGAGTTGTCACTGCTATAATGCCATAATGTTTTATCTAGGGGTCCAGATTTATGCCTGTAGTGCACTGCCAGGTAAATAATTTGCATTTACTGAATATGTACTGACTGAGTACCACTGTTCAAAAGTTGAATAAAGAAACAAACGAACTTTTGCCTCTTTTTTTTTTTTTATTAAAAACACTTTATAGAACATCACATCAGTTACAATGTAGAATCCATGACATTTATAGTTTACAAATGACAAAATGTTTACACAAAATCATGACAGTGTTTACATGATATCACCCACTACTAACATTATTTACTGTATCTTTTGAAAAAATTTTTACCGCTATTTAAACAGCACAAGACTTAAGAATATTTAACAGGAGCAAGTTTCATTTTCCCTGGTTTTACTACCACACTGTTCACCAAACGCAGCAAACCTTCACCATCGTATCCAGAAGGGTCACCTCTTCACCCTCACATGGAAGAAGTAATCTGATTGGCATGGTGGTATGTTTGAAGCAGGTCCCTTGTGTAACGCTGGAACCCAGTCACGATGTGTTTCATCCATTTCATAGGCTGGTTTGCTGCAATAATGCCAAATAATTAGCAACTCTATAAATAGAAGGTAGTTCTGCAAAATCACTCAGTAGGATGTTTGTTCTAATTTGCTATGACCTCAGAGTGCATCGAAAATAAAACTAATAGGCTATAAAGAGTGATATGAACATATTTAGAACTTACCGGAATGAAAATGGAGCACCAACAGATATTTGGAGATGGAAGAGAGCTGGATATCAGCTTGTCTCACAGCTGCTATCCAGGCTAGACGCCTTCGTTTGGTAACATCCGATACACGAGCTGCCTCGTGTTGCTTCCAGGTTGCATAATCACTTTAGAGATGGAGAAAGCATAAAGTGACAATTATGAATCACTTAATATGATAAGGAGTTCTGCAGGTCATTAATCAATGTATAAAATTAAAATAAAATGTATTTTTAGTGACACAGGACACAAACACAGAAGCAAGATGTATATTTAAATTATTTATAATAAATATGAATAAATCATTGCAATTTCTTTAACCATAAAGAATAACTAAATCCTTCAGGACAATGTCACATTAATGCACTGAACTCACTATGTTATCCACCTAACAGCCTCCACATGTTCTCACTGTAATTTCCCCCTCTTGAATGAATTTATGCTGCACTAATCTGAATGTTTGGGGGAAAATCAAACACATTTCACACGCAGTACTCGAGCTGACTTACCTTTGTTTGGATGACGACTTGTACTCGCTGACTGCACAGATAAGGTACGAAAATATGTGAGGCTATGTCAGTAGCGGTTGGTCTTCAGGGTTTCTACTCCACGGCCGTGTTTCATACGGGTCCACATTTCCAATGCACGCTATTTTCTGCAAGTACCGCCGCTTCGCCTCTGGACGCAATCGGTCTCTATACCGTCCGTTTTCTTTGGAGCTGCTTTTAAGCATGATTCTTGTCGACGTCGTTCCAACACAGTGTCTCTTTTGATTCGTAGACCCCGAAAATGGCGCCGCGCTCTGCGGCATGACGTCAACTCCAAAGCCCTATAGACTATGCGCAACAATTGCCTTTAAGTGTTATGATGTAATTGATTCATGACTGTTTCATGACAGTCAGCCTCGGAGCCAACTGTGGGGGGAGGGGCTATGTGCTCAGTTGGCCTCTGGCTTTGTCAGAGGAAGCTTGTGTGCACCCGCTGTGTTACACATGGTAACATTACAGGCACTATTATCCATCCTCCTGTTAGAGAGGAGACATTCCTTTGGAGTCTTCAAGATGGATCATGTCCTGCCATCCAGTCATCAGAAAACTTCTGAAGATGGAGGTCTCTGTGCAGTGGCTGAAGTCTGTGGTGTAGAGGGTGAAGAGGAAGAGGGAGAGGACAGTCCCCTGTGGTGCCCCTGTGTTGCTGATCACCTTGTCAGACACACACTGTGGGAGACATACATATTGTGGTCTTCCTGTCAGGTAATCAACAATCCAGGACACCAGGGAAGCATCCACCTGCATCGCTGTTAACTTATCACCCAGGAGGGTCGGCCTGATGGTGTTGAATGTACTGGAAGAGTCAAAAAACATGACCCTCACAGTGCTCGCCGGCTGGTCCAGATGGGTGTAGACACGATTGAGCAGGTAGATGATGGCGTCCTCTGTTCCAAGACGAGGCTGGTAAGCAAATTGAAGGGGATCCTGATGTGGTCTGACAATGGGTCGCAGCTGGTCCAGGATGAGCCTTTCCAGGGTCTTCATGATGGGGGAGGTCAGTGCCACGGGCCTGTAATCCTGGGGGCCACTGGGACGTGGCGTCTTTGGAATAGGGACGAGGCATGATGTCTTCCACAGCACTGGGACCCTCCGCAGACTCAGACTCAGCATAAACAGTTTATGAAAGACTCCACACAGCTGGGGGGCACAGGCCTTGGGGACGCGGGGACTCACTCCGTCTGGTCCAGCAGACTTGCCTGAGTGGAGTCTCCTCATTTGCATCTGAACCTGGTATTGAGTGAAAGTGATGGGTGGGGGAGGGGTGTCAGGAATCTCACAGGAGGCAACAGCGCCATGTGAAGAGAGAGGCTGGCACAGTGGTGTGGCTCTGGATTCCAGGCTGACTACAGGTGAGGTTGTGGGGGTGTGAGCAGACACTGTAGTGTCGAATCTGTTGAAAAACAAATTCAGCTCATTAGCTCTTTCCTCACCTCCCTCAGCTCCCCTGCTGTTGGTTGGCCTGAATCCAGTGATGGTCTTCATTCTTCAGTTAGTGTGAGATGTATGATAGTGAAAGATACACTCATCACACTTAGTGGCTGGAAGTACACCCAGGTTCTGCTGATTACAGTATACATACTCATAACTGTCCATAGAAGTAAAAGTTTCATTGTTTGACAGTTATAAGGCAAAGCTCAATGGGGACTTCCTCCTTCAACTGCTTAAGTCAGGGCAAGACTTTATCAAAGGTGTAAGCGTCACATCAGATGCCTTTGTGTCAAAGTAGCTGAAGATAAAACACAGAAAAACATGAAGGTGGTTTTCCTGGCCTGGGATTTTATAAAAATATTCTGCAGTACATCAAAAATGAAAGAAAACCATTAATCAACATATAAACGTTACCTCTGACGTTACAGCGGTTTTATTAGAGACACTAAGCGTTTTGCATTTTGCATAATTTTAAAAAGTTTAAATTTGTTCAGTATTGAACGGCAGAAATTAGGTTTTCTTTTTGACAGCACTGTAAACAACAGTAGACTTGTGCGTAACAAGCAAGCGAATAATGCAGAAAACAGATTTTTAGACGGGAAACTGTTCTTGAAGTACAGAGAGAGAGAGAGAGAGAGCTGTGCATGAAGTGTGATTTTATCATGGTGGAAGCAAAACAGTAAAAGTCAGAGGGAATTCATGACTATGTTTATGTGAAGCGTAGTTTGGATCTTCTTTTGCTGCTGGTTCAGTCAATATTGTTTGGAGAGAGATAAAACTAACAGCTTTAGAATCAGCGCAAAAAGGGCGTGAACACAAAGCGCGGACCCGCCGAAACATCAGAATCAGCGAGCTGTCGGCTTTCAGCCCCGACCGTGTCCGTGCAGTTGTTGTGCCAAAAAGTGATTGTCTGCCAGAAAGTGATTGCCGTCCGCGGGAGCGTGCGCAACCGCTTAAAGCTGCAGCGCCCGTCGGGTGAGAAAGGCGACATCTCACTGATTCTGATCCGCGGGTCCGCACTGTGTGTTTACGTCCTTGTGCAGAATCCATGTACCTGCTCTCATTTACTGTCTTAGCTGTTTGGTGGTTGTTGAAATTTTGTGAGGTTTCACCTGAGATTCTGGCGTTTCGGGCAAAATAAATTTATATTAAAAAATCGATTCAGGATTTTAATGAATCGATTTCACGTTATCCAAGCCAGAATCGATTTTAATTGATGAATCGATTATTAAAACCCACCCCTAGTCGGCAACCTGCGGCTCCGCCTGGTTTGGGCAAATAAATTAGAAGTATTTCGCTGAAGTGTATTTTATTTATGTTAGTTCTTTTTAACTTGTAGTTCTAAATTGGAAGATTATTGTGATATTGAAATATAAAAATAAAATTATATTCTATTATTTTTTCATCACTCAAAATAAGAGTCACACTCGTGGAAGCCGGTGTACCCGCCGAAACGCCGTGCATTTATCAAGACTTTCAACCCCAGGTAGGCCAATTATGGATCTTCGGATCCACATTATGTCAGCAGCTGTTCTCCACCGTGAACTATGTTAAAGACAAACACCGCTCACGCCTCACAGATGACAGCTTACAGTCCTGCATAAACTGACTTCGTATAGCCCCGATTTGCAGATGCTGTGAGCAGAGGTTCGGGACCAGAACTCCCATTGTAAACAAATCACGGCAGACCCGACGATGTTTCCATGAGCATGCTTTTTAGCATCTCTTTATTGACCACTTTTCACACACGGTTGCTGTACGCATACAGCCGGCTGTAGCTTTTCAGCTCACAGCCGGACATATACCAACAACACAACAGCACAGATAGCGCAGACGTAAAGGCAGCGAGGTGTGATTGCGGGTGTCGCTCAGGTGCGTCTGCCTCCCCTGCAGCGGCGCTGCAAACCACGCCCCGCCGCACGCATTAACCAGGTAAAATACATATTTAGGCAGAATTTTGCAAATATCTATTTTTCATTTTTCAGCAGCATAGAGCTTTTTTCCAATTATTTTTTTAAGAGTCAGGTCAAGGCTCCAACAGCCCAAAGGCGATATAAGGGTGGCGGCTAACAACAGTTTTTGTTTGCTACATGGATCATTTTAGTTCAGGTTGGTGTCTTTGCTTTTGTTATATTTCTTTAAGAGTTCAAAATGTGTTGATTACATAAATATGATTTAATTTTCTCTGTAGCACTTCATGGATTTCATAAGCAGCACACCTTAGTTTTTCACACAAAGCATAAAGATAAAAAACAATATATACAGTGTTATCTTCATTTTAGATGTCAAAAAATATTTGCGGCTCCCAGTGTTTTCTTTTGTGTGGAAACCTTGTCCAAATGGCTCTTTGGGTGTAAAAGGTTGCAGACCCCTGGGACAGGGAAACCTTGTGTTTGATTCTTTTGCTAAATTGCAAGAATAAAATCTCCAGTTCCTGACTGTTGCTAGTTTTTCTTCATTTTTATTCTGACAGCTGGGTCTTACAGCCAGACCTTGGCAGGAGCTAGAGGCGACTGGGAGAGTGACCAGATCCAAAAAACAGAACAGCAGCTAGCTTGACTGTTGCTCACTTTTGTTCATTTTTATTGTGGTGGTCTGCAACCTTGCCGTCCATTCCTGTGCAGGATTCTAGTAATTGTCTTCTTTGAGACTACAATTCCTGACTCACCTAAGTCATCCACTGGCGTCTTAGCAGTTGCTCTCTGGTCTTTGGACACATCTCTCACTTGTTTTCTTTCCAGAATCTGAAACTTTGCTTCCTACGTCTGCCAGGCTCGTTCTGTATTGTGTGGCTGTGTAAATACTTCTCACAACTGTGAACAAGTTAAAGCACATTATTAACAGCTGTGTGCTATGGCTCAATAAAAAGGTCCGTTTTTCAGGTGGGGGGCTGATAATTTTCCTCCCTGACGACTTTTGCTGATTCTGTTTTTGTGTGCAAAGAGAAATTATTCATGCTTTCTAAAGAAAACTCGTAATTTGAAAATCTTTTCCTCTTAAAACAAAAACAAAAAAAAAACACTTGGAAGATTTGACAGAATCTTTAAACTTCTTTGGGGGGTGGGGCTGCAAAATGTGCAGTTTTCACCTACTACTCCTGTGGATGCTAGGAAACCTGAGGGTGGAGACAGATTCCACCTGTTCTCCATTTATAAACAGAGGGGAGTGGGCCTGTGTGCGCCCACTGTCCATGACGAGTTGGGTTTTTAAATCATAAAAAAAAGAAATCATTCAAGTATAAATTATAATTTGTTTAAAGAAACTAAATATTGTATTTATAGTTGAAATAAATTAAACAACAGGTCAGAATAATAAAATGTTCAAAATAAAATAAAACCGGAGCTTAGCTGTAAAACGGTCAGCTGGCCCTTTAATCTCAGGTGTGTTCACAGATCTCAGACAGCAGCTGCTCAGTGTGTTCAGCCAGCTGTTAACAAACAGTGTGACACACACACACACGTACACACACACACACACACACACACACTCCTTTGTCACTGCATCTGTGCTAGCGTGTATGCAGAGCGTTATTAGAGAAACAAACACAGAATTCATTCATCTCTAATCTCAGATTATTTTAACTTGCATGCTTCTTCTAAACCAGGGGTGTCCAACTCCAGGCCTCGAGGGCCGGTGTCCTGCAGGTTTTAGATGTGTCCTTGATCCAACACAGCTGATTCAAATGGCTAAATTAGCTCCTCAACATGTCTTGAAGTTCTCCAGAGGCCTGGTAATGAACTCATCATCTGATTCAGGTGTGGTGACCCAGGGTCAGATCTAAAACCTGCAGGACACCGGCCCTCGAGGCCTGGAGTTGGACACTCCTGCTGTAAGCTGTCCTGTACACTTCTGTTCTTCCATCATGAACCTGCAGAATTGATCGCTGTTATTTGTAAACCATGATGATGCAGGTGTGTTTTTGTGTTTGCAGGTGAAAGATGAGCGTAAGGCTCAGGAAGTGTTCGACCTGGCTGATTACGAGCGCTCCGAGGAGCTGAGGAAGGCCAAGAGCCGCAGCAAGAAGAACCACAGCCGCTTCACGGTGCTGCGCTGCAAGCAGCCGGGAAACACCGTGAGTCCACCTGTCCAGCTGTTTACCTGTCCTCTTGAGTGTAACTAACAGAATTACAGAATGTGTGTTTCAGTGTTTTTGTCCCAAGTCTCAAGTTTCTGGTTTCATGGAGCATCTGATCTAAAAGTGAAACCTCTGTCCTCGCCCGTCCTTTCGTGTCTTGGTGCTCAGAGATTATGCTGTCCTGCTTGACCTCGATGGTGGAGTTCCTCCTACATGTGCCTCAGGATTGGTGGATAAGATTTGAGATGTCCTGCCCCATCTGTCTGGGCTTCTGCGATTGGCTGAGCTGCATGCTTTTTGTTCCTATTCTGAACAGGTTTAATCTGCAGAATCCCATTAGACTGTCAGAGGATGAGTCAGAGCGGAATAATCCCAGAAACTACTGCAGTTTTTTTTTTTTTTTTTTTTAACCTGTCCCGTTTGGTTCTTTTGCCATCAGAATTATTGTCTAAAGGCGAAGAAAGATGCCCAACGGATTTACTTTACCAAATTGACCATCCCAGCCTTGCCGTAATGGTCCATTTGATTCACAATAAAAAAAAAAAAAAAAAAAAAAAAAAGAAACTACTGCAGTTTGTCACGCTCTGCACAGGAAGCACAATGTGAATGTCTGCATACAGACGTCAGCAGCTTTCTGCTTCTTCGATCTGACCTTCAGCTGTAATTTAATAAAACAAGAATCCACATTCTGATTGTATAGAGTCAGGATCAGGGTCAATACCTCAGAGGGTTAAATAAACTTTGTGTGTAAATTTGTGTTGGGCTGCAACAAACACTCTATAAAATCTATAGATGTGAAAAAATTGATTGAGTTCATTTAGAGATCCTACAACTGGAGGTAGAATAGATGTATTGGGCTAAGGATGATGAAGACGAAGCTGCCAGGCAGGAGCAAAAGAGGAAGGCCTTAAAGAAGATTCATGGATGTAGTAAAGGAGGACATGCAGAGGAGGATGCTGGGATAGGAGGAGACTGAGGTAGATCATCCGCCGTGGCGCCCCCTAAAGCATGGGGTGTCCAGCTCCAGGCCTCGAGTGCCGGTGTCCTGCAGGTTTTAGATCTCACCCCTGAATCAAATGATTAGTTCATTACCAGGCTTCTGAAGAACTTCAAGACATGTTGAGGAGGTCATTTAGCTATTTGAATCAGATGTGATGGATCAAGGACACATCTAAAACCTGCAGGACACCGGCCCTCAAGGCCTGGAGTTGGACACCTGTGCCCTAAAGGGAGCAGCTGAAACTCATAGAACAACACATAACCTTAAAACTTAAAAGAATGTAAATACTTCTCAGAGTATTTGTGCTTCTCTAATGGCTTTCTGTAAATGTATCATTTATTTGCTACAACATGGCAAGTTCCAACGTATGGTGGGAGCTATCTGGTCTGCCAAGTGAAGCTAATGTGCTTTAAAGAAAGCTCAAATAAAAAGTAAAAAACCCAATAAAATATGGATGTTTCATCAGCTGCAAGACTCAAAAACTGACATTTAAGTTCTTGCACCATTTCAGGGGTAAACTATGTATTTCATATGATATCAGATTGGTAAGAATATTCTTTTTGCAGGCTCCAAACCTCGTGTTTCTGGCTGTGAGCCCTGAGGAGAAGGAATCATGGGTAAACGCCCTCAGCATGGCCATCATCAAAGCGAAGAACAGAATTTTGGATGAGGTGTGGGCTGCTTTTTTGTTGGATTCAAATGTTTTAATAACACTTCGGCCACCTTTTTTAACAGGGTGTTAACTCAATTTGTCTGCGTACAGGTGACCATTGAGGAGGACAGCACGCTGGTTCATCCCACCAGAGATCGAGCGAAGATCCCTTATGGTCGCCGGCTGCCGACCAGAGGACATCTCATGGCCGTGGTACTGGGAGCCTTTTTTCCATCTATCTTTTGGTCTGAATGTTAAAATAATGTTATTGCTATTAAAGTCATGTTCTCACTGCAGGCATCCACCTCTTCCCATGGCATGCTGACACTCGACCTGGTGGCCGAAGAGGATGTTTTTTCACAGGACTACGATGGCGACTGGAAGAACAGCTTTCGGGTTGACCTGCAGGGGGGCGGGTCTTGTGGACAGATTGGAGTAGGAGGTCGTCAGCGAGCTGGAACAGACGTATCAAAGCTGCGGATGATATCCAAGGAGCCCAAAGTGAAGACCAGCAGTCTGCCCAGGGGCAGTGAGCGGTCCTGGGGAAAGCATCTGGACGCCTCCAAGGTCCACGAGTCTCCACAAGCAGAGGTGGGCCCTTCAGATCCACATTAATCTTTTTTTTTTTTTTTTTTTTTTTTTTTTTTTTTTTCCCCACTGTTGGAAGCATGTGGCTCCAAGTTTTTATTGAATAGCTTTGCTAAAATGAACACTAAATCGCCATAACTGACAGCAACACCTACCTGAATAGAATGTTACCTTTCAGGTTCTCCAGGCTCAGTATCGAACGCCACAGCCAGGGAAGAGGTTCAGTATGCAGGGCCGGAGTCGCTGTGCCTCCATGGATGAAGTCCTCTCTTCCAGGTATGACCTGGTAATAAACAAAGTTAGGGAGCAAACAGACGCAGGGTTCAGGCTTTCTTCTGCAGAGTATCAGGCTGTCAGGTATTCAGGATACTCAGGATAAGTAGAATCCATGGTTAAAGTCAATGTCTGGCCTGCTGGACTCACTGCTGCTCAAGTCTGACTCAACCAGTGAAACCCATTTCAGTGTCTTTGACCTTTATGTCTTGAAATTTTGAAACATCACCTTCTCCACTCTTCTGTCACCCTAACCCTCTTCCTTTTCTCTAGACCAGTTATTCGCTCAGAGTTCTGCTCTGCTGTTAGGCGATGTCCAGCTGAAGAGGAAGCGGGAGTCGAGGCCTCGGCCCAGCCTTTGGGTCAGCTCCAGAGCCTTATTGCCCAGAGGATGCAGCGAGCTCAGGAGTTGCTGGAGGAGATGAGACTGCAGGTTTGACTGCTTCATTCATAAATGTATAGATTAGTTTACTGATCATTTTCATGATGTCAACTGGCTTAGGTGGCAATTATTTTTTATAAGATAAATGACAATACTTGTGCTTTGGATTGACACTTTCAGGTCCACCAGGTGGAAACCTGAACTGTAGCGCTGACATTAGTTCACTTTGTCACAGCCGATTGGATTTGCTGCTGGTAGTAGACGTTTGTGGATGTGCAGGATAAGCCATGTAAGCAAGTAAACTTCGCTACCCTTGCAATCAGGCACCACAAATACCTGACATACCTGTCATCACAAGACTGCTCCAGTGGAGTGAATAACTGGAGCTGGCGGGGCCGTCAGCGTTGGACGACCCCGTGTCACCGCTGAGTGCATCGCAGATGCTACATTCTGCTAAAGGTCATGAACACATCCCCACACACTGCCCCAACAGGTTATTAAAGCCTGGCCAATCTGTCCCCAGAATTAAGGGATGCACACGGGCACAGGATAACTGCAGACTTTATTCACTGACCTTGCATTTAATTTGCAGCGGCACTATGGGATATTTATGTATGTCCCCATACACACACACACTTAACCTCCACCCACTCAGCCTCCAGCAATGCCCCGGATCGAACCAGGGTCTGCGTGCAGCCTGTGTCCACTAAGGCTGGCCTATACCCCCTTGGTACCTTACCCATACACTGTATGTCCCTCTCAGACCAAGGGAGGGTGTTGGAGGGCCTGGACACATAACACCCTGCCCACCAACTCCATCTGTGGGCAGTCACAGCGGACATGTCTTGATCGCCTGCACCTCCAACACGCCTGCCCCAGCGCTTGTGTGGCTGCTGGGGAGTGAGTTGCTGTGTCTGCAGCCGCCGGGACCCATGGAGAGACAGAAGATACAAGCAAGTTAATCTCTGCTAATGGCTGTTACGCCGTGGCAGCGGGCTGCTGTGGTGAAGCGCCCCAAAGCCTCCTCCTTGGAGCTGGAACAGGCCAGCTCCCGGGCAGCATTTGTGGCTGCCCTCCATCGGCCGTGCAGAGAGGGACTCTTTGGCAGGGTCACAGCAGCATCCAAGCTGGCTGGATGATGGCAGCGGACCCACCCTCTGCCATTCCCCAAAAGACCTCCAAGAAGGAGTGGTGGTGGTCTCCTTCCCCAGTACGGTAAAGGGACATTGCTTGGGAGCAGCGACGGCGTCAGCAAGGAACCAGCCCGAGCTACCAGATTTTCCAACACCTCCGCCCGGCGCTCAGACTTTTCCTGCAGTTGTCCCAACTGGCAGCGAAACACCACTGCCTGCTCCCACTGTATAGCCGCCAGCTCAGCGACCATCCAGGGCAGCGCCTCAACTGGCTGGGCCGGTCATGGCTCAGGTTTTGGCACACTGTGACTATGAAGGACCCAGCGACCATAGCGTTGCAGTTTTGACTAACGTCCTTTTATTTACAGTTTTTAAAGGTACAGCGTACCAGCTGCCTCGTTTCCACATCACTCCTGTCCTGCAGCAGCTTCATTGGCTCCCGGTCAAATATTGCATCAATTTCAAAATACTCTTGTATATATTTAAGGCAATTCATCATCTCTCTCCTCCATATCTCTCTGATCTGGTTCAGATCACCGCCTCATCTCGGTGTCTCAGATCTTCTTCTTCTCTTTCTCTCTCTGTCCCCTCCCCCCGTCTTGCCACCATGGGGAGCAGGGCTTTCAGCTGCTCCTTGACTCTGGAATTTCCTACCTCCTGATATAAGAAATATCTCTACCTTCTCTCTCTTTAAGCCTAGACTCAAAACTCACTTGTTCAAAATAGCTTATCCCATATAACCTCTCCACTCTGCTATTTTAAATTTGTTTTATCCCTTATGCTGTTATGATTGTGTAAACTGCTTGCTTTTATGTTGTTTTTATTATTCTGGCGTGTACAGTGTCCTTGAGTGTTCTGAAAGGCACTTTCAAATAAAACGTGTTATTATTATTATTACACACCCCTCTGCCATCCAGTCCCAGGATTATCCTTAAAAGGGGAGACATGATTACATGATGAGGTCAGGTGTGTGGGTCAGCCTCCCCTGACACCACCCTTCCTCTGTGGCTGAGCTACAAACCACACCACGCCACAAACAGAATGAACTCTTTGGGATTTCCTTACCTGGATGATTGAGCATGCATCAAGTTAGCTTAAGGTTATTTTCCAAGCACTAGCAGGACAAATTCTCTACCTCCGCCCTGTACCCTGTTTCATCTCCATCAAAGATGAGCCCAACTACGGTGGTGTTGTCTGCCGCCGACAGGCTCTGCTGGTCTTTCTAGTTGGTGAGGGCTTGGTTACCTCTTCACACCTGGCAGGGGTTGTTATCAGTGAGGAAGCCCTCTATGCTTCTCCTGTAGGCCTCCTTGTCCTGTTTGATGTCTGTCCTCAGGTTGGCTCTGGTAGTGCTAACTGTCCCTCAGCCTGAAGGCTGAGTTCTGATCAGAGCCGGGACTTCAGATTTCGTGCCTTATTAAAGTCCCCAGCAACAATATGGATGCCCTTCGGGTCCTCTCTTTGCTGTTTAGGTGTTGTTGGAGGTGGTTGAGTGGCGAGCTAACGTCAGCATTGCGGGGGGCAGCTGTAAACAATGGTTACTATGGCTACCATTAGCTTGCAAGGTAGAAGGGCCTGAACTGATTGGACATGAGCTCCAAGTCCCGTGAGCACTGACTGTATATAACTCTACTGTTACGGCACCAGTAGTCCCACCGCCCTTTCCCTTACAGGAGTCTTTGTTGTGGTCCTGATGGTGTAGGGTCTGGCCCGATAACTCCACTGAGGCATTAAGGATTTTTGGATGGTGTCAGCACTCAGTTACAATCCGTAGACAACACGGTTGTAGTAAATCTCTGATTGTAGCTGTTTTGTTTGCAAGGGATCTGGCGTTGGTGATGAAAATGGACGGAAGCAGGGTTTGTAGTGTTGTTTTCACAGCTGGAACTGATAGCCAGCTCCGCTTCTCCACTTTTGTTTCCTCTCCTTGCGCCGTCTGCAACACTTGCTGCTCCCAACAATAACCCACAGAGCCCCGATGGTCTTGAAACTCAGGTGGAATAATGTCAGTCCAATCCGATGTAAAGGTTCAGGGTGAGGCCGATGTCGATTAGTTCCCGACAGCTGAAAGTAATCAGTGCATTGCAGGAAGAAAAAGAGAAATAAACAACACAAAAAGGGTACACGGTAGCTGGGAGCACTGTGCCACTGTATACGTCAGCACGTACTACCATCTTATATGGGTAATGTTGTCTCTGACAGGAGCTGCAGAAGACCAAAGCAGAGCGAGAACAAGAGGGCAGTTCACCTTATCTGAAGGGCATCAACTCTCCTCGACTCAATCACCTCAGGGGCTCAGAGTCACCTCACTCCAGGTCAGTTTTAGCACCTTAATTAATAATTGACATTATTGATTAGTTCACATCAATATTTGTGATTTGATTTGCAAAGCAGATATATAAAATGTAGACTGCATATCCCAAAATCAAATTCCAAAAAGACTTTGGATTTTCCCATGATCTGTCTGTTGCAGTATTGTTTGATGCAGTACCAAACATATTTGTGTTTGTGGTACTGCAGTTTGTAAAGAAGAAAACACACAAAGTTCTCACATGGTTGGAGAGATTAATTTAAAACTGATTGTTGAACTTAAAATCTGATTTTTGTCGCCATCTTCAGCAGGTCATCGGGATCTCAGAGGAGCGGGAGCAGCGACTCTCCTCGCCTCAGAGGAAGAGAATCTCCTCGGTCCAAAGCCAAGAAGAATCGGTCCAAAGGAACTGACTCACCTCACTCCAGAGGATCCCACGCAGCTGCCGCTAAAGTCAGCGACTCTCCCAGGCTGAGTGGCTCTCCTCGGTCAAAGAGCACCGATGCAGCTCGATCTCCAAAACTCAAAGGACCATCCGCTGCCTCTCCCAACAAGCAAGGCAGCTCTCCAATACAGAAGCCATCCGACTCGCCTCTGAGCGTCGGACGATCTGACTTCTCTCAGGTTAAAGGATGTGGTTCGCCACGGGGCAGCGAGACCGACTCTCCTAATCTAAGGAGCAATGAGGAGTCTCCTCTTCAGAGCCAGAACTCCCCGAGCCTGTCCAGATCCTTCGAGTCCTCACAACCAAGAACCCCTGACAGCCACCTCCCCTCCCCACTTCCACCAGCCACCCAGCTGTCTGAGGAGGACTCGGAGGTGGAGCAGAGGCGTGCCGAGGCCGAGCAGCTCCTGGAAGAGGCTGTGTCCTCATGGAAGGAGGCGCAGGAGGTCCTGCAGGAGGTGAAGGAGCTCCAAAGCCAGACGCTGCGGCGGCAGTGTAGGAGGACCTATGAGAAGATGGCATCGGCAGCAGCGGCCGCTGGTATACCTGCACTGAGCGGTGCGGCAGAAGAAGTAGACGCGCTCATCTCGCCGACATCACCGGAGGACAAGGAAGATTCAGAGACACCTGAACGAGGAGTTTGAGTGTTGAGCAGTGACTTCTCGATGGAGCAGCGTTTATTCAGCATGCAACGCAAACAGAAGCCTGCTTCAAATTCTGTCTCCATGTTTTAATCTGCGGACGGTGCACGTGACCACACAGAGCAGGATTATTTCTGGGAGGGTTAATGGCTTAATCCTCCACAGTGCACTAAACAGGAAGCGTGTGTGTGTGTCTGACAGATGTTTGACGCACACGTTTGACGGGGACCCTTTGCCCTTCACTTCCTCCAATGGTGCTGCATGTTTATCTTCTTTCTCCGTCCTCCTGAAGGCAAAAAGATTTTCTGTTTATCTGTTGAACGTTTTTTGTTTTGTTTTTTGAAGAAAACCTTTTTAAGCTAAGATGTCAGCGTTTACACATCAAGAAACTTTTTGAATTAGACAAAAAGACAAAGTCACTGAAGCACACTACGAGCACAGAGGGGAGTCTGCTGGAAGTTTCCCCAGACTTTCACTCTGATAAAACATTCATGTATTTGCTAATGTCATTGCTAATCTTTAAAGTTGTTGCTCTCTGCTTTCACTGTAGCAGAGATTCCTGTAAACGTCCTTCCAGCTCTTTTTAACCTCACAGGATTTTTGTATCTGTGGGTTTTTCTCAAAAATCAGGGAGTTTAATGTTAAACAAAGACACGAGAAGCAATAATGACACAAAGTCTTTACCTGTTCATGTGTTGCAGTTTACAAAAAAGAACTCAAACTCTGCATTCTGCAAAAAAGCGGAAATTTAATTTGCACACTTGGAGCCCAGCAGATGCTGGATAGCATCAACCAATAAACAGCTGATATATTTGTTGTACACAGTGAGACATTTGCTTTAATGAAACATACATGTGACATAGAAAAAGGCCCAATAAAGTCTAATAAACAAACAAACAAAAAATGTGCCAGTACATCCACCAAATATAAGAAATACGAGCCTTAAATCATCTACACAATAAAGTTACTACTTCAGTATATTTACGTTCCTATTTATCTCTTTAAATATTAGTGTAGATAATTTACTATTAAAGCTCATAAAGAATTTAGGAATATAATGGAGACTTAAAGATACAAAAATTACTTGGAAATTGTATAAAATCAGCAAAACTAGTTAATTGGAAAACAAGTAGGTAAACAAACCAATGAGAAAGATGAATGAATTTATTGGTAACAAATGAATAAACAGTGGAACAGACACGTTAATCAAAGGTTAAAAGAAAATACAATTAGTAATGTCAGTTTGTGTTACCTACATAAAATATTTAATACATTTAGTGTATTCATTGCAATTGATTTGTTACTGTTTATTCATCAGGTTAAGTCCTTTGTAGTTTCTGTCCTCCAAATAAACCCATTTTGGTTTGTTGTTAATCATGTTCTGAACACGTATGTGCTGGCAGCTCAGGCATAAACATGCCCAACATGTGATGCATCTGTTAAATGTGTGTCACCAACAGAAATACCTTTCTGAGATCGTTTTTGTTCAGCTGTACGATAATAATCGCCCGTTTTTACCAGTTTATCAGTGTAGCGCCAGATCATCAAATATTTACAGGAACTTATCTGTACTGTAAACTTTGACTCAGAGATTAATTTCACTTCTACAAAGCTCCACATTTATGCATTTATAAACTTTGAAGCAATTAAAACTGTAATGTTAGCTGCAGCCAAACAGTTCAGTCAGTCAGTCCAGTTAAAGTTTAACGTGTCCTGCTAATCTGCAGCATGACTGCTCACACTGCAGATACACACAGCAGCCATTTTATTGGTGTCATTAAAAATGGCATCAACAGCACAAACGCAGTCGAGAGGTCCAGTTCAGGGACTCGAGTTAGTCTCAAAGCACGAGACGCTACAGCATTGGAGATTTTTATACCAGACTTTCACTTTAAGGTCCTGTCCAGCCCCCCAAACCCCTGCAGAGGTGCAGCTCCCAGGGCACAGAGCTTTACCTCATTGTCAAAGGTTTACGTGAAATTCAAACTTGTACTTCCTCTGTAGGTTCTGGTACTGAAAGCTTGACAGCTTGATTTGTGGTTCCTGTTGAACAGATTTTATTTCTCTTGATGTTTTTGCACATTTGAGCACTGAAAGACTACATCACACCAGAAATCTTTGGACTATGAGAAAAGATTCTGATGTAATTTGAATGACTGCACCTTGTTTCTTCACGTTTGTTAAATTATGGAAATACATTATTTAAATGTTCTTTTTCTGATGTAAATCTGTATGGTAATGTTTTTGAATCACTGTAAACAGCATTGCTTTGGAGGTAAATGGCACCAAACGAACACTGATGATTTTCTTGTGGGGAGCAGTAGCGGTTTTTGATACTGGCGACACGGGCGGTTGCCCGGGGCGGCATTGTGGTGGGGGCGGCATCACGGGCATCGGCAAAAAAAACAAAGAAAAAAAAATTGCTCGTACACATGCTGCCCCGACGTCATGCCAGCGCATACTGGGGATGTCATAGGCACCGATCAGTTTTCTATCGCCCATTTGCTGGGAGTAAGGGCGCCCTCCGTTTGCGAGGTGCGCCTGCTGCTTGCGGCACAGGGAGGAGAGGGCGGGGCGGCGGGGGATTCTCTGGCTGGCTGGAGCAGCATCTAATAACCAACTCGCAAAATAAAACAAAATAAAAACAAACCAACAAACATGAAAACAGCAGACATTATGATACAGACTTATAATTTGCACCGATGTTTTTTTCTATAGGGGAGACCGGGGATAGTTGTAACGTGGGTCAGTTGTAACACTTCCAATTTCTCCAATCAGGACTAAGTTTCAAATGATGTGACTCATCCTGTGCATGCCCAATTCAGTTTTGCTATCACATGTGAAAAATCAGCACATTTTGTCAAACACAGACAATTTAACACGAAAAAAAGTAATTTGTATGCCAAAAAGTAAGTTTTTCTACTTTATTTCAATTTCTAATAGCATTATCTGCTTTGCAGTTAAACTCATCAAACTTAAATTATGTTATTTTCTATGTGTATGGGGATATATTCTGTGTAGGTCTTTAGTGCTGATGTTTTAGCCGTTGGCTGTAATGTTTGCTCATGGCTATAGGAGTCTGGGTCAGTTGTAACAGCAACAGTCTGGGTTAGTTGTAACAATAATGCAGATGTTACAACTTACCACACTATTACTTTAACTTATATTAAACAAGTTGGGGCAACGACATCAGCAGAGAGAGGTTCACTGGTCGCTTGTGTATATGCGGTTAATGCCATTGGAAACACAATTCCTCCACTGTTTGTGTTCCCACACTTACATTATGCAGACCACTGTGTCAGAGATGGACCAGTAGGAAGTAGTGGTAGTGGAAATAAATCAGGATGGGTGCAAGAAAGATTTCCTCATCTTTCTGAAGCACTTTGCAAACCACACCAAGGTAAGCCATGACAAAAAGTAATGGAATTGCGATGCTGGTGCACAACTACATTTTTTCAGCTTCATTGTTATGTTCAAAAGTTGGTGCAAGAATTGTAGGTTATAATGCCCACTGAGCCAATGAGGCCAAACTCAAGGAAGACCAACCAAAATTAATGAAATATTCAGTTGCAGAAAATTCCATAATTTGTCTTGTTTGGGGGTTGGAATATGTTCAATAGCTAGATTTCTGCATTCTGTCACACACACATAGCTACATTAATGGCTCTAAGTACATTCATGTGTTGAATAAAAAAGATTACATGTTAATGTTTTGTCAGTACCCTTATTTCATTGTGTTACATTTCACCCCAGGATATGTTACAACTAACCCAGACTATGGGGTTAATTGCAACATTTCACTCTTTGTGTTTGAGACCATACCATGCAATGGGTAATTGTGCTGCAGAGAAAATAGCTGCACTATTTAATAGCAAAGACATGTAAATACTTTGCATTTCATTTTGAATCCACTACCTTAAAAGAGCTCCAATTTACAGACAGAAATGTCAAAAACGTTACAACTATCCCCGGTCTCCCCTACGCGAAAAGTGAGCGCGAGAGCCCTCGGTGCGCCTGCTCGCTGCTGAAGTCAAAGTAAACTTTATTGTCATCTCTGCTACATACAGTCCAGTATATAGAGAGACGACACGACGAGGCTCCAGTTACAGCAGTGCAGGTAAACAAACAATAAATATAAGAAGAGTAAGAAAATAAATATACATTTTAGGACTCGGGGTAAATGGATCAATAACAATTTAAAATTTATATTTTACAGTTTGATGATTTAAAGTCTCACACACAACCCGTTTAATTCAATTCAATTCTATTTATATAGCGCCAAATCACAACAAAAGTCGCCTCAAGGAGCTTTATATAGTAAGGTAGACCCTACAGTGATACATACAGTTAAAAACCCAACAATCATATGACCCCCTATGAGCAAGCACTTTGGTGACAGTGGGAAGGAAAAAACTCCCTTTTAACAGGAAGAAACCTCCGGCAGAACCAGGCTCAGGGAGGGGCGGGGCCATCTGCTGCGACCGGTTGGGGTGAAAGAAGGAAGACAGGATAAAGACATGCTGTGGAAGAGAGACAGAGATTAATAACAGATATGATTCGATGCAGAGAGGTCTATTAACACATAGTGAGTGAGAAAGGTGACTGGAAAGGAAAAACTCAATGCATCATGGGAATCCCGGCAGCCACGCTCTATTGCAGCATAACTAAGGGAGGATTCAGGGTCACCTGGTCCAGCCCTAACTATATGCTTTAGCAAAAGGAAAGTTTGAAGCCTAATCTTGAAAGTAGAGATAGTGTCTGTCTCCTGAATCCAAACTGGAAGCTGGTTCCACAGAAGAGGGCCTGAAAACTGAAGGCTCTGCCTCCCATTCTACTTTTAAATACTCTAGGAACAACAAGTAGGCCTGCAGTGCGAGAGCGAAGTGCTCTAATAGGGTGATATGGTACTACAAGGTCATTAAGATAAGATGGGGCCTGATTATTTAAGACCTTGTATGTGAGGAGCAGGATTTTGAATTCTGGATTTAACAGGAAGCCAATGAAGGGAAGCCAATACAGGAGAAATATGCTCTCTCTTTCTAGTCCCTGTCAGGACTCTTGCTGCAGCATTTTGGATCAGCTGAAGGCTTTTCATCGAGTTTTTAGGACATCCTGATAATAAAGAATTACAGTAGTCCAGCCTGGAAGTAATAAATGCATGAACTAGTTTTTCAGCGTCACCCTGAGACAGGATATTTCTAACTTTAGAGATGTTGCACAAATGGAAGAAAGCAGTCTTACATATTTGTTTAATATGTGCGTTGAAGGACATGTCCTGGTCAAAAATGACTCCAAGGTTCCTCACAGTGTTACTGGAGGCCAAGGTAATGCCATCCAGAGTAAGAATCTGCTTAGATACCATATTTCTAAGATTTTCAGGGACGAGTACAATAACCTCAGTTTGATCTGAATTAAGAAGCAGAAAGTTAGCGGCCATCCAGGTCTTTATGTCTTTAAGACATTCCTGCAGTTTAACTAATTGGTGTGTGTTACCTGGCTTCATGGATAGATAGAGCTGCGTGTCATCTGCATAGCAGTGAAAATGTATGCTATGTCTTCTAATGATGCTGCCTAAGGGAAGCATGTATAATGTAAATAGATACGATAACTCTTTGAGTCTGTTTGTCCGTGACCTCAGCAACCTGAACCTCCTGCCAGACAGCAGCAGCTTAAACACTCGGTGTCCTGGGTGTGTGCAGTCCCGTAGCATGTTGCGTGTCCTGTTTAGACAGCGAGTGCTGTACAGGTCCTTCAGGGAGGGTAGAGGATGACCAATGATTTTTGGACCATATTAATGACCCTCTGAAGTGCCTTTTTGTGTGCCATGGTGCAGCTGGAGAACCACACACAGATGCAGTATGTCAGCACACTTTCAATGGACCAACTGTAGAAGACAATCAGCAGCAACCTCTTCAGGTCCATTTTTCTAAGTATTGTCAGTGCTAGTTGGGTTCAGTGCTACTCCTTGCTCAACAGCAAGTAGGTCCTACTCCTTGCTGTTGTGGATACTGTATTGTTCTTTCTTTGTGATTTTTTATGTTTAAGTTGTTTGTTGCTGGTTTTTAGTTTGTTTTTTGTCTTTCTGGGAGCTGACACAGTCTCTGTGGAGATGGGTTTTTGGGGGGGGTAGCAGGAGGAGAGAAGCTGCAGAGAGGCGTGTAAGACTGCAACTCTGCTTCCTGGTCCCAACTCTGGATAGTCATATTTTGGGGGGTTTAATAAATTGGTCCATATTTCTAGAAATGAGAGCTGCTCCATCCGAAGTGGGATGGATGCCGTCTCTCCTAACAAGACCAGAGCTGTGTCCAAATTCAGGGGAAGGATGCTTCAAATGCCGTATTTGGTGGCAATGACGTCACAGCGACGCAACAAAGGCTGTCTGAATTCAAAGATTACTCCAAATGTGGCGACAAATGTGTCCTACTTTTCCCTGAATTTTAAGGATGGGTCCGGTGTATCCTTCGTGTCCTACCATATCCCAGGATTCATTACAGGTCGTTTTTTCTGATAACGATGTTGATCGAAGCGGGAGAGGAAAACACTTTCAAATGTAAGTTTCTGAAAATCTGGTTGTACAAAACTTCAATTTTTATAGTGGTTGTGTTGTTAAGCTTTGGGCATCTGCATAGACATGTTTATTTTCAATTTAAATAACCGTAAACTAACTTGTATCGGGGGTCCCGCGGTTTTTCATGTATTGCCGCTTACATACAGCCAATTTGGATTTTTTCGAATTCATGTTTTGGTGATATGTTGTGGGGAACAAAGACCAAACGGCTTAATTTATTAAAACTAGGAGAAAACGATCGCCTCTTCACTGGGGTGAAGAATTGGGCCACTGTGCCGTGGAGGTACAAGAATAAATCAATTTACGCATCATATTCATATGAGTGCGGTCCTATTAACCCTCATGCTCTACAGCAGCGGTCCCCAACCTTTTTTGCGCCACAGACCGGTTTATGTCAGACACGGAGCGGCCTTTAAGGTATCGCGGATAAATACAACCACATAAAATGATCCGACCAAGACAAAAACTGTGGTATTTTGTAAATATAATAATAAACGTGAATGTACTGTGTAATTGTGTAACTTTATTAGCAGTATCAGTGGCGGTCCTAGCCTGTTTGGCGCCCTGGGCGAACACTCCCTCTGGCGCCCCCCCCCCACATACACACACACACGCACACACACACACACATGTATGCAAACGGCTACTAAACAGACATCATAATTCGTCATACAATGAGAACAGGACAAATCAACAATTGACACTTACTAATTAATATTATATTATTGTATATATTGTTTGGAGTTTAGTCTGTTACTGTTAGGGTTAGGGTTAGGGTTAGCAAATCCCAGCAAATGGGCGGTAGAAAACCGATCGGTGCCTATGACATTCCCAATATGCGCTGGCATGATGTCGGGGCAGCATGAGTACAAGCAATTTTTTTTTTTTTTGCCGATACCCGTGATGCCGCCCCCACCACGATGCCGCCCCGGGCAACCGCCCGTGTCGCCCGTATCTAAAACCGCTACTGAGCAGTGTCCTCCTGAAAATGCGCCAACATTCAGAGTAACATCCTCCTCTCTGCCTCTTAATGCTCTGTGGTCGCTATTGTAACACGTAACTATTTCTTTCAAAATAAGACACACAACTAAAACACAGGAAAAGATTCAGGGAAACCGAGTTAACGATAAAAACCCTGAAAACCATCAATTTCACACCCGAGTCTCAACTCTCGCGGCCCGGTACCAAACGACTCACGGACCGCTGCTTCAATAAAAAAAAGAAAAAAAAAGAACAATTATCCATTCCCAGCAAACAGTTTTCAATTCAATTCAAATTCTTTATTGTCCCAAAAGGGAAATTAGTTTAGCAACAGGATAAAAATAAACAAAACAATAATATAAAATGACAATAATAGTTACAGAAAATCCCAGAACTGTTATATGCCATTTAGGAGACAGGATGCAGTAGGGATAAAAGAAACCTGGAGTCTTTTAGTCTTCCTCACAGGTACTCTAAAACGGCGGCCAGAAGGCAACAACTCAAACTCACTGTGAAGTCGATGGTTCAAACAATTAACAATAGCCTTTCTAGCACATTTTTATTGTAGATAGCCAAAAGTCCATCTTGCCAGGGCCCTGAAATTTTGCTAGCAGTTTTTACCAGAAGTTCCAACCAATTCTTATTCTTCACCCGCAGGTTACCAAACCAGGCAGCGATACAAAAGGACATCACAGATTCGATAAAACTTCTACAAAACAAAGACATTTCAGATGAGACATTAAAAGATCTCATTTTCCTTAAAAAATACAGTCTTTGTTGAACTTTTTTAGTAGTGGCATCAGCATGAGATTCAAAACACAGTTTATGGTCAAGTACCACACCTAGATATTTATAACTCTCAACTATCCCAATATCAGCAGTTTTAATGATAGTAGGTGATGAGCTATAAGAGGACTTCCTAAAATCAATAATCATGTCTTTAGTTTTTGACACATTAAGTGAAAGGAAGGACTCATCACACCAATTCACAAAATCATCTACAACCTGTCCATGGCCTGACTCGTCCCCCACCAGAAGACTGACGATTACTGTGTCGTCAGCAAACTTCAGGACGTGTCTGTTTGTGAAATTGCAGCGATACTCATTTGTGTACAGAATGAACAGAAGGAGAGAGAGGCAGCAACCCTGGAGTGATCCAGTAGAGGAGGAGAGCACATCAGAAAATACATGATTCACCCTCATGCATTGTGACCTATTATTCAGAAAGTCTGTCACCCAGCCGACCAGACTAGTTTAAAATGATTGTAAAGCCTGTCAGCAAGTAAGACGGGTTGAATTGTATTGAATGCTGATGAAAAGTCAGCAAATAATAATCTTGCATGGGTGTGGGGGGCCTCAAGATGCTTATACAAGAGATGCAGGAGTGTGACGACAGCATCCTCCACACCTCTTCCTGCTCTATAGGCAAACTGGAAGGGGTCAAGATGGTAGAGCAGGCCGATATGACCTAAAATTTTTATCACAATATAAATTTGAAAATTTGCGATAACGATATAACTGACGATATAATTGACACTAGACAAAATACTTTACAACTCCACAACTTTATTAGTGAAAAAAAAAAAAAAAAAATCAATGTATTTTCACTTAAACTAGCAGCTGTTTTTTATGTGCATTAAAGTTATATAAAAATTATATAACTTAGTTATACAAAAATTTTATGTCAGACCAGTCAGTGCAATCAAAACACCCCTCCAAGGTATGGAGGCCTATCTCCCCCACCACTCCCACTGCCAGTGGCAGACGCCCTCAGACATCGGTGCGTTGGTGGTTCTTTGTGTCCGGGGATGGGCGTCCAGGTACACACCGGCTCACTCCTGGTGGCTGCTTGTCGGGGCCTGGAGTCTGAGGCTCGCTCGGGCCACTTCGGGGGTGGGGTGCCCTCGGCCTCTCGGCCTGGGGCTCAGTCACTCTGGGACAGCTGGCTGCTGGCGGAGCCTTTCCAGGATAGTGGCGCGGCTGCCCCTCTGTTGGTCTTCTTTGGTCTCTTATGTTCTGAGGGTCTCTGGATGTCTGGAGCCTGGATCTCCTCCATACCTGCTTCATGCCCTGGAGGACGGGGCAGTGGCCCCCCCACACCCTCTAGCAGATCATTACATGAAGGAACCTTTTAAAAACAAGCGCGTTCATGCTCACAGGTGTACACACGGGTGCTCACACACACAAACTACACCCTTTTTGGCTGCTACCTCAAAGCACACTGTGCGCTGTCGATCTTACGTGCTGCATAATAATATTTAATATTTAGTATTTACTGTTATATTCACATAGATCATCATGATGTTGTTTATTATGTTGCTCTTTTTTTTTCTTCTGCTTGTTTTCTTTTTTTCTTTCTCAACAGGTGATCCAGGTGATCGATATATGTATTTTTTGTCTGCTTATTTTGTTGGTTTTTGTTTTTTCCCCTTTATCGCCGTCCCTCTTCCCCGCTGTTTTTCTTTCCCTCTTTCTTTCTCCCCTTTCTTTTCCCCAGTCAAGTCTGTCCCGTATTTAGCAAGTGAAAATAAAAAAAACAAAACAATAAAAGGTGAATCAAATAGACCATTACGGCAAAGCTGGGATGGTCCTGTAATGGAATTTCTTTCACTTATGTATTAATCACGTTATTGTAATGCCTTGATGATTTTAACATGTCTGACACTCATACTTAAGACAAATGATGGGGGTCTATTTAGGAAGTTGGGGGAAGCAGACAACTCCACAGGAGGGAGAGTCTTTTGTCTCTTCGAGGACTCTGGGGGGGTAGCAAGGGGGTGTAAACCTTAAGGTGTGAAACAACTGTGTACTGCCTTTTGTTCCTGGAGAAGGTATTTAACTGAGAGCCACACTAGGCTCAGTGAGACTCTGCTGACCCTGCCCCGTGGTCATGCAGGCTCTCCATCAAGCTTGGTTTTCTGTTCTTTGTGTGTTTTGATTAAAGAATGTTAGCTACCGCTCATCTGCAGGCTTTATTTAAGTGGAAAACTTCCACAACAGAATGGCGCTGTGAGCAGGGTGGTCCGTGTGGTCGCTGAACAACGGTTCCGTGGATGGGCTGATCACCCCTGAGGGAAAAGGTACCTTTGTCCTACCAGCTGTTGAAGCAAAGGAGCCGTGTGTTTCAGTCACCACCGAGACCATCAACTTTGAGGGGACTCCTGCAGATGGGTGAGTTGTAGCTAACTTGTATACAGTCATGGAGAGTTTTTGTCTGGCCGAGGGGGGGAACGCTGGCCGACTCCGGAGTTCGAGTCTCCGGAGGGAAAATCCTGGTGGTTTGAGGCCCCAGGCTTGTGTTGAGAACGGCTCATCACAAGGACAGTGGCTCGAACACGCAGTTGGGGAGAAGCCGGCCCAGGCCTGTGTTCGGTCCCAAGTACGCCACAGGAACGGCGGTTCGGGTACACTGTTGGGAATCATTTCTGCGTACTACAGTGCGTGAAATGACGGTATTTTAGCACTTTTCTGCCGGTAAGGGAAGAAGGCCATTGCAGAGGACGCTCTGAATGTAAAGGGAAACTGGATCCAGTAAAGCGGCAGGCCTTCCACCAGGCGGCCAGGGACAAAACTCAATGTGTGACTGTACGTTAAGAACTGTGGGTAAAAGTATGTTGTGAGATGAAAGAGAATGGTTGTGTGGGAAAAGTTGTTGTGTGTGTAAAAAAAAAAACAAACAAAAAAAAAAGAGAGGAGTGTAGAAATGTGTGTAAAAGTTGTTTCCAACTAGCGGGAGAAGGTGGTACTGCAGGCCACCAGCTCCCCTAGGGTGGACACACAAGAATTTCGCAGACTTGTTGATGAAAATAAGCAAAAAAGGAAAATAAGCAAAAATAGGAAGAGGGTTTGGTGATTTTCAGTGTAGAACAACTACAATCTTTCTGGGTTTTTTAAGAAAGGGGACTTCAGAACCAGAGAGGGGAGACGTGTTTCTTTAAGAAGTGATAAGAATGATCAAAATGTCTCAGTGTGTCACTTGCAGGTGAAGAGCAGACCCTGATCAATTTTTCACGTGCAGCAGTCGGAAGAAAATTATAGGTTAACATCATTAGAAACACTCAAGCCAAGTTTTGGCTGAATTGTTTTACAGCTTAACTTCCATGTGTTTGTCACCATGAGAAAACAAGCTCCAAGAATCTCTCCCTGAAGACAAGAAATGCAGTTCCAGAACAATGAGATGGATATCAGGAGCTCACAGCAGTATCCTGAGCAGTGAAGAAAAGTTGCAGCAGCAGCAGCAGCTGTGCAAGACAGCGACAGCATGGAGAAAAATGGCATCATCATGACTGGATGGATGGATGTGCATTTCCAACGAGCTGCAACTTCACTGTGTGTAAATGGACCTTTGAAAAGACTGCCTGAGTTGGACATTTGCCACTTTTGGAGCAAAATGGCAAAATGAGACAGTGGAAAACACAGGACAAAGCTGAAAGACAACTGACTCACTGGACTGCTGCAAAAGGGGGAGAGATGAGATGAGACCACAGTGGAAGGAGCAGGGGAGAACATGGAGAACATGGCTGTTTTAGTGTGGGAACTGAAATTTGGGTTTAGGAAACTGGGAAGAAAAAACGACTGCCTTGCGTGGAGAATTGAAAAGTGTGTGGAGCACCGCAAAGAGGAGAGGTACACAAAAATTACACAAACAGAAAAATGCATTAATCCTACTAACACAAACACACATGCAATGAAGCTCATGAAGACCAAATAGCATTTTAAGCATGCATTGCTGTTACCATCATCTTGTCCGGTTCACTTAGTAGGTTAAGAAGTGATACATAGACTAGTGAACTAGTATTATTTTGGGGAAGGATGATTGAATTATTGCAGGGGTGAACAGAATGCTGCAGGGGGGTCAGATGAGTGGGGACTAATAGATTATTGAGTTTCTTGTTTCTGATGTGTGGGGGAGGTCTTGTCATGACACACGTCTGGGTACATGGGGGAAAACAAAACTCATTATCTAATAGAATATTGTTGTTGTGTGAGGTGTGTGACTGGTGGATGAAAGTTTGGGAGATTTACTGATGCATTTTCTTTTGGTACCACTTTTAACCTGCCAATTAGTTTTGTTTGGATCTATCATTCTAAGAGCATGCTTAGACAACTTCTAAAAAGAGGCCTTCATATTTTTTGATTTTTAACAGTGCACTGAGATATTTTTTTGTTTAGCAATTTTCTCTTTTGAAGCAGGCCTGCAAGATCAGGATCGAAAGCGCTACACAACATGTTGAACAATCGCAAGTGAGTTTCTCCAAAAAATTAAAATGGGCTCGGGAGAAAGCCACTTATTTGGGACAATCAGAAAACAAGTCCCTGCCAAAAAGGATTCAGCGATGTAATCCAGTCTAAATTATTTTTCTTTTTTTTAAATGACGTCATTGCTGGCAGTAGAAACTTATTGCGTCACGAGAGGTTCTACTGTCAGCAAATAAAAAATGGGGACTGACTGGACTGACAAAAGCTTGACCGACTTGACACCAGTATGCAAGATTGCACCTCCACCTTGACCTGACAAAAGGGTGGATGTATGAATGTATGTTTCTTTTTACAGGAGCAGAAAGGTGACAGCAACAGGTTACATGGGCTTTTTGGGCCGTGCTGACTTAACCTTTTAATTGCCACTTTCTGTGTCTTTGAATTTACCAGCGGTGTGTTATTCATGACCTTGTATTGTTTACAGTGCAGAGGTCACTGTGAGAAAGTGTGCATACAGATGCGCTGCGCTAACATCTATTTTTCGACAGCAAAGGGTTAATCGTGGGATCTAATCACATGATTTACAGCAGGACACATCGCTGGCTAATGTTTTACCTTTTTCTTACAACAGGGCCTGGAGTGAAACTACTCCAGGGGAGAATCCCTGGGAATTTTTAAGAGACAATGCACAACTTAATTGTGCATGTCTAATTGTGCTAAGCTGACATAGGGCAAAAGAGGGTTTTCCGGGGAAGTTTTCATTTTTAAATTGCAGAGACCGTGACATGAGAGATATGGAAGAAGAGACTGAAGTGCAGATCCAGACCACGACCGGGAGAGAAGGCTTCAAGAGGACCAGTGAGAAGCAGGGACCATCTGCAGGACAGCAGACAAACGACAGTGGACTGCACCACTGGGCTTCGAAAGGATTGTCATGAGGAGATTTTGAACAGCAAAATCTTAAAATGAAAGAGTTTCGCCGTTGACGTTGAGGAAGACAACTAAGGTGTACGACGTGCTCTGCCTTAAATCTACAGCTGCGTTGGAACAGAAATCGAGGGATGGAGAGAGCGTGCCAAGCTCCAAAAGTGACAGCACAGAGGGAGACCAGCGTTGGAATTACAACTCTGTAAATGGCACAGAGACCAGGAGCCATGATCGGGAACTGAGAATGACCATCTAATGCTGTTTCACTTTGCCATGCAAAGTATTTTGACACTCTGGAGAAGACCTTTCCTCTGTATCATTGTTGTTGCCATTTGCATGTGAGAGCTTAGATTGTGGGGAAGATTAAAGATGAACAAAGGGTGGTGAGAGAACAGTGAAGTGAGGATACACAGTGTGAAACTCCTTTAAGTGTAAAATAATGTTGATGTGATGTACAGAATGTCGGGAAAGAAATTCTGGTATTATTGTGATTCTTGATTTAAGAATCAAAGGGTGGGATTGTAATGGAATTTCTTTCACTTATGTATTAATCACGTTATTGTAATGCCTTGATGATTTTAACATGTCTGACACTCATACTTAAGACAAATGATGGGGGTCTATTTAGGAAGTTGGGGGAAGCAGACAACTCCACAGGAGGGAGAGTCTTTTGTCTCTTCGAGGACTCTGGGGGTAGCAAGGGGTGTAAACCTTAAGGTGTGAAACAACTGTGTACTGCCTTTTGTTCCTGGAGAAGGTATTTAACTGAGAGCCACACTAGGCTCAGTGAGACTCTGCTGACCCTGCCCCGTGGTCATGCAAGCTTGGTTTTCTGTTCTTTGTGTGTTTTGATTAAAGAATGTTAGCTACCGCTCATCTGCAGGCTTTATTTAAGTGGAAAACTTCCACAACAGTCCATTTGGTAAAGTAAATCCGTTGGGCATCTTTCTTCACCTTCAGACAATAATTCTGATGGCAAAAGAGCCAAACGGGACAGGTTAAAAAAAAAAAAAAAAAAAAGATTACAATTGTTAAAATCACCAAGAATAAAATTAAGAGCATCCAGAGAGAGAGTCTGCAGATTGTGTACCACTTTAAAAATGGCATCGGCAGCAACTTTAACGTCAGCTTTAGGATGAATGTAAACAAATTCAAATTCAAATCACCTTTATTGTCACGTCACATGTGCAGGTACACTGGTACAGTACATGCGAGTGAAATTCTTGTGTGCAAGCTTCACAAGCAACAGAGTTGTGCAAAATACAATAACGTGCAACAAGCAAAATATAAAAATGGCTAATCTAAAAAGTAATAAATATATGTACCATATATAAAGGTATATACATTACTGAATGTGTGTACTAAATATGTTTTTCTACGTGTGTGTGTGTGTGTGTGAGTGTGTATATACATGTTTTACAAATGAAATAGAGTAAACAATAAAATAAGATATATAAAATATAAAATATACAGAGGTACAACAGTGACAAAAATTTGAGGGAATTCCCTCGGTAAGTAAAATGGCCTGACAGATACTGAAAGGAGCTCGATGTCAGGAAGACACAACCGCTCCCGCACAGTAAAGTTATTACACCAGCCCTGGTTGATATACAAACATACCCCTCCTCCGTGAGGTTTGCGTGTTACTCCACAGCTCCGATCCAATCTGACAGGGGTCCCAAAGCTGCTGATTCGCAGTGAAGTGTCACTGTCCATATCGGTCAGCCACGTCTCGGTAAGCGCCATCAGGCAAGCCTCCCTGTATTCCCGTAGATGAAGCACATTCCCTTATAATTCATCTGTTCAGGGCCGTGCAGAGACGTTTATAGGGGTGGGTGCTCAAAGTTAAAAAGGGGCACATTGAATTAGGGTGAATAACAACAACACACATTCATCAAGAATCTAATATGGGAGCGCATCATACTATATCACTGTTGTGAGGCAAAGCAAACGTAGCCTATGTTTTACCTGATGGGTACAATATTGCTGTTGAGGGGTTGCTGCTGCTCCTGCTGCTGATAGTGCTGGAGGGCAGGGCTGTGTTGATCTGAGACTGTAGACATTAAAAAGTCCATAGGAGAGATGGTAGCTGATTAAACAAGTGTCATGAGATAATAACAAAATGCAAAGATTGGTGACAGCGCTTGGAACCATAAGGCAACAAAAAACTGAGAAATAAACTAGACCCTGCCTGTGAATCACTCTTTGCCTCTCTCCCTCCTTCCATCCCCTCATCTCATCTATCACTCTCCACTTGCTGTCCATCTGAGAACAAGGCACAACTTGCTATTGCAATAAACTATTATTTAATTTTCCACACTTAATGATGACAGAAAAATGTTATAGAAGCAAAACATTTCAGTTGTGCTTATTATTATTTTTATACTGGAATACCTCTCCAACAACTGGTACATGTGTTAATGTTACCTGTGCTCTTTGTAATCCAGCTGCTGAGGGATCCACTGCCTTTAGTAGCCTCACACAGCTCCTACTGTTTCCTCCTCATGTCCTTACCAGCCATGTCTGGACAATGTTATATTATGAGTAATAATTCAAAAATCCATATACATAAAACACACACATGCATGCACACACAGTGACATTTTAGACCTTCTTCAGAATACTGTATATGCTGTGGGCACAAGTTTCCATCATGGTGCTGATCCATCCCTTATTATTTATTACTAGAGCTACAATAATAAAGCAATGAGGGAACAATAATAATAAATTTATAATAATGTATTTATGATGATTCCATTTGTTTCACTATCCACTCTGTGCAGGCAGAAAGCTTATTACATTTTTAAACTGTAGAGATACAATAATTTTGCTGCTGTAAAATCAGCATTTTGTCTTATTTAAAATATAAATCTAATATAATCTGTTTCTTAATGTATGTTCTTTAAAATACAGCGTGTTTTTTTTTTAAATATTATAATTATAATAATCCATTATTATGTGGACATGCATATTCGATCGTTTTAAGTGAAATATAAGCCCTCCAGAAAGGCAGGAAAAGCCCTGTAACTTACTTTAAAACTAAATATGTTCCCTAAAACGGTGACAGAGCTACAGACCCATGACAGCCTTACCCAGTGAGCCAGCAGCTATGACCAGCACTACTTGTGCAGTTAATAAAAGGACAGGTAATGTTTGTCGCGCTGTTGCACACACAGCACGCTCGTTTGTTTCAGTTCGTCAGTGTCCACAAGACAGCTTACCAACGTGTACATAATAAGCTAATACTCCTGTGTGCTTTAGACTACAGTGTGCGCTGTACACCTACTTACTGGTTTTGTCGCATCAGTCTGTGTCTCTGAGGTCATTTGTGTTTCTCCTACAGCTCCGGACCGCAAAAAATGCGCGTGCTCTTTGTGAGCTCGCTCCGGCTCGTAACCAGCGTTCTGCCGTCAAGGGCGATCATTGGTTAATGGTGATCATGTGACTGATGCAAGCCAGATCCTTTTATTTAGCAAAACTGTGATTAATAGTTAAATATTATTGTTGAGGGGCACAGACAGGACTCCACACGCACACACACATTAAAAAAAAAAAATTAAAATTAAAAAAAAAATTGCCTCAACAAAAGGGCACTTTGGGCACCCATCAGGAAAGGGGCGGGTGCTCAAGCCCCTTCCGCCCCCCCCTCTGCACGTGCCTGCATCTGTTTTGTTCCTAAGAAATTGGACACTGGCCAGAATCATAGAAGGCAGAGGGACAGAATTCTTCCTCCGAAGTTTGCTTACACTCTGACGCACAGCGCCTTTCTTTCCGCGTTTTCTCAAGTCGCGGGGCTTTCCAAAATTAGTATTTGACCGGGCAAATAAATCCTCACCAAGAATTACATCTGCCCGAGCATTAGAAGAATCGTACATAGGCAAACAGGACCACCGTAAGTAGTTCAGTGAGATCGAATGACTCCAGGTAAATATCGCCAACAACAATAAAAATAAGGTGTAAAAGATCTCCATCTCGGCAAAAACCTCATAAGAAACGAATCAGGGAAACAATTTGTTCAAAAAGTTAAGACTACGGTTAAGAACAGAGTTAAAACAAAGTTAAAAATAAAAAGAAAACGCCAGTAAACACCTGCTGCAGCTCGCCACAGGAGCAGCGCCCAAGAGTCTTTTGTTTTTTTTCCAATCAATCAATCAAACAATCAAACAAACAAACAGTAATTAAGTCTGTTTGTTTCCACCCATTGTTTAAAGATGGCTGAAACTTTCACAAAGTGAAACTCATCAGGTTTTGTCACGGTTCTGGGTCCGTCGGACCCAGTATTTTGAGTTTATTATATTTTGGTTTAATTTTGCATTATGGATTGTTTTCTTATTCTCTTGTAGTGCTTGTGTTGGTGGTGGCGATGATGGTGATGATTATTATTATTGGAGTTTCATGTTTCTGTTTTCGTGTTTTAGGAATTGTGGTTTCACTTATAGTTCAGTTCCATGTGTCATTTTCTGTCTGTCACTCTGAGTTCGTGTCTTTGAGTAGTGTTTCATGTTCCTGTTTTATTGTGAAGGTCTTTGTCTTATGTTAGTGTGTGCAGCTTGGTTCCCCCGTCTCGTTAGCCCTGATCCTCCCCAGCTGTGTCTCCCTCCTGTTGCGGATTCCCTCATTACCACCCTGTGTATATAAGCCCTGTGTTTTCCCATGCCCGGTGTCGCGTCGTTAACGTCTGTTCACCCTCAGATTATGCCTGTGTGTTTTTGGTTTCTGCATTCATGTCATGTTTAGTTTTCACGTCAGCAATAAAGCTGTGGTTTTGATTCACAATTCTATGTTCGAGTCCTGCGCTTGGATCCTCCTCTCCGCCTGCCCGCACACAGAGCCCTGACAGGTTTAACCCATAGTCTAAGAATGACACCCTCAGATTCAGGTCATATGACACAAATCCAGCTGCACTATTGGCTTAGTGCCCAGTGTGACACACACACACACACAGTGGGTCAGTGAGCTGTGATAAAGAGCTGAGCAGATGTAGGCCAGGACAAACACACACAGATGCATCTGTGTGTGTGTGATCATGTATGCATGCGTGAGCATTTCCTGATGACTAATCTGCTGCCATCATGTGTGCACTGAAATCCAGATTTACCTTAAAGGGACAGGCTGTTTCTCTTCTGTACGTGAACATTCACGTTTAAACTCTGAGGGCAGCAGGCAGAGAAGCATTTTATGATATCATTAAAGATTAAAATAGACTTAGTCTGGGTGAAAATTGTTTTTGTTGATGCAGTGATCCTTCTTTATGCCAAAATTATTTTAAAAGTCCTTTAAAGGCATATATCTTTTAATTTGGGCTGTACAGGCTGCAACGTACTGCAAACCTTCCTGTGATATCAGTTTGCACCACAAGATAAGAACATGTTCTTAGTTAAAGTGGACATGAAACTCCACATGTATAAAGGCTCATGTACAGCCTGCTCTCAGACACTCACTCTGTAACTCTGTGTGTGAAGCTGGATTTAAGAAATCAGTCTTTACAGGTAAAGTTTTTAGAGAATCCTTACTCCAGTCTTGTTCCAGTACAGCGCATGATGTCACCAGGTCGCTTGGTTGTGGTCAGCACTCACATTAGCTTATGTGAGCTAACTAGTGACAGGATCGATACCTCAGAGGAAAATAAGGACAGTGAAGCTGACCATCAGTGTGAGGGGATCACTGTAGCGCTGCAGCAGTCAGTTCATGTTAAACCAGGATCTGCTGTCCACTTTACTGTCTGTGTCTGTGATGGAAGTGGCTGTTTGGATAAATTCCAGCTGTTAGCTGTGATGAAAAGCACCACTGTATGGAGGAGAGCCTGTTTGAGTCCCAGACGACACAAGCTGGAGTCAGAAACTTGATTTTTTCCTAACCAGGCCAGGTATTTGCTCTTCTGCTCTGATTGGTGGACAAAGGTTAGCTGACCAGGTAAAACAGTTGCCTTACTTTCTTATTTATCTCACTTTTCAATTATTTTAAAAAATGACGGTTATTAAAGTATTTAGTGCAAACTGCAGGCTAACAGCGTTCATTTTGTTTCACCTGTGATGTGAAGGTACCTGCAGAGGTTACTGAAACAGGGGAGCAGCCCGTCAAACTCACCTTGATGTGTGGGAACATTTAATCTCTGGTGGCTGTCAGAGGGACTGCCGTTTTTAGCGCTTAATAGAATAGAATAGAATTCAATTCAATTCAATTCAATTTTATTTATATAGCGCCAAATCACAACAACAGTCGCCTCAAGGCGCTTTATAGGTACAGAGAAAACCTCAACAATCATAAGACCCCCTATGAACAAGCACTTTGGCGACAGTGGGAAGGAAAAAACTCCCTTTTAACAGGAAGAAACCTCCGGCAGAACCAGGCTCAGGGAGGGGCGGGGCCATCTGCTGCGACCGGTTGGGGTGAAAGAAGGAAAACAGGATAAAGACATGCTGTGGAAGAGAGACAGAGATTAATAACAGATATGATTCGATGCAGAGAGGTCTATTAACACATAGTGAGTGAGAAAGGTGACTGGAAAGGAAAAACTCAATGCATCATGGGAATCCCGGCAGCCTCGCTCTATTGCAGCATAACTAAGGGAGGATTCAGGGTCACCTGGTCCAGCCCTAACTATATGCTTTAGCAAAAGGAAAGTTTGAAGCCTAATCTTGAAAGTAGAGATAGTGTCTGTCTCCTGAATCCAAACTGGAAGCTGGTTCCACAGAAGAGGGGCCTGAAAACTGAAGGCTCTGCCTCCCATTCTACTTTTAAATACTCTAGGAACAACAAGTAGGCCTGCAGTGCGAGAGCGAAGTGCTCTAATAGGGTGATATGGTACTACAAGGTCATTAAGATAAGATGGGGCCTGATTATTTAAGACCTTGTATGTGAGGAGCAGGATTTTGAATTCTGGATTTAACAGGAAGCCAGAGAAGGGAAGCCAATACAGGAGAAATATGCTCTCTCTTTCTAGTCCCTGTCAGGACTCTTGCTGCAGCATTTTGGATCAGCTGAAGGCTTTTCAGCGAGTTTTTAGGACATCCTGATAATAAAGAATTACAGTAGTCCAGCCTGGAAGTAATAAATGCATGAACTAGTTTTTCAGCGTCACCCTGAGACAGGATATTTCTAACTTTAGAGATGTTGCACAAATGGAAGAAAGCAGTCTTACATATTTGTTTAATATGTGCATTGAAGGACATGTCCTGGTCAAAAATGACTCCAAGGTTCCTCACAGTGTTACTGGAGGCCAAGGTAATGCCATCCAGAGTAAGAATCTGCTTAGATACCATATTTCTAAGATTTTCAGGGACGAGTACAATAACCTCAGTTTTATCTGAATTAAGAAGCAGAAAGTTAGCGGCCATCCAGCTCTTTATGTCTTTAAGACATTCCTGCAGTTTAACTAATTGGTCTGTGTTATCTGGCTTCATGGATAGATAGAGCTGCGTGTCATCTGCATAGCAGTGAAAATGTATGCTATGTCTTCTAATGATACTGTCTAAGGGAAGCATGTATAATGTAAACAGAATTGGTCCTAGCACTGAACCCTGTGGAACTCCATAATTAACCTCAGTGTGTGAAGAGGACTCTCCATTTACATGTACAAATTGGAGTCTATTAGATAGATATGATACAAACCACTGCAGAACAGTACCTGTAATACCTACAGCGTGCTCTAATCGCTCTAATCATCATCATCATCATCGTTTATTAGTGTGAATGCTTGTAAAAGCATTCACAGTATTGTTCTTCTAATCTTTATTATTAGTGTGAATGCTTGTAAAAGCATTCACAGTATTGTTGTTGTAATCTTTATTATTCTATTTTATTATTATAGATTCCGTACGTTTTTTGTACTCTATCTCCTTCAAAACCGTTCAACTTAGAAAAACCATTCAAACACCGTTAGATTCCTCTTCTTTTGGACATGACTGCTTCTACTTTTCTCATTTATAACATTTATATTTTTAAAATTATTCAACTTTTTTTCAACAAAAATTTCCCATGTATTTCAATGGGAGACCCTTCAGATCCTCATTCAACTTACTCATTTTCAAACTGTATCTACTTCAACATACGTTGACATAGAGCTACCATTCAAACTTTAAAACGAAGACAAGACATTCAACTATTCAACTTGTATTTATCTTTTCAATATCTGTTATACTTTTTCTTCAGTTCCAGTTTAAGTTTCATGATGTTTTTTCAGCCGTTTCAGAGTTTATAATGGGTGTGTATGGGACGGAATGTTGGGGCTAGAGTGAGAGGAGCGAAAAAATTAATCTTAAAATCTTTTTTAAAACTGCTGCTGTGTCCGCAGCGTATGCTCTACAGGTATGATTTTACCCTCAAAACGTAGCCATCGCTGTCCTCTTTCATCCAATGTGTTTACTATTGTACTAGGTGTTATGGTTCTTTCATAAATGTCACCAAAGCACAGCCTCCTCCCTCCAACTCCTCCATAGACTCTAATGTTAAAATGGCTCAGAAGGTTCGTTTGAAAATCAGAAGAGCATGGTGTTTTTACACTGTCACCACGTCCATATAATAAACTCCACAGGCATGAAAACTGAGAATTAGGTAGACTGGACATTGCTGCCGCTCACGGTGAAAGAATTTCGTCAATAGGACCTGTACTTTTCATTTGGGAGCGATTTGTTTCGGCCTGACTTTTCTGTTCATTTTAAGCAGCAAAAGTGAGGTGCATGTCTGTGTGCGTGTGTACTGAGCCATTGGGTGCAGTTACTATAGCAACCAGGCTCACACCTGCCTGCCTAACGAGCTCTGTCTCTCACTGTGCCAAGATTCATCTTAAACACTTCTCTTTCAACTGCTGCTGTGTCCACAGTGTTTGCTCTACAGCCATCATTTTACCCTCAAAAAGAAGCCATCGTTCTTCTCTTTCCAACAGCATGTCTTTCAAAGCTCAGAGATGTAAACCTTTAAAAGTGTGTGGATCCAAGTGTAGGGATTACACTTTACTCATTCAGTGATTCAAAGAATATGAACTTTTAATATTCATTCAGGTGTTTTCTGACTCTAAATTTTCTGTTCTCATTTCTTAGGTTTTCCAAATTTTAATTTAAAAACTTTTCAGCTATTTTCCAACTTCTTCTGTGTGAACATCAGCTTTCAAAAGTTCTGCACTTTTGTTTTCAGTTTAATAAATCTGCATTTTCCAGCTCATTCAACATTTTTATTTTTAACTCAAAATTCAGCAATTAATTCATTTCAGTGCATACATTCAGATTCAAGCATTCACACTGCAGTTTCTTCAGAAAATGCACTTTCTAGTTAGTGTGAATGCTTGTAAAAGCATTCACAGTATTGTTGTTGTAATCTTTATTAGTGTGAATGCTTGTAAAAGCATTCACAGTATTGTTCTTCTAATCTTTATTAGTGTGAATGCTTGTAAAAGCATTCACAGTATTGTTGTTGTAATCTTTATTATTATTATATATTCCGTACGTTCTTTGTACTCTATCTCCTTCAAAACCGTTCAACTTAGAAAAACCATTCAAACACCGTTAGATTCCTCTTCTTTTGGACATGACTGCTTGTATTTTTCTCATTTATAACATTTATATTTTTAAAATTATTCAACTTTTTTCAACAAAAATTTCCCATGTATTTCAATGGGGAGACCCTTCAAATTCTCCTTCAACTTACTCCTCTTTAAACTGTATCTACTTCCACATACGTTGACGTAGATCCACCATTCAAACTTTAAAATGAAGACAAGACATTCAACTATTCAACTTGTATTTATCTTTTCAATATCTATTATACTTTTTCTTCAGTTCCAGTTTAAGTTTCATGATGATTTTTCAGCCGTTTCAGAGTTTATAATGGGTGTGTATGGGATGGAATGTTGGGGCTAGAGTGAGACAGCTGAACTGCTAGAGTGAGAGGAGCAAAAAAATTAATCTTAAAATATTTTTTAAAACTGCTGCTGTGTCCGCAGCGTTTGCTCTACAGGTATGATTTTACCCTCAAAACGTAGCCATCGCTGTCCTCTTTCATCCAATGTGTTTACTATTGTGCTAGGTGTTATGGTTCTTTCATAAATGTCACCAAAGCACAGCCTCCTCCCTCCAACTCCTCCATAGACTCCAATGTTAAAATGGCTCAGAAAGTTCCTTTGAAAATCAGAAGAGCAGGCTGTCTTTACACTGTCACCACGTCCATATAATAAACTCCACAGGCATGAAAACTGAGAATTAGGTAGACTAGACATTGCTGCCGCTCACGGTGAAAGAATTTTGTCAATACAACTTATACTTTTCATTTGGGAGCGATTTGTTTCGCCTGACTTTTCTGTTCATTTTAAGCAGCAAAAGTGAGGTGCATGTCTGCGTGTGTATGGGGCCATTGGGTGCAGTCACTATAGCAACCAGGCTCACACCTGCCTGCTTAACGAGCTCCCTCTCTCACTGTGCCAAGATTCATTTTAAACACTTCTCTTTCAACTGCTGCTGTGTCCACAGTGTTTGCCCTACAGCCATCATTTTACCCTCAAAACGTCGCCATCGATGTTCTCTTTCCAACAGCATGTCTTTCAAAGCTCAGAAATATAAACTTTTTAAACTGTGTGGATACAAGTGGAGGGATCACACATTTCAGTCATTCAGTGATTCAAAGAATATGAACTTTTAATATTCATTCAGATGTTTTCTGACTCTAAATTTTCTTTTCTCATTACTTAGGTTTTTCTAATTTACATTTAAAACATTTTCAGCTCTTTTCCAACTTCTTCTGTGTGGATTTCAGCTTTTAGCAGTTCAGCACTTTTGTTTTCAGGTGCAAATTTCTGTATTTTTCATCTCATTCAACATTTTTAACTTAAAATTCAGCAATTAATTTATTTCAGTGAATACATTCAGATTCAAGCATTCACACTGCAGTTTCTTCAGAAAATGCACTTTCTAGTTATTATTATTAGTGTGAATGCTTGTAAAAGCATTCACAGTATTGTTGTTGTAATCTTTATTCTATTTTATTATTATTATCTATTCCGTACGTTTTTTGTAGTCTATCTCCTTCAAAACCGTTCAACTTAGAAAAACCATTCAAACACCGTTAGATTCCTCTTCTTTTGGACATGACTGCTTCTATTTTTCTCATTTATAACATTTATATTTTTAATTTTATTCAACTTTTTTCAAGAAAAATTTCCCATGTATTTCAATGGAGAGACCCTTCAAATTCTCATTCAACTCACTCCTCTTTAAACTGTATCTACTTCCACATACGTTGACGTAGAGCCACCATTCAAACTTTAAAACGAAGAGAAGACATTCAACTATTCAACTTGTATTTATCTTTTCAATATCTTTTATACTTTTTCTTCAGTTCCAGTTTAAGTTTCATGATGTTTTTTCAACCGTTTCAGAGTTTATAATGGGTGTGTATGGGACAGAATGTTGCCGCTAGAGTGAGACAGCTCAACTGGTAGAGTGGAAGCAGGTCAAAAATTAATCTTAAAATCTTTTTTTAAAACTGCTGTTGTGTCCGCAGCGTTTGCTCTACAGGTATGATTTTAACCTCAAAATGTAGCCATCGCTGTCCTCTTTCATCCAATGTGTTTACTATTGTACTAGGTGTTATGGTTCTTTCATAAATGTCACCAATGCACAGCCTACTCCCTCCAACTCTTCCATAGACTCTAATGTTAAAATGGCTCAGAAGGTTCGTTTGAAAATCAGAAGAGCATGGTGTCTTTCCACTGTCACCACGTCCATATAATAAACTCCACAGGCATGAAAACTGAGAATGCAGTAGACTAGACATTGCTGGTGCTCACGGTGAAAGAATTTTGTCAATACGACCTGTACTTTTCATTTGGGAGCGATTTGTTTCGGGCTGACTTTTCTGTTCATTTTAAGCAGCAAAAGTGAGGTGCATGTCTGTGTGCATGTGTACTGAGCCATTGGGTGCAGTCACTATAGCAACCAGGCTCACACCTGCCTGCTTAACGATCTCAGTCTCTCACTCTGCCAAGGTTAAACCTAAAATGTCTGTTACATCTAAGCAGTTGTAGTAAGATTAACTTTTTCAATAGGTACAATAAGATAGGTTTTGACAGGGTTTTGCCACAGATTAACAGTGTGTCAGTAGTTAGTATAGGCCAACTGAATAGAGCATTCTCATTGCCCTGTTAAATTCAAGTTGATTGTGTGTTGGTGGACTTGTCTTCTCCACAGAGGTTTTTCAGATCTGGGCGGTTGGAGTCAGTTGATGACTTTAAAATAATCTTTTCTGACTGGATAGTTAAAGCTCTACCTGTCTGTAGTTGATTTTCCCACATTTTAAATAATCTAATCTCATTTAATGTCTCTGTTTTTAGTCTGTATAATTTATCTCCCCACTAATACACACAAAGTAGTCTTAAAATAAAACCCATAAAACAGTTCAAGATGACATACTTTTTATTTGCTAATTTAATGCCAGTTGCCCTCTTTCCTGAGTATAAGCGAATGAGTGACATAAAGAGAAAAAGTACCAATTTGTATGCTGATGAGTCTTGTGTGTTTTTTTCTCTGTCTCGCTATGACAGAGAAATGTATATGCTCAATATTGCTGTTTAAACTGATGCTCAAATTTCCAAGCACCACCTGAACGCCTCATCGGTCTTTAACTACTCACTGCACCAACTGTCGTCATTCCGCTTTGCTCTCTGCTGTGGTAAGTACAATACACTCAGTACAGCACTGTTTAATTTTTATGATGGTAAAAATACATGTTTGACATTTAAACTCACATATCAAGTCTTTTTAAAGTTCAACACAGTTCAAAGAATAAAGAAAGCAAAAAAAGAATAACTTTCGCTATCATTTATATAGGTTTATGACTTTTGCTGTTAGCAGCAGTGCTAACGCTAGCTTCAGTGCTAACGCTAGCTATAGTGCTAACACTAGCCTTAGCAGTTGTTAACTGACAAAAAGAATATTCCTGTGATATTCCTGTGATATTTATTGGGGGTCAGTAAGACAAAAGTAACAAATGAGCTTTATTATTGCCATTGTGGCTCAGTTTTAACACTAAGAGCGCTTTATGACTTTTGCTGTTAGTAGCAGTGCTAACGCTATCTTCAATGCTAACGCTAGCTTCAATGCTAACGCTAGCATCAATGCTAATGCTAGCATCAATGCTAACGCTACCTATAATGCTAACACTAGCCTTAGCAGTTGTTAACTGACAAAAAGAATATTCCTGTGATATTTATTGGCGGTCAGTGAGACAAAAGTAACAAATGATTTTTATTATTGCCATTGTGGCTCAGTTTTAACAGTAAGACTGCTAGTGCTAGCAGCAGTGCTAACAGTAACTGAAGTGCTAACGCTAACAGGAATGCTAGCGCTAGCAGCAATGCTAACGCTAGCAACAGTCTAACAGTAGCCTTACATAAGTACTTAAATCAATACTTCAGTTAATTAGTTTGAATTATAAAATGGCTGCTGTATCAGCTGGGGTGCTATATTACTCTATAATTACCCTGCTGACTATAAGTTCAGTGTATCATGTCATGTGGCCTTTGTATTTCTGTTAGTCTAATAACACTGTACAGACAACTAACATATTATTTCTCTTCTTACACTTTCAGGAACTTGACTGACATCTGTGCTTTGCCTGGTAGGTGTGCACATACTGTAAGAGAAGTAGACCAAAATAAAAAAAAAAAATAATCTGACTAATATAAGCTGTAAAGTGATGGGTTCAAACTTCGTGCTAGACCTTTTAAACACATTTTTATAATACATACACATAAGTTCAGCTTAACAATTGGGCTAAAATATTTTTTTCGTACATTTTTGTAGTCACATTACATGTGATTAGTTAACAATTCACTCAATCATATTTATATTTTAAAATATTATTGCTGAATTTAATTAAATATTTATTCTTTTAAAAAGTGCCCAATTATGCAACTTTTTGCACATGGCAGCCGACAGCAGTATAGCTTGAATATTTCTTTTGTCCTTTTTCAGTAGTCACAATTAGTTTATACAATTACCATGTGATATCATTTTAATGAATTATTATTATTTTTTCTTGTTTTTTGTTCACAGTGTGCAGAAGAAGAACAAGGACCAGATCTCCAGTCTTCTCTCTCACATCCCAACCCCCCAACCCCTCTATCCTCTGTACTGCTCCACCTGTTGTCTCTGCCTTCTTTCCATCTGTATTTCACCCTGTGGTTTGTGAGAAATTTTGCCAAACCAAGAATCTTATTATGGTTTGATTTCAAAGCCAAGTCTTCTAATTTTAGAGTTCGAGGAACTCTAATTCACGGTTTAATTGGGATTTCCCAGCCGTGTCTTTCCTGCTCTGTCTGTTCTCTCTGCTAAATTTTCTCTCTACCTGTTTTTCACTCCTGGCTTGCTGCTGAATAATGGCAAGCCAATAAAGCAATAAAGAGTGCATATTTTGCCTCAACCTATGAACAAACTGAACAAACAAAGAAAACTCTGCGGTTTGATTTCAAAGCCATCGTTCTCTAATTTTAGAGTTCAAGGAACTCTAATTCACGGTTTAATTGGGATTTCCCAGCCGTGTCTTTCCTGCTCTGTCTGTTCTCTCTGCTAAATTTTCTCTCTACCTGTTTTTCACTCTTGGCTTGCTGCTGAAAAATGCCAAGCCATTAAAGCAATAAAGAGTGCATATTGCCTCTACCTGAGAACAAACTGAACAAATAAAGAAAACTCTAATTCACGGTCTGATTGTGATTTCCCAGCCGTGTCTCTCCTGCTCTGTCTATTCTCTCTTCTAAATTTTCTCTCTACCTGTTTTTCATTCTGGGCTTGCTGCTAAGTTGTGCCAAGCCCATAAAGAGAGTGCATATTATTCTCTCGACTGACAAAAAAACTGTCAAACAAACAAAGACATCTGTTTCTGAGAAATAAAAACTGAAATATAAAGACAAAGACAACATCTCCTGGTGTGTGCCACTCTTATTTTTTGAATATATTTTCTAAAGACTAAGAGAAACACAGGTGTGTAAAAAAATGCCAAGGAAGCAGAAAAGTCACAAGCTGCAAAACAACGCTGGAAGAAGTTCCATGAGTTTCACAGTGTACCAACATGTGAACAAGCTGAGTGTGATTTTCCTAAGGGCTCTGCAGAAGACAGTGTGTCTGCAAAGACCAATGCTGATGGTGTCAAACAGACAGGTCAACATGTTCCTGCACATGTACAACAGGTATCCTATGCTGATGCTGTAAAGACTGGATTGCAGCATGAATTTAATGAACATCGGGTAAACCATAGAGACCAACCTGAGGTGTCAAGTTCCCCACAGGTGGGTTATGCTGATATTGTGAAAAGAGGCCATCACAGTGATGTGGCAGGGCCATCTCATGCAGAAAGAGTGAACCTTGAAAACCAGCCCTCTGTAACACATGTCTGTGCATCTCACAGCCAGGCTCATCCCAAATATGGAGACTCCAGAAACAGTCAGTGCACATGTAACTCACTCACATTTCTTGCTTTCCTTCATGAGAATGAAAACATAACTACAGCTGACCTTAATCTGGTCTTGGATAAAGGTGATGTGATGTACAAAGAGGCCAAGAAAAGATTCCCCAAGAGTATTCATTTGGCAACCGATGAGCTGCCAGACAAAGTTTATGCTCGCAGGTCTATGTATCATGTCGACATGACACAGCCTTCCCGGTATGGGACATTTGAAGAACCTCCAGAGGAGGCAGTAGATACCTTTCTCAGCTTAGAAGCAGGACTGAGCTGCCTGTTGTCAGATGTGCAGTATGCCTTATTGATTATGAGTGGATTGTGTATCGCAGTGTTCAGATCCACATCAGGCAAATATGGTTTCTTTGATCCACACTCCAGAACAGCCAATGGTCTTCCTCTACCACTACAGTCACGTAATCGTGGTACGGCTGTGATGCTGAAATTCACACTCCTCAGTGACATGATTAAGAGGCTCCAGGATTCTTATGAACGGATGGAGATATCACCTTCTTGTAACTATGAGCTGAAGCCTGTGCAGTTCTACAGTATGAGCACAGTCAACCTGAGTGATACCATCACAGACACACTCTGCAGACCAACAGCTGCCACTGTTGTGGCACCTACACACTCTGATACAACTGTTGATGAAGCAAACTCCTCTACTCCAAGGAGAAACACAACCACTGATCTGACTGAGAACATCTTTTGTCAAATGTCCATTTGCACGCCACTGGTGAAACAAAAAGAAGTCCACATGACTCAGTTCACACCATATGAACATCAGAATGAACCTCCTAATATACCCACTGAAGAACTATGCAGTGAATTAAATTTCCTTCCATCAAATGATGCTTTTTCATGTCAATCAAATGCTGCAATAACAAATGTTGCTGCCTGTGATCTTTCTGATATAGTTTTAAAAAAACTGAAAAAAGTTAATAAACAACAAAGGCACAAAATGAAAAGAAGATTAATGGCATCAGAGAAACCCAGAAATCAGAGAAAAGAAAACCAAAAAGGAAGAACGACAAAAAGTACGCTTCAAATAAAGATTACAAAGAAAAGAAAAATCTTGCACAAGCACGGCATATAAAAACAATCCTGAAGTTAGACAGAAACAACAACAGTATGTTAAAAGACGTTACTGTGAGAATGGAGAATTCAGACAAAAACAACAACAGTATGTTAAAAGACGTTACTGTGAGAATGGAGAATTCAGACAAAAACAACAACAGTATGTTAAAAGACGTTACTGTGAGAATGCAGAATTCAGACAGAAACAACAACAGTATGTTAAAAGACGTTACTGTGAGAATGCAGAATTCAGACAGAAACAGCAACAGTATGTTAAAAGACGTTACTGTGAGAATGCTAAAGTTAGACAGAAACAAAAACAATATATTAAAAGACGTTACTGTGAGAATACTGATTTCAGAGAGGAGAAAAAAAGCTATATCACTAAAAGGTATCGAGAAAACCCAGAATTCAGAGAGAGACAGAGACAACTGATGAAACAACTAATGCGAGTCAGGTATCAAAGTAATCTTGCATTCAGGATTATGCACAACATGAGATGTGCCATGAAAATAAAAAGGAAATACAGATGGGTGAACAGACAAACCCAAGAGAGTGACAACAGTGTGATCAACGAGGCCATATCTGTGTTCAAATCACAAATCAAAGTTGGACCATCATACCCATGTACTGTATGTTTCAAGGCTTCATTTCCAAACCAAGTGCGACCCTGCAGAAGGTCAAATTATGTCAAAACCCACATGTGGTTGCAACATGTTTGACAGGAAAGTTTGTTCATGTTTGTGATGAAAACTGCAGAAATGAGCAGTGCAATGTGCCTGATGAGAGAAAGAGAGAGTGGATTTGTCACACCTGCCACAATCATCTTAAAAATGGATCCATGCCAGCACTTGCTGTTGCCAATAAACTGGATCTTGCTGATATTCCATCTGAATTGTCTGATCTCAACATACTGGAGAGACATCTCATAGCCAAGTGCATACCATTTGCCAAGATTATTCCTCTTCCCAAAGGCAGACAGAGAGCAATTAGAGGAAATGTGGTCTGCGTCCCATCAGAGGTACAGGAAACTGTTGAAGCATTGCCTCGATTAAGAATTAATTCTCAGGTGATGAGAGTTAAACTGAAGAGACGCTTGTCTTACAAAGGTCATCAGCTGTTTCAGACTGTAAGTTGGTCTAAACTTGTGCAAGCACTGCATAAACTCAAGCAGATTCATCCACAGTATAAGGATGTGAGCATCAGAGATGATGCTGAGCTGTGTGATCCAACACTTCCTGATGAAGATGAGGAGGATGATGATGAGAACATGAATGAGGACGATTATGATGAGGCTGATTTAATGGAAATTGACAGCTGTGAGAAAAATGCACTGAGTGAAGCACAAAATAAAAATGAACAGGATATTGACACGTTACCCTGTGATGGTGAACAACCACGTGAACAGATGAGAGATGATTCAGAGCAAGAAGATGGACTGACTAATGGTGGTTTTGCACTCGAGTCCTGTTTGCAGCCCCCTGATGTGGCTGAGGAGATATTATGTTTCAGTGAAGGAATCTACTCTGTTGCTCCTGCAGAGAGAAACAATCCAATAAGTTTTTTCAAAACACCTAAACTGGAGGCCATGGCCTTCCCTGTGCAGTTTCCTACAGGCCAAAACACACTTGATGAAAGAAGGCTGATCAAGGTATCCCCCAGTGGGTATTTCAAATCAAGACTTTTCTGCACTGATGACCGTTTTGCCAAAGACACAAACTATTTGTTCTTTGCACAGTTTGTGACTGAAATACATTTGGCTACTTCCAGCATGACAATCCAGTTAAGGAAGGCAAAGCCTTTGACCAGAGATGGGAGAAAAATAACCTCAGGCATGCTGCAAGATAAACATGAGGTGGAGAAACTGGTGCGAAATAAAGATGCAGTGAGATTCATGCAGCCTCTGAGAGGAACCCCAGCCTATTGGGAGAAAACAACAAGAGATCTTTTTGCCATGATCAGACAGTTGGGAACTCCCACGTTCTTTTGCACATTCTCAGCTGCTGAAATGCGCTGGCCTGAAGTGATTGAAGCAATAACAAGGCAGCAAGGTGAACAAGTGAATTTTGAAGGACTCGACTGGTCAGCAAAGTGTGACATCCTGAGAAGCAATCCTGTCACAACAATGCGCATGTTTGACAAGAGAGTTGAAGCATTATTCAGAGATTTACTCTTATCTCCTGCAGAGCCACTTGGCAAAGTCATTGACTACTTTTACAGAGTGGAGTTTCAGCACAGAGGAAGCCCACACATACACTGCCTCCTGTGGGTAGAAGGTGCTCCTGTGTTTGAGGATGATGATGATCAAACTGTTGTTGATTTTATAAACAAATACATCACAGCACAGCTGCCTGATCCACATAAACAACCTGAACTGTACAAGAAAGTAACAGAAGTGCAAAAACACAGTAAGAACCACACAAAGACGTGCTTTAGGAGTTTAAACTCTGGGTGCCGTTTTGGTTTTCCCAAACCACCCTGCAATGAGACAATGATCACAAGACCCAGTGAGGATGATGAACTGGAGGTAGAAACTGCAAAGAACAAGCTCAGACCACTGAACCAGCTGCTGAATGAGCCTGAAATTGCTTCCATGAGTTTAGAGCAGCTCTTGGCAAGATGCAAGTTGACGCATGCAGAATATGAGAGATACCTGAATAAAATGAACACAAGGAGTACGATCATACTAAAGCGTGATCCAAAAGACTCTTGGATAAACGGCTATAATCCACATCTGCTTGAAGCCTGGAACAGTAATATCGACATAAGCTTTGTTCTAGATGCTTTTGGCGCTGCAAATTATTTAATGAAATATATATCTAAAAAAGAGGGTGGGCTATCTGAGTACCTGAAAACTGTCATTGAGAGCTCCCATAAAGACAGTGTAAATGAGTGCGATGAAATGAGAGCCGTCATGCAGGCATATTCAAAGAAGCGAGAGATCAGTGCACAGGAGTGTGTTGCTCGTGCATGTGGTCTTCACATGAAGCAATGTTCACGTGCTGTAATATTCATACCAACTGATGATAATCCAGTGAAAATGAGTCGTCCCCTGTCAGTTCTGGACAACACAACACCTGAGTCTTCCAATGTTTGGATGACATCTTTGAATGACAAATATAAAGCCAGACCTGAAACACCAGAGTATGAGGAGATGTGCATGGCAGACTTTGCTGCTACTTGCAGGATTGTCTATGGCCAACAGACAAAAGGTAAAGATGTTTTACCCTTCTCAATGAGATGGGATTTGTGCAAAGGCGCAAAAAGCGATAAGCCTGCTATCATCAGATTTCACCGCTGCTCACAAGAAAAACATCCAGAGCAATATTATGGAAGACTGCTTAAACTGTACCTTCCTCATCGTTCAGACAACGAACTGAAAACGCCATCTTTGCCAACCTATCAGGCTTTCTATGGTGCTGGCTGTGTACAGCTACCAGGTACTGACCGTCTTGAGTACGTGCAACACATTGTCAAAAGAAACAGAGAGAAATATGAGAAAAACAGTGAGGAGATCGAGACCGCTGTTGAGGAATATGAGCAGAACAGAGGTGTGACTGACGAATGGTGTAATCTGGCACCTGAATCAGATCTTGTAAGGTTGCCACTTGTTGAACAAGAAAGAGAGCAAGACAATGAAAATGAACAGGAAGATGTGCCCGACTACAGCCGTCAGGCTGATGCTTCAACAGAAGTCAGAGCCATCAGGGAACCCCCTGCTATTGATCCCACATTGTTACGTCAGATGTTTCAGAATCTGAATAAGAAGCAAGCCTGCATATTTTATGCAGTTAGAGACTGGTGCATTAAAAGAGTCTGTGCTCTAAATCCAGAGCAGTTTTTCTTTTATATTAATGGTGGTGCTGGAACAGGAAAATCACATCTTATCAAATGCATCTACTCAGAAGCATCTAAGATACTGAGCAAAGTGCCCAGATATGCAGACGATGTTGACATATCAAAACCCACTGTCCTGTTAACTGCTTTCACTGGGACTGCAGCATTTAACATTTCTGGAACAACTCTGCATTCTCTTCTCAAGCTCCCTAGAAGCTTAAAACCTCCCATTCAGGGACTTGGCAATCAGTTGGATGAAGTCAGATCAGAACTTTTGAATGCTGAAATAATCATCATTGACGAAGTGTCTATGGTGTCAAGACATCTCTTTGCATATGTAGATGCAAGACTCAAACAGATCAAAGGGACTCGGAGACCCTTTGGAGGCATGTCAGTCATTGCTGTTGGAGACTTCTATCAGCTACCCCCAGTGCGCCAGTCTAAACCTCTCTGTGTGCACGACCCGTCCGAGATCGACCTGTGGCGGGAGCATTTTCAGATGATCACTCTGACTGAGATTATGCGTCAGAAAGATGATGTTGTCTTTGCTGAGATGCTGAACAGAATCCGTGTGAAAGGAAAGTTGGATGTGCTTTGCGAAGCAGATAGAAAAATTTGTTGTCACAGGCCATAACTGAACCAGCCCATTGTCCGACTGATGCGTTGCACATTTTTGCAACTAATAAAGAAGTGGATGCGCACAACTCTGCAACACTGGGTCTGCTCCACACTCATATCATTGACATCCATGCAGATGATTATAGAAAGGATCCTAGAACTGGCAGAATGGCACTACAAGACAGACCATTGAAAGGAGGTAAAAACGAGTTACCAGACACACTGAAAGTTGCAGAAGGAGCTCGTGTCATGCTCACCAGAAACATTGACATACAAAATGGTTTGGTTAATGGAGCTTTTGGAAAACTACTTAGAGTAGTTTACTCTGAAAATGACCAACACATCATCAAGCTTGGACTTAAAATGGATAATGAGACATCTGAAAGAATAACCGCACACCAGCAGACGACATGGTGTACATTGAGAGAGCAGAGGAGAATCTAAAGCAGAAAGGAGTGGTACGAAGACAGTTCCCAGTAAAGTTGGCCTTTGCATGTACAATACATAAGGTACAAGGTATGACAACCACATCAGCTGTTGTCTCTCTTAAGAGCATTTTTGAGCCCGGCATGGCCTACGTGAGCTGTCAGTAGAGTGGCGTCTCTCAGTGGACTGTATCTTCTTGATATGGAGGAGAAAAAATATTCACCAACCCAGAAATCACTGCAGCGCTTGAGAACATGAGACAAGCCAACCTTGATGACATGATGCCTCTTCTACACGTGAGGCAAACACTGAGCAGGTCAGAGGTTTTCACCATTGTTCATCATAATACAGAGGGACTGCCAGCTCACATTAATGACATCAAGAGTCACCATGAATTGTGTCTAGCAGATGTTTTGTGCCTAACAGAAACACACCTGCGGGGCTCTTTTGTCGCAGAGAGTCTCCACTTGAAAAATTACAATTTGTTCAAACGCAACAGACACCTGTCCTACACAAACTTTCCCCAGATGGCAAACAGAAGTGGTGGGGAGTTGCTGTTTATGTGAAAAGTGACATTCAAGTGCATGAAAAACAGTACATCCATAATGTAACTGACCTTGAATTTCTGGCTTTAAAGGTTGAAGCACCAGTCAGTGCTCTGATTGCAGTTGTGTATAGACCTCCAGACTACACTCTGAGGCCATTCCTGAAAAACCTGGTAAGCCTATTAGACTCATTAGAGATCATGGACTGTCATCCCATCATAGTGTGTGGTGATTTTAATGAGAATGTTTTATCCAGTGCAAACAAACCAATCCTGGAGCTGTTTGAGTCTAGGGGATACGCACAGGTCATCACTGCCCCTACCACAGAGAAGAACACACTGCTTGACCTAATTTTCATTTCTCAGCCAGAGCGATGTCTCCATTCTGGAGTCATGAAGACCTACCATAGTTACCATGACCCTGTATACTGTGTATTGTCCTGTGATGACTCATGATCTAGATCTTTGAATACAGTAAGTAATGTTTATATTTTTGAATGACTTAAGAAAGTACAGCGATATATTTAAAGTTGACTTAAGAAAAAACGCCCTGCATTGCAGTATAATGTTTGAATTTTTTACATAAAATACAATTACATGAATTAAGTAATGATATCAGTAAAATATGACAAGTATATTTATTACAGAAAATCTAACAGTAATCTATGAATGTCAGAAAAATCAAATACAGCAGTTTAAAACAAACAGTGTAGGCATATCCTCTCTGCAGCCAGGCTTCAAAATCCTGCCAGGCTGCCCCAGTCTCACTGTGGCTGGGAGGGAGGGAGGGTGGACCAGAGGATTGCCCACACAACACATAAATGTTCAACAGATTCTTCATTGTTTCTGAGAGAACAACACAGACTAAACGTTTAAAATACCTAATTACAGCGATAATGACAGTTAAGTTAGTTTATCTGTGCCTCTATTTTGAAATAATATTTACAAAAATGTTATTGATTTCAGTTTGTTATAATCTTTAAACTTTTTCAAAAGTATATCATTATATTTTTGGACAAATCTTTCAATGAAACATACATTTTTATGAGCTTTTATCATGTTTCAGCCAGTGCATTTATCAGGGTGGGTCTGGGTCTGGGTTGATAACTGCACATTTCTGGCCAGAAATGTTTCAGCAGTATTACATATGCACTACATATGTTACACTTGCTTTTTGTTACCAGCTGATACCCTACATTTGTATAGACATTGGATGGTGTGAGGCTGGGGAGTTGAGTGGAGTGAGTAGGCGGGAGTTGAATGTGGGGGGGGGGGGGTACGGTGGGAGGTTGTTAGGTTTCTTTTCTTTCTTTTTTTTTTTTGTGAAGAGAGACACAGTCCTCTTGTGTCTTCTCCAAGCTTCACATGTAAAATCCAACAGTGTGAAGCACATAGCAGCCAGAAACTGTAATGCCACAGATCAGAGAGGCTTCATCATCACCATCTTCATCGCCGTACGATCAGAGCATGAGACTTCACATCTGGAGCACAGGAGAGATTCTGTGATAAGTCGGTGAGATTTACTCACAACAAAAAGGGTTAATGACATTATTTCCATGAAAACGTATTAATTCTTTGTAAAGTGTTTAAATTGTGTTTTCACTTGACCTTAGGAGTGTTATTTTGAGTGTATTTTAATATCTGTACTCAGGTGTTTCCCTCTGTGATCCATCCCCTTCAGAGCTGAGACACTCAGGACTGAACAGACTGCACAGTTTCTGTGACCGAGCCTCCAAAACATCTTCTTTGAAATCACACATGATAGAAGGGCTTTATATTTGCAGCAGCACTACTAAAGGTATTCAGTTTATTACAGGATGTGTTTGTTTCTTAGGACCAGCTCTAAGTGCACACTACCTAACATAAACACCTTTCTGTTTATTGCAAACCAACTACTCTGGATCATATGGCCAGTCGGCAGGACTGTTGCTGCAGGAAAACATCCCTGCAGATCACCATCATTGCCAGACTGACTGTGCCTCCTCTGTGCAGTGTCAAGATCCTCCCTAAATGAGTGTGTAAGTTCATTATTTTATTCCCTTTGACAAGACAAGTATCACCGATATTTACATTTACAACTACATATGTTCCTGTTTTCTGCTCTTCTTTTAAAGTCCTCAGCTATCCTGCTTCTGTGCTGCTTGCCGCACATCAAACACTGGCCGGATGACAGGGAGGATCCACTCTGAAGTCACTGGACTTGATTACAGGTTTTAAATGGACATAATGACTGCCTCTCTCTGATCAACAGGCTAAAGGATTGTTTTCATTGTTAGTGCTCTGTACAGTGTATGCTTATTTAATATTTCATCACAGAGCAAACCTTTATTTATTTAACATATTTTTATTTTGTTTTAATGTTGAATTAACTGTGGGGATTTTTTTAACTGGGCACTCGGGATGTCATATGACCAGAAATGTGGTAACTGGAATTCAACAGTATGTAAAGAAAGAATCTGCTAAGAACGAAACACACACAAAAAACCCCAAGAGAACTCAAATTCATTCCATGTAATCCAATCTAAGACATTTTAAACTGCTGAACAGCAACACAAACAGTGTTAAAGAAACAGTGTTAACAGAATAATTATGATGAGTTTGTACCAAAGTTTCAGGTCACATGGCACACCTAGTGTGTAACGTGGGGTATCAGCTGGTAAGTATAGGTTTTTACATATTTGTGTCATTAGAGTTCAGATAGATTAAGCCTTGTGTATAATAATTAGTCATAACCACAACTCAAAGTTAGGGATGAACTAAATTTGGGACTTTGTGCCTGAGCCCAGGTTAAAACACAGTGTTAAAAAGCATTTAGTGGCATGGCTGAACAATGCTGTAAACTAATGATACTTATTTATCCATGTTCACAAAAAGGACTAATGTGTTTATTTGATTATTTGTATGTGTTAAACTGTGTCACCACCTTAGGCTTTCGTTTGAGTTTACTCAAAAATCTCTATACAGTTCTCTTTTACCACTGTGTGGACACTGTTTACAATAAAACACAAAAAGAATGAGTAATAAAAGATGTGTAGACAGATCAGTAGATTAAGTAGACTGATAGAAACAGCTGTTCAGCCATTCAACACAATTTAAAGGTTCAGGATTGTGGTTTTAAAAGTTGAATTTTCATGTATTTCATATGTTGCTTATTATTTTTATTTGGTTATTTAATTTAGTTATTTTTATTTATTCTCCTGTGAAGTGTTTAACAAAAAAAAAGCTACTTTAATTTCAATTTTATTTGTTTATTATTTGGTAATTTGTTCTTTAAGAATCGAGTCTGTGCCAAAAACTAAAGTTGAACAGACACATGACAGGATCAGATTATTAACACCTTAAAACATTGCAAACGTCTCTTTTTAAAATGATTTTTATTCTATTTCAAAAAAAAAAACCATTTGTTGAATTGATTTAAGTCCTTTTCAGAAAGAAGCTGTACAATATGACTTAAGATTTTTATGTTATTTTGTATGACATTCAAAACAAATTGATGTATGTAATACCATTAAACATGATATACACATGTGTATATGTCTGAAAAACATTATCCTGGATATTAAAGCTTGTATTTTCTCCAGAATGTTTGTTCATCTTTTCAGTTCAATTCAACAAATTTGTTTTTACATTTATTTCATTTTTTTAATATGAATTAGAGATTTATAATACATAATTCCACTCTTTAAGTGATTAGAAGAATATGAACTTTTGTTATTCATTCAGAGGTTTTCTGACTAAATTTTCTTTTGTCATTACTCATCTTTTTCTAATTTATATTTTAAACATGTTCAGCTATTTTTCAACTTCTTCTGTGTGAAAATCAGCTTTCAAAAGTTCTGCACTTTTGTTTTCAGGTTAAAAATTCTGTATTTAATTAAGCATTTTTAGCTTAATATTCAGTATTTAATTCATTTCAGTGCATACATTCAGATTCAAGCATTCACACTGCAGTTTCTTCAGAAAATGCACTTTCTAGTTATTATTATATTTTATTATATATTCCGTACGTTTTTGTACTGTATCTCCTCCAAAACCGTTCAACTTAGAAAAACCATTCAAACACCGTTAGATTCCTCTTCTTTAGGACATGACTGCTTCTACTTTTCTCATTTTTAACATTTATATTTTTAATTTTATTCAACTTTTTTCAACAAAAATTTCCCATGTATTTCAATGGGGAGACCCTTCAAATCCTCATTCAACTTACTCATTTTCAAACTGTATCTACTTCAACATACGTTGACATAGAGCCACCATTCAAACTTTAAAACGAAGACAAGACATTCAACTATTTAACTTGTATTTATCTTTTCAATATCTCTTATACTTTTTCTTCAGTTCCAGTTTAAGTTTCATGATGATTTTTCAGCCGTTTCAGAGTTTATAATGGGTGTGTATGGGACGGAATGTTGGGGCTAGAGTGAGACAGCTCAACTGCTAGAGTGAGAGGAGCAAAAAATTAATCTGAAAATATTTTTAAAACTGCTGCTGTGTCCACGGTGTTTGGTCTACAGGTATGATTTTACCCTCAAAACGTAGCCATCGCTGTCCTCTTTCATCCAATGTGTTTACTATTGTACTAGGTGTTATGGTTCTTTCATAAATGTCACCAAAGCACAGCCTCCTCCCTCCAACTCCTCCATAGACTCTAATGTTAAAATGGCTCAGAAGGTTCGTTTGAAAACCAGAAGTACAGGCTGTCTTTACACTGTCACCACGTCCATATAATAAACTCCACAGGCATGAAAACTGAGAATTAGGTAGACTGGACATTGCTGTCGCTCACGGTGAAAGAATTTTGTCAATAGGACCTGTACTTTTCATTTGGGAGCGATTTGTTTGGACCTGACTTTTCTGTTCATTTTAAGCAGCAAAAGTGAGGTGCATGTCTGTGCGCTGCGTGTATGGAGCCAGTGGGTGCAGTCACTATAGCAACCAGGCTCACACCTGCCTGCCTGCCTAACGAGCTCTCTCTCACTGTGCCAATATTCATCTTAAACACTTCTCTTTCAACTGCTGCTGTGTCCACAGTGTTTGCTCTACAGCCATCATTTTACCCTCAAAACGAAGCCATCGTTGTTCTATTTCCAACAGCATGTCTTTCAAAGCTCAGAGATGTAAACCTTTAAAAGTGTGTGGATCCAAGTGGAGGGATTACACTTTAGTCATTCAGTGATTCAAAGAATATGAACTTTTAATATTCATTCAGATGTTTTCTGACTCTAAATTTTCTGTTCTCATTTCTTAGGTTTTCCAAATTTTAATTTAAAAACTTTTCAGCTATTTTCCAACTTCTTTTGTGTGAACATCAGCTTTCAAAAGTTCTGCACTTTTGTTTTTAGGTTAAAAACTCTGTATTTTTCATCTCATTCAACATTTTTAACTTAAAATTCAGCAATTAATTCTTTTCAGTGCATATATTCAGATTCAAGCATTCACACTGCAGTTTCTTCAGAAAATGCACTTTCTAGTTATTCTATTTTATTGTGTGGATGCTTTATGCATCCACACTATTGAGTTCCTGTTTCTCTTTATTCTTTATTCTACTTTATTATTATTCTAGTTGCCACTTTTTGTACGTTTTTGGCACTTAACTAGTCCCACAATTTTCAGCCGATTTTCACCGCTCAAATTTTAAACTATTCTGCTATTTCTGCTAATTCCTGCTATGACTTTTGGTATTTTCTGCTCTTATACTTTTTAAAATATTAAGCTTTTTCCTTTAATTTGTCCCATTGAAATGAATGGGAAACTTCCATAATTCTGCTAAAACTTGCTCGTTTTTGAAACTTAACTACTTTTTCCTACTTTCACGTAGAACAACCATTCAAACTTTAAAATGTTCACAAATTATTGGGCTATTCATGAATGATTCAGCTTTTTCATATCTGTTACCGTTTTCATCTTATCCCTCTTTAAGTTTTGAGTTTCATCTTTGTGATTTTTCACAAAATACATGCGTTGTTATGGTTGCTATGCACTTGGTTCTAAGTGAGCCACTGTACCTTTGGCAATTTTCTCTTCATGTCCGAACAACTTCTTGCTACTCGGTCAATTTTCACTCAATCCACACAAATTATACATCAAAACGTAGGTATTTTTGCTGGCTTTCAGAAAATGTCACTATCATTGTTGTGAGATTTATAGAATTTTGGCAAATCTCCTCAGACCAACACAAAGTAAGAAAACTCTCCATAGAAAGTCAATGGAGAGTTTGTTCAAAATCATCGCTGATTTCTCTAATGAGAGGCATATTCGAATCGTCATATCTCCTTAACGGCGAAGTTAAAACATGAGGCTTGTCCCGTATATCTTCAGACACTCCTGACGCTCACAATTCAAGAATTTTCTTCTCACCTATTACCGTTCTGAAATGAGTTAGACTTGTTTGAGGGTAGGAAATTGTCCTTCGCTCAGATTTCTTCAGATTTCAAACTCTGAAATGAACAACTTTTTCTCTCGTCATATCTTTTTTTTGATTTCCACAGAGACCTGAAAATTTCCATGACTGTTCACCAAAGCCTGCTGTCTCTTCACGGTGTAAAATGATATCGATACTCCAAATAGATTTAGAGTTAGAAAGCATTGTTTGAGGGCAAGTCAAGGCAGTTTTCGCTTTGCCTCTACTCAGTTATGGTGCATTAGAAGTCAAATATCTTTAATAATTCATATTTTAATGATAAAGTGTCAACACTTTAAGATTCCCCATCTCTTCTGAACAAAACGGTGTAAGAATGACCGTTCTAGCCCCTACGGTTAGGAAATTATGGCCATTTGTTTGAGAGGAATCCTCACTATGAGAAATACACTGCAGAAATCCTGTCTCTCTCTGTGCTGAGTGTGTAAAACGGCTGCACCTGTTTTGGCGGGAAAAAGTACACAGCCTCTCTGATTGGTGGATTCAAATTTAGCAGCTCCCAGGCTGCTTGACTGACCTAGGAACTTGCTTGTCTCTCCCTATGTGTGTGTGTGTGTGTGTGTGTGTGTGTGTGTGTGTGTGTGTGTGACAGAGAGAGAGAGAGGGAGGCGAGAGAGAGTTTTATGGGAGCATCTTATTATATGATTTCAATTCAATATATTTAGACTGGTTGACTGAATTTGATCCTGTGTGTGTCTCTCTGTGCATGTGTGTTTCCATGTGTCCATATTTGTGATTGTGTCACTGTTATACTTTTTTTTGCTGATTTTTTCATTTAACAATTACATTTGAGGGACCCTTAGCATGTTCAGGATTCTTTCAGCTGTCCATTTTGCTTTTCCAATTTTTCTATTTAAGTTATTACTATTGTGTTGAGTCATAGCATTTCTGCTGCTTTTCAGTATTTGTGCTAAATACAGCATTTCTGCAAAATCATACTATGTCTGCTATTTTATGAGATTTGTGCTAAATACAGCATTTCTGCTAAATCATACTCTTTGTGCTATTTCATAAGATTTGTGCTAAATATAGTGTTTCTGCTATTTCTGCCAAATTTAGTATTTTTGATTAATTAGGGTTTTTCTACCAAATCATAGTACAGTTTTACTGCTTTTTATAGGATTTTTAGAGGATATTTATATTGCTTAATATAGTATTTCTGCTTTTATAGGATTTGTGCTTAATATAGTTTTTCTAAAAAATTTAGTATTTATGCTTAATCATACTATTTGTATATATTTCTGCCAGGTCCCCAGGCAGCTAATCCTCTGTGAGGACTGATACATACAAATACATATCAGGGCCTGCACGGCTTCCCAGCCAGCCAATCATATCTGGGGTCTGCCCTTTCTTCTCTCGTCATATCTCAGCGACAGATGTACAAAGAGCAATGCAAATCACAGTCAAAGTACACGAAAGTACGCTGATTCACCCAGTACAAGAATTATGCTTCTAGTCCACCTAGTTTTTGAGTTACACGGCGTTTTGTAACTCCAAAAACAGCGTTTTTCGCCTCTCACCGCAATCTAATTCTGACTGCTCATCACCCTGTTTTCCAGGCGCTTGCTCTCTTCCCAGTGGCGCAGTTGGTAATGACACAGGTCTGCTACCCAAAGGTCGTGGGTTCAATTACACCTTGGGCAACATGTTTTTTTTCCCTACAAATTAATACACTATCACAGACCACTAATTCATATTCATCATTTATTACAATTCTGCAAACTTTTATGATTTTAGCAGCTTTTCTAATATGGACCTCAGATTCTTCTTAACACTCCATGGCACAAATACTGTTCCCTTTAGGCTCTGTGTATCTGTGTGTGTATCAATATTTTTCCCATTTTAAAGTATTACTCCTCCATAATTGCATTTCTGTTAAATCAAAGTACTTTTACTACATCTTAGTACTTCTGCTCAATCATAGTATTTCTGCTGAATCATAGTATTTTTGCCATATCATGGTATTTGTGATAAAGCATTGTATTTCCACAAAATAACAGTATTATGTACTGTTATATTATTACTGCTCATAGTATTTCTGCCAACTCATAATATAACTGCAAAATAAAGATTTTTGAGCCAAATCATAGTGTTTGTGCTAAATCCTAGTAAATCTGCTCAGTGATATAACTTCTGCTATGCTGTAGTGCTTTTGCTAGATTATAGAATTTCTTCTAAATCAAAGTATTTCATGTAAATCATAGAGCAGTTTTACAGTCATCTTACTGTTAAGCCATAAATTACGTTTGTTTGAGGGTGGAAATCTGTCCTCCTCTCACTTTTCAAACTCTGAAAATGAAGCCGTTTCTTCTCTCATCATATCTCCGTGACGGAGGTAAAAGGAGCAATGAAAATCGCAGTGAAAGTTCAGCAAAGTCTGCTGATTCACCCAGTACAAGAATTGTGCTTTATCCCACCTAGTTTTGGAGTTACATGACGTTTTGTAACTCCAAAATCGGCGTTTTACGCCTCTCACCGCGATCTAAATCTGACAGTTCATCTCCCCGTTTTCCAAAATGCTGCTCTGTTTCCCAGTGGCACAGTTGGTAATGACGCCGGTCGGCAGCCTAAAGATCACGGGTTCAATTCCGCCTTGGTCAACATTTTTTTTTTCCCTAGAAATTAATACACTATCACAGACAAGTAATTCATATTCATCATTTATTACAATTCTGCAAAGTTTTATGATTTTAGCAGCTTTTCTAATATGGACCTCAGATTCTTCTTAACACTCCATGGCACAAATACTGTTCCCTTTAGGCTCTGTGTATCTGTGTGTGTATCAATATTTTTCCCATTTTAAAGTATTACTCCTCCATAATTGCATTTCTGTTAAATCAAAGTACTTTTACTACATCTTAGTACTTCTGCTCAATCATAGTATTTCTGCTAAATCATAGTATTTTTGCCATATCATGGTATTTGTGCCAAAACATTGTATTTGTACAAAGTCATAATATTTCTTCTAAATCATATTATTTCAATCAAATCTCAGGAGTTGTGCTAAAACACAGTATTATTACCAAATCATAGTATCTGTACCCAAACATATCTGTTCAACTTATTTAACTCTTCTCAACAGTCCAACACCTCTTCTTCACCCCGTTTCAGCAGAATTGAGTTTTTTCACCCCTTTTCAGCACAAATCCCAGCTTTTTCAGGTGTTTTCAACAGAAATCTCTTTTATTTCTGATTGCTGATGTCTTTGTTTTCCAGCTGCCCACCCTCTTTCCAGGTGGTGCAATCAGTAATGACACAGCTCTGCAGCTCAAAGGTCATGGGTTCAATCCCACCTTGGTCAACATTTTTTTTTTCACTACAAATTTATACACTTTCACAGACCTGTAATTTATATTGCTAATTTTTTTTCACTACAAATGAGTAGTGCAAAACATACTATGTCTGCAACATCACAGTATATCTGTTATGTTATAGTATTACTACTAAATCACAGTATTTCTGCCAATTCAAGGAGGCTGACTGTTACTAAGTGCATCAGTGTACATAGGTCATCTCTTGTGTTGGAGTGCCCTCTTGTGGCGCCTTTTGGGTAGTGCCTTAGTAAACGTGAACGCTGCAAAGAAGTGGTATCAGACTGGTTTGTAGTGGAGGAATTTGTTGCCAGTTTCTTTCATCTTTAATCCGTATTCAAGTTGTAATGTGGTAACTTTTATGGCAGAAATACTATGTTTTGGCACAAATACTTTGATTTGGTGTACTTTAGCTTCTTCACCCCTTTTCAGCAAAATTTTCATTTTTTTCACCCCTTTTCAGCACAAATCCCAGCTTTTGCAGGTGTTTTCAACAGAAATCGCTTTTATTTCTGATTGCTGATGTCTTTGTTTTTCAGCCGCCCGCCCCCTTTCCAGGTGGCGCAATCAGTAATGACACGGCTCTGCAGCTCAAAGGTCGGGGGTTCAATCCCACCTTGGTTAAAAAAAATTTTTCACTACAAATTTATACACTTTCACAGACCTGTGATTTATATTGCTAATTTTTTTCACTACAAATGAGTAGTGCAAAAACATACTATGTCTGCAACATCACAGTATATCTGTTATGTTATAGTATTAATACTAAATCACAGTATTTCTGCCAATTCAAGGAGGCTGACTGTTACTAAGTGCATCAGTGTACATAGGTCATCTCTTGTGTTGGAGTGCCCTCTTGTGGCGCCTTTTGGGTAGTGCCTTAGTAAACGTGAACACTGCAAAGAAGTGGTATCAGACTGGTTTGTAGTGGAGGAATTTGGTGCCAGTTTCTTTCATCTTTAATCCGTATTCATGTTGTAATGTAGTAGTACCACAATATGGCAGAAACACTATGTTTTGGCACAAATACGTAAAACGGCTGCACCTGTTTTGGCGGGAAAAAGTACACAACCTCTCTGATTGGTGGATTCAAATTCAGCAGCTCCCAGGCTGCTTGACTGACCTAGAGTTTCTTCTCTCTCTCTCTGTGTGTGTGTGTGTGTGTGTGACAGACAGAGAGAGAGAGAGAGAGAGAGAGAGAGAGAAAGCCCTTTTATGGGATGATCTCATTGTAAGATTCAAATTCAATATATTTAGACTGGTTGACTGAATTTGATCCTGTGTGTCTCTCTGTACATGTGTGTTTCCATAGGTGTCCATATTTGTGATTGTGTGACTGTTATACTTTTTTGCTGAGTTTTTTTTTTCATTTAACAAGTACATTTGAAGGATCCTTAGCATGATCAGCATTTTTCAGCTGTCCATTTTGCTTTTCCAATTTTTCTGTTTAAGTTATTACTATTGTGCTGAATCATACTCTTTCTGCTATTTTACAAGATTTGTGCTAAATATAGTATTTCTGCCAAATATAGTATTTCTGATTAATTATAGTTTTCTACCAAATCATAGTATAGTATTTCTGCTTTTTATAGGATTTGTGCTTAATACAGTATTTCTGCTAAATGTAGTATTTATGCTTAATCATACTATTACTATATATTTCTGCCAGGTCCCCAGGCAGCCAATCCTCTGAGGACTGAGACATTCAAATTTACATATCAGGGCCTGCACGGCTTCCCAGCCAGCCAATCATATCTGAGGTCTGCCCTTTCTTCTCTCGTCATATCTCTGCGTCGGATGTACAAAGAGCAATGAAAATCGCAGTCAAAGTACACCAAAGTCCGCTGATTCACTCAGTACAAGAATTATGCTTCTAGTCCACCTAGCTTTTGAGTTACACGACGTTTTGTAACTCCAAAAATGGCATTCTTCGCCTCTCACCGCGATCTAATTCTGACTGCTCATCACCCTGTTTCCCAAAAGCTCACTGTCTTTCCCAGTGGCGCAGCTGGTAATGACATGGGTCTGCAACCCAAAGGTTGTGGATTCAAGTCCACCTTGGTCAACATCTTTTTTGCCCTACAAATTAATACACTATCACAGACCACTAATTCATATTCATCATTTATTACAATTCTGAAAACTTTTTACCAGCTTTTCTAATATGGACCTCAGTTTCTTCTTAACACTCCATGGCACAAATACTGTTCCCTTTAGGCTCTGTGTATGTGTGTGTGTATCAATATTTCTCCCATTTTAAAGTATTACTCCTCCATAATTGTATTTCTCTTAAATCATAGTACTTTTACTACATCTTAGTACTTCTGCTCAATCATAGTATTTCTGCTAAATCATAGTATTTTGCCAAATTATGGTTTTGTGCCAAATCATAACATTTGTGTTATGTTATAGTGTTACTACTAAGTGGAGGAATTTATGTCATGTTACAGTATATGTGCTGATTACAGTATTTCTGCTAAATCATAGTATTTCTACTATATTATATTTTTCTTTCTAATTATAGCATTTCTGCTATATAATTGTATTTCTGCTATGCTAAACCAGTGTATTTGTGCTAAAACATAGTATTTCTGCCAAATGTAGTATTTCTGTCAAATTACAGCATTTTTGCTATGTTGTACTGTTTCTCTAAATCATAGTATTTCTGTAATGTTTAAGAATGTTTGGCTAAATATATTCTTTCTGTTATCTTATACTATTTCTCCTAAATTCTTGTATTTTTGAGAAGTTATCGTGTTTCTGGTAAGTTACAATGTTTCTGCTAAGTTCTGCTATGCTATTGTATTTCTGCCAAGTATTATGTTTCCTCTAAGATATTGCAGTTCTGCTAAGTTACTACATTTTAGCAAAGTTCCTTTGCTTCTGCAAAGTTTTTACAATTTCTGCAACTTTTCAGCTTTTTCAGCTAGTTTCAGCAGAAAGCTTCAGCTTTAAAGCATCCACACTGCATTTTCGCAGGAAATGCAAATTTTTTTAGTAATAATAATTCCCGTACGTTTTTTGTACTCTATCTCCTTCAAAACCGTTCAACTTAGAAAAACCATTCAAACACCGTTAGATTCCTCTTCTTTTGGACATGACTGCTTCTACTTTTCTCATTTATAACATTTATATTTTTAAAATTATTCAACTTTTTTCAACAAAAATTTCCCATGTATTTCAATGGGGAGACCCTTCAGATCCTCATTCAACTTACTCATTTTCAAACTGTATCTACTTCAACATACGTTGACATAGAGCTACCATTCAAACTTTAAAACGAAGACAAGACATTCAACTATTCAACTTGTATTTATCTTTTCAATATCTGTTATACTTTTTCTTCAGTTCCAGTTTAAGTTTCATGATGTTTTTCAGCCGTTTCAGAGTTTATAATGGGTGTGTATGGGACGGAATGTTGGGGCTAGAGTGAGACAGCTGAACTGCTAGAGTGAGAGGAGCGAAAAAAATTAATCTTAAAATATTTTTAAAACTGCTGCTGTGTCCGCAGCGTTTGCTCTACAGGTATGATTTTACCCTCAAAACGTAGCAATCGCTGTCCTCTTTCATCCAATGTGTTTACTATTGTACTAGGTGTTACGGTTCTTTCATAAATCTCACCAAAGCACAGCCTCCTCCCTCCAACTCCTCCATAGACTCTAATGTTAAAATGGCTCAGAAGGTTCGTTTGAAAATCAGAAGAGCATGGTGTTTTTACACTGTTACCACGTCCATATAATAAACTCCACAGGCATGAAAACTGAGAATTAGGTAGACTGGACATTGCTGCCGCTAACGGTGAAAGAATTTCGTCAATAGGACCTGTACTTTTCATTTGGGAACGATTTGTTTCGGCCTGACTTTTCTGTTCATTTTAAGCAGCAAAAGTGAGGTGCATGTCTGTGTGCGTGTGTACTGAGCCATTGGGTGCAGTCACTATAGCAACCAGGCTCACACCTGCCTGCCTAACGAGCTCTGTCTCTCACTGTGCCAAGATTCATCTTAAACACTTCTCTTTCAACTGCTGCTGTGTCCACAGTGTTTGCTCTACAGCCATCATTTTACCCTCAAAACGTCGCCATCGTTCTTCTCTTCCAACACCATGTCTTTCAAAGCTCAGACATTTAAACTTTTTAAACTGTGTGAATTCAAGTGGAGGGATCACATTTTAGTCATTCAGTGATTCAAAGAATATGAACTTTTAATATTCATTCAGATGTTATCTGACTCTAAATTGTCTTTTCTCATTTCTTATTTTTTCTAATTTACAATTAAAACATTTTCAGCTATTTTCCAACTTCTTCTCTGTGCTTGTCAGCTTTTAGCAGTTCAGCTTTTTTGTTTGCAGGTGCAAATTTCTGTATTTGTCATCTCATTCAACATTTTTAACTTAAAATTCAGCAATTAATGTATTTCAGTGAATACATTCAGATTCAAGCATTCACACTGCAGTTTCTTCAGAAAATGCACTTTCTAGTTAGTGTGAATGCTTGTAAAAGCATTCACAGTATTGTTGTTGTAATCTTTATTATTAGTGTGAATGCTTGTAAAAGCATTCACAGTATTGTTCTTCTAATCTTTATTATTATTATTATATCATATTCCGTACGTTTTTTGGCATCTATCTCCTTCAAAACCGTTCAACTTAGAAAAACCATTCAAACACCATTAGATTCCTCTTCTTTTGGACATGACTGCTTCTACTTTTCTCATTTATAACATTTATATTTTTAAAATTATTCAACTTTTTCAACAAAAATTTCCCCATGTATTTCAATGGGGAGACCCTTCAAATCCTCATTCAACTTACTCATTTTCAAACTGTATCTACTTCAACATACGTTGACATAGAGCTACCATTCAAACTTTAAAACGAAGACAAGACATTCAACTATTCAACTTGTATTTATCTTTTCAATATCTGTTATACTTTTTTCTTCAGTTCCAGTTTAAGTTTCATGATGTTTTTCAGCCGTTTCAGAGTTTATAATGGGTGTGTATGGGACGGAATGTTGGGGCTAGAGTGAGACAGCTGAACTGCTAGAGTGAGAGGAGCGAAAAAATTAATCTTAAAATCTTTTTAAAACTGCTGCTGTGTCCGCAGCGTTTGCTCTACAGGTATGATTTTACCCTCAAAACGTAGCCATCGCTGTCCTCTTTCATCCAATGTGTTTACTATTGTGCTAGGTGTTATGGTTCTTTCATAAATGTCACCAAAGCACAGCCTCCTCCCTCCAACTCCTCCATAGACTCTAATGTTAAAATGGCTCAGAAGGTTCCTTTGAAAATCAGAAGAGCAGGCTGTTTTACACTGTCACCACGTCCATATAATAAACTCCACAGGCATGAAAACTGAGAATTAGGTAGACTGGACATTGCTGCCGCTCACGGTGAAGGAATTTCGTCAATAGGACCTGTACTTTTCATTTGGGAACGATTTGTTTCGGCCTAACTTTTCTGTTCATTTTAAGCAGCAAAAGTGAGGTGCATGTCTGTGTGCGTGTGTGTATGGAGCCCTGGCTCAGTCACTATAGCAACCAGGCTCACACCTGCCTGCCTAACGAGCTCTCTCTCACTCTGCCAAGATTCATCTTGAACACTTCTCTTTCAACTGCTGCTGTGTCCACAGTATTTGCCCTACAGCCATCATTTTACCCTCAAAATGAAGCCATCGTTCTTCTCTTTCCAACAGCGTGTCTTTCAAAGCTCAGAGATGTAAACCTTTAAAACTGTGTGGATCCAAGTGGAGTGATCATATTTTAGTCATTCAGTGATTCAAAGAATATGAACTTTTAATATTCATTCAGATGTTTTCTGACTCTAAATAGTCTTTTCTCATTTTTTAGGTTTTTCTAATTTACATTTAAAACATTTTTAGCTATTTTCCAACTTCTTCTCTGTGCTTGTCAGCTTTTAGCAGTTCAGCACTTTTGTTTTCAGGTGAAAATTTCTGTATTTTTCATCTCATTCAACATTTTAACTTAAAATTCAGCAATTAATTCTTTTCAGTGCATATATTCAGATTCAAGCATTCACACTGCAGTTTCTTCAGAAAATGCACTTTCTAGTTAGTGTGAATGCTTGTAAAAGCATTCACAGTATTGTTCTTCTAATCTTTATTATTATTATTATTATTATATTTTATTATATATTCCGTGACGTTTTTGTAGTCTATCTCCTTCAAAACCGTTCAACTTAGAAAACCATTCAAACACCGTTAGATTCCTCTTCTTTTGGACATGACTGCTTCTATTTTTCTCATTTTTAACATTTATATTTTTAATTTTATTCAACTTTTTCAACAAAAATTTCCCATGTATTTCAATGGGGAGACCCTTCAAATCCTCATTCAACTTACTCATTTTCAAACTGTATCTACTTCAACATAGGTTGACATAGAGCCACCATTCAAACTTTAAAACGAAGACAAGACATTCAACTATTCAACTTGTATTTATCTTTTCAATATCTGTTATACTTTTCTTCAGTTCCAGTTTAAGTTTCATGATGTTTTTCAGCCGTTTCAGAGTTTATAATGGGTGTGTATGGGACGGAATGTTGGGGCTAGAGTGAGACAGCTGAACTGCTAGAGTGAGAGGAGCGAAAAAATTAATCTGAAAATATTTTTTAAAACTGCTGCTGTGTCCGCAGCGTTTGCTCTACAGGTCTGATTTTACCCTCAAAACGTAGCCATCGCTGTCCTCTTTCATCCAATGTGTTTACTATTGTACTAGGTGTTATGGTTCTTTCATAAATGTCACCAATGCACAGCCTCCTCCCTCCAACTCCTCCATAGACTCTAATGTTAAAATGGCTCAGAAGGTTCGTTTGAAAACCAGAAGTACAGGCTGTCTTTACACTGTCACCACGTCCATATAATAAACTCCACAAGCATGAAAACTGAGAATTAGGTAGACTGGACATTGCTGTCGCTCACGGTGAAAGAATTTTGTCAATACGACATGTACTTTTCATTTGGGAAGGATTTGTTTGGGGCTGACTTTCCTGTTCATTTTAAGCAGCAAAAGTGAGGTGCATGTCTGTGTGCGTGTGTATGGAGCCCTGGCTCAGTCACTATAGCAACCAGGCTCATACCTGCCTGCCTAACGAGCTCTCTCTCTCACTCTGCCAAGATTCATCTTGAACACTTCTCTTTCAACTGCTGCTGTGTCCACAGTGTTTGCTCTACAGCCATCATTTTACCCTCAAAACGAAGCCATCGTTCTTCTCTTTCCAACAGCGTGTCTTTCAAAGCTCAGAAATGTAAACCTTTTAAACTGTGTGGATCCAAGTGGAGGGATCATATTTTAGTCATTCAGTGATTCAAAGAATATGAACTTTTAATATTCATTCAGATGTTTTCTGACTCTAAATAGTCTTTTCTCATTACTCAGGTTTTTCTAATTTACATTTAAAACATTTTCAGCTATTTTCCAACTTCTTCTCTGTGCTTGTCAGCTTTTAGCAGTTCACCACTTTTGTTTTCAGGTGCAAATTTCTGTATTTTTCATCTCATTCAAAATTTTTAACTAAAAATTCAGCAATTAATACATTTCAGTGCATACATTCAGATTCAAGCATTCACACTGCAGTTTCTTCAGAAAATGCACTTTCTAGTTATTATTATTATTATTATATCATATTCCGTACGTTTTTGTGCATCTATCTCCTTCAAAACCGTTCAACTTAGAAAAACCATTCAAACACCGTTAGATTCCTCTTCTTTAGGACATGACTGCTTCTATTTTTCTCATTTATAACATTTATATTTTTAAATTATTCAACTTTTTTCAAGAAAAATTTCCCATGTATTTCAATGGGGAGACCCTTCAAATCCTCATTCAACTTACTCATTTTCAAACTGTATCTACTTCAACATACGTTGACATAGAGCTACCATTCAAACTTTAAAACGAAGACAAGACATTCAACTATTCAACTTGTATTTATCTTTTCAATATCTGTTATACTTTTTCTTCAGTTCCAGTTTAAGTTTCATGATGTTTTTCAGCCGTTTCAGAGTTTATAATGGGTGTGTATGGGACGGAATGTTGGGGCTAGAGTGAGACAGCTGAACTGCTAGAGTGAGAGGAGCGAAAAAAATTAATCTTAAAATCTTTTTTAAAACTGCTGCTGTGTCCGCAGCGTTTGCTCTACAGGTATGATTTTACCCTCAAAACGTAGCCATCGCTGTCCTCTTTCATCCAATGTGTTTACTATTGTCCTAGGTGTTATGGTTCTTTCATAAATGTCACCAAAGCACAGCCTCCTCCCTCCAACTCCTCCATAGACTCTAATGTTAAAATGGCTCAGAAGGTTCGTTTGAAAATCAGAAGAGCATGGTGTTTTTACACTGTCACCACGTCCATATAATAAACTCCTCAGGCATGAAAACTGAGAATTAGGTAGACTGGACATTGCTGCCGCTCACGGTGAAAGAATTTCGTCAATAGGACCTGTACTTTTCATTTGGGAAGGATTTGTTTGGGCCTGACTTTTCTGTTCATTTTAAGCAGCAAAAGTGAGGTGCATGTCTGTGCGTGTGTATGGAGCCATTGGGTGCAGTCACTATAGCAACCAGGCTCACACCTGCCTGCCTAATGAGCTCTCTCTCTCTCACTGTGCCAAGATTCATCTTAAACACTTCTCTTTCAACTGCTGCTGTGTCCACAGTGTTTGCTCTACAGACATCATTTTACCCTCAAAACGTCGCCATCGTTCTTCTCTTTCCAACACTGTGTCTTTCAAAGCTCAGAGATGTAAAGCTTTAAAACTGTGTGGATCCAAGTGGAGGGATCACATTTTAGTCATTCAGTGATTCAAAGAATATGAACTTTTAATATTCATTCAGATGTTTTCTGACTCTAAATTTTCTTTTCTCATTACTTAGGTTTTTCTAATTTACATTTAAAACATTTTCAGCTATTTTCCAACTTCTTCTCTGTGCTTGTCAGCTTTTAGCAGTTCACCACTTTTGTTTTCAGGTGCAAATTTCTGTATTTTTCATCTCATTCAACATTTTTAACTTAAAATTCAGCAATTAATTCTTTTCAGTGCATATATTCAGATTCAAGCATTCACACTGCAGTTTCTTCAGAAAATGCACTTTCTAGTTATATTTTATTATAGATTCCGTAACGTTTTTGTACTCTATCTCCTTCAAAACCGTTCAACTTAGAAAAACCATTCAAACACCATTAGATTCCTCTTCTTTAGGACATGACTGCTTCTATTTTTCTCATTTATAACATTTATGTTTTTAATTTTATTCAACTTTTTGCAACAAAATTTTCCATTTATTTCAATGGAGAGACCCTTCAAATTCTCATTCAACTCACTCCTCTTTAAACTGTATCTACTTCAACATACGTTGACATAGAGCTACCATTCAAACTTTAAAACGAAGACAAGACATTCAACTATTCAACTTGTATTTATCTTTGCAATATCTGTTATACTTTTCTTCAGTTCCAGTTTAAGTTTCATGATGTTTTTCAGCCGTTTCAGAGTTTATAATGGGTGTGTATGGGACGGAATGTTGGGGCTAGAGTGAGACAGCTGAACTGCTAGAGTGAGAGGAGCGAAAAAAATTAATCTTAAAATCTTTTTAAAACTGCTGCTGTGTCCACAGCGTTTGATCTACAGGTATGATTTTACCCTCAAAACGTAGCCATCGCTGTCCTCTTTCATCCAATGTGTTTACTATTGTACTAGGTGTTATGGTTCTTTCATAAATGTCACCAAAGCACAGCCTCCTCCTCCAACTCCTCCATAGACTCCAATGTTAAAGTGGCTCAGAAAGTTCCTTTGAAAATCAGAAGAGCAGGCTGTCTTTACACTGTCACCACGTCCATATAATAAACTCCACAGGCATGAAAACTGAGAATTAGGTAGACTAGACATTGCTGCCGCTCACGGTGAAAGAATTTTGTCAATACGACATGTACTTTTCATTTGGGAAGGATTTGTTTGGGGCTGACTTTTCTGTTCATTTTAAGCAGCAAAAGTGAGGTGCATGTCTGTGTGCGTGTGTATGGAGCCCTGGCTCAGTCACTATAGCAACCAGGCTCACACCTGCCTGCCTAACGAGCTCTCTCTCACTGTGCCAAGATTCATCTTGAACACTTCTCTTTCAACAGCTGCTGTGTCCACAGTGTTTGCTCTACAGCCATCATTTTACCCTCAAAATGAAGCCATCGTTCTTCTCTTTCCAACAGCGTGTCTTTCAAAGCTCAGAGATGTAAACCTTTAAAACTGTGTGGATCCAAGTGGAGGGACCATATTTTAGTCATTCAGTGATTCAAAGAATATGAACTTTTAATATTCATTCAGATGTTTTCTGACTCTAAATAGTCTTTTCTCATTTTTTAGGTTTTTCTAATTTACATTTAAAACATTTTCAGCTGTTTTCTAACTTCTTCTCTGTGGATGTCAGCTTTTAGCAGTTCAGCTTTTTTGTTTTCAGGTGCAAATTTCTGTATTTTTCATCTCATTCAACATTTTTAACTTAAAATTCAGCAATTAATTCATTTCAGCGCATATATTCAGATTCAAGCATTCACACTGCAGTTTCTTCAGAAAATGCACTTTCTAGTTTGTATAGCACTTTGGACTGCCTGGTGTGTTCTTAAAGTGCTGAACAACACAGATCAAAACAACTACCAAATTAAAAATACGATAAAATCATTACATAGAATAAAATAAATAAGAAGGTGTCAGTTTCCTACAGAGTTAAAAGCCAGGGAATAAAAATAGGTTTTCAATCTGGACTTAAAGACCTGCACTGATGACGCTTGTCTAATTTGGAGGGGAAGGTTATTTCAGAGCATCGGAGCCACAATTGAAAAAGCTCGGTCTCCTCTGCATTTCAGCTGCGACTTAGGGACCGACAGCAACAGCTGCTCAGCTGAACGGAGCGAGCGAGGAGGAACATGTGGCTTCAGCAAATCAGATAAGTAGACAGGAGCCAGACCATTTAAAGATTTAAAAACCAATAAAAGGACTTTAAAACGAACCCTAAATTCAATGGGAAGCCAATGCAAGGAAGCCAGAACCAGAGTGATGTGGTCGAATTTCCTACTACCGGTTAAAAATTTTGCACTAACTGCAGGCGTGACAAGGTGCCCGACCCGACCCCTATTAAAAGGGAATTACAATAGTCCAGACGTGAGGTGATAAAAGCATGAATAAGAGTTTCCAAATTGGGTTTGGATAGGAAAGGCTTAACCTTCGACAGGCGTCTGAGGTGATAAAAAGCTGATTTTACCACCCCATTTACATGACCTTCAAAAGTAAGCGCGGAATCAAGTTTAACACCAAGATTAGTGGTATTAGGATATTATGGTCAACAGTATCGAACGCTGCACTGAGGTCTAGCAGGACAAGCACAGAGATGAGTCCACTGTCAGAGGCCATAAGAAGATCATTTGTAACCTTCACTAAAGCTGTTTCTGTGCTGTGATGAGCTCTGAAACCTGACTGAAACTCTTCAAATAAGCCATTCCTCTGCAGATGATCTGTTAGCTGTTTGACAACTACTCTTTCAAGGATGTTTGATATGAAAGGAAGGTTGGAGATTGGCCTATAATTAGCTAAGACAGCTGGGTCTAGAGATGCTTTTTAAGTAAAGGTTTAACTACAGCCACATTGAAGGCCTGTGGTACATAGCCGATTATTAGAGATAAGTTGATCATATTTAAGATTGAAGCATTAATTAATGGCAGGACTTCTTTGAGCAGTTTTGTAGGAATGGGGTCTAAAAGACACGTTGATGGTTTGGAGGAATTAATTATTGAAGTTAACTCAGAAAGATCAATTGGAGAAAAAGAGTCTAACTTAACATCGATGGTACTAAAAGTAGCTGTAGATAATATTACATCTGTGGGATGATTATTGGTAAGTTTTTCTCTAATGATAAAAATTTTATTTGTGAAGAAGTTCATGAAGTCATTACTAGTTAACGTTAAAGGGATTGTTGGCTCAGTAGAGCTCTGACTGTTTGTCAGCCTGGCTACAGTGCTGAAGAGAAACCTGGGGTTGTTCTTATTTTCTTCAATCAGTGACGAATAGTAAGATGTTCTGGCTTTGCGGGAGGGCTTTCTTATAAAGTAGCAAACTATTTCTCCAGGCTAAATGATGATCCTCTAAATTTGTGACACGCCATTTCCTCTCCAGCTTACGAGTCATCTGCTTTAGGCTACGTGTTTGAGAATTATACCACGGAGTCAGGTACTTCGGATTTGAGGCCTTAGTTTTCACAGGAGCTACAGTATCCAGAGTCGTACGTAGTGAGGAGGTAAAATTATTAACAAGATGATCGACCTCTGTTGGAGTAGCGTTCAGATAGCTGCTCAGCTCTGTGTTGGTACAGGGCATTGAAGATGATAACAGTGGGTGGATTATATTCTTAAACTTAGTTACAGTGCTTTCAGAAAGACATCTACTTTGATAAAGTCTACTCCCCACTGCTGTGTAATCAATTATTGTAAATGTAAATGTTATCAGGAAATGATCAGACAGCAAAGGGTTTTCAGGAAACACTGTTAAATGTTCAGTTTCTATGCCATATGTTAAAACAAGATCTAGAGTGTGATTAAAGTGGTGGGTGGGTTCTTTTACATTTTGAGAGAAGCCAATTGAGTCTAATAACAGATTAAATGCCATGTTGAGGCTGTCATTTTTAGCATCTACATGGATGTTAAAATCACCCACAATAATTATTTTATCTGAGCTGAGCACTAAATCAGATAAAAAGTCTGAGAAATCAGAGAGAAACTCTGTGTAAGGCCCAGGTGGACGATAGATGATAACAAGTAAGACTGGTTTCTGAGTTTTACAGCTGGGGTGGACGAGGCTAAGCATCAGGCTTTCAAATGAATTAAAAGTCTGTCTGGGTCTTTGGTTGATTAATAGGCTGGTGTGAAAAATTGCTGCCACACCGCCCCCTCGGCCTGTGCTTCGGGATTTCTGGTAGTTAGAATGACTCGGGGGTGTTGATTCATTTAAACTAACATAATCATCCGGCTGCAACCAGGTTTCTGTAAGGCAGAGTAAATCGATTTGTTGATCAATTATTAAGTCATGTACTAACAGAGACTTGGAGGAGAGAGACCTAATATTTAATAATCCACATTTCACTGTTTTACTCTTTGGTTCAGATGTGGATACTGTATTGTTCTTTCTTTGGGATTTTTATGTTTAAGTTGTTTATTGCTGGTTTTAGTTTGTTTTTGTCTGTTTGGGAGCTGACACAGTCTCAATGGAGATGGGTTTTGGGGGTAGCAGGAGGAGAGAAGCTGCAGAGAGGCGTGTAAGACTGCAACTCTGCTTCCTGGTCCCAACTCTGGATAGTCATATTTTGGGGGTTTAATAAATTGGTCCATATTTCTAGAAATGAGAGCTGCTCCATCCAAAGTGGGATGGATGCCGTCTCTCCTAACAAGACCAGGTTTCCTCCAGAAGGTTTGCCAATTATCTATGAAGCCCACATCGTTTCTGGGACACCACTCAGACAGCCAGCAATTTAAGGAGAACATGCGGCTAAACATGTCACTCCTGGTCTGATTGGGGAGGGGACCAGAGAAAACTACAGAGTCCGACATTGTTTTGGCAGAATAGAATAGAATAGAATAATCCTTTAATTGTCCCACAAGGGGAAATTTGGTTGTAACAGCAGCAGAATAAAAGCACATATACAAACAGAAGAGAAACACAACCAATTTTTACAGAAAAAAAATATTTATATCATATACAATAGTTACAAAAACAGACTGTTTATTAAAGTACAGTTATAAATGTATAGGTTTTTTTTAATATAAACTGAGAAAAATAATCTGCAAGTTATAACAGCGGTAGTTGTTCGGTTGATTAGTCCAAGTTGCAGCACTGATGTAAACATCTATGATTGTTGGGAGCAGTTCTGATTGTACAGTCTGACAGCTGCAGGGAGGAAGGACCTGCAGAAACGCTCCTTCATGCATCGAGGATGCAGCAGTCTGTCACTGAAGGAGCTCTGCAGTTCAGCAACATTTCCGTGCATGGGGTGGGAGACTCTGTCCATCAGAGATGTTATTTTGGCCAGAGTCCTTCTGTCTCCCACCACCTGCACTGGGTCCAGGGTGCATCCCAGAACAGAGCTGGCCTTCCTGATGAGTTTATCCAACCTCTTCCTCTCAGCTGCCGATAAACTGCTGCTCCAACATACAACACTGTAAAAAATGACAGATGCCACCACAGAGTCATAGAAGGTCTTTAAAAGCGCTCCCTGTACTCCAAATAACCTCAGCCGCCTCAGCAGGTAGAGTCTGCTCTGACCCTTCCTGTAAAGAGCATCAGTGTTGTGGCTCCAGTCCAGCTTCCTAGGTTTGTTAATATTTCAGGTGGATGCGGTGGAGTTTCCATGACTACTGTAGGTGTTCATCCACCTGTCAGTTGTTTAATAAGTTAGTACTAATTTTTCACAGTGTGGAGGAAACGCGGTTATTATCAGTGTAATGGTCATTTCAATCTTTTTTACATTCCTCTTCTTCCAGCTGCTTCTTTGAGGGGTCGCCATGCTGCGGCTGCTCTTCTTTGCCAAGTTCAGTCACGTTGGAGGGTTTTCCAGCATGAATGGCGCGTTTACAATCATATGTTGTTCTGGGTTCTTCTGTGACCTCCTGGATGAGTCATCAATGGGCTCTTGGCATAATTGTGGTGGGCCAGTCATTCCCAGGAAGGTTCAGCACCGTTCCAGGTTTCCCTCCTTGTGTGGGTAATGACTCTCGCCGTGGCTCTCTGGAGTCCCTGTAAGCCTTCCAGACTGATGGATGTCAGTGACCTTCTCCAAGCTCTCTCCTTTCACTGTACATCACACTTAAAGGTCATATATGGACCTTTAACCCTTACACCAGTTGGTTTGTGCTGCGGGGTCACTAACCAATCGCACGATGACCTTTGACTATAAATGAAATTCAACAACTTCAAACAATGACAGGAACGCAGCTGTTTGTGACGGTAACACCAGTAACAACAACCGTTTAATAAACGACAGCTGATCTGTTGTTCGCCGTCCTATGGAGACAGAGGAGGTCAGGTGACACCAATTTTCATCAGGTACAGCGACAAAGCTGAGCAAACAGGGGATGAGTATCAGGAGGAGGTGAGGCAACAAAGTGAGGTAGGGTAGTATGAGAGGAGAAGAGGAGTAAAGGAGGTCGAGGCTTTGAACAGACGCCGCGGGCTCTGAGTCCCGGCGAGCACGTTTCCCCTCCCCCACCTCCTCACTAATCCCTCCAGTGAGAACAGGCTGTAACGCCAAACAAGCACGCTGGCCTCTTATGTGTGTGCGTGTTAATAAAACATGGAATAACCCCGCCCCCACCTCCTCGCGGCTTCATTCGGTGGGCGAGCGAGCATTATAACTCAATGAGAGAGAGAGCATTAATAATTTACTGAACATGAATCAGAAGTCGCGGCCGCTGCAGTCTGAGTGAATAACCCAGTTTAAGCACGCACACACCGTCACACAGACAAACAGCAACAAAGCGTTTCCTGTTTCACCTTCTCAGGTGGGAACAAACAAAGCAGCCCATCTTATCTTAATGACCTTGTAGTACCATATCACCCTATTAGAGCACTTCGCTCTCACACTGCAGGCCTACTTGTTGTTCCTAGAGTATTTAAAAGTAGAATGGGAGGCAGAGCCTTCAGTTTTCAGGCCCCTCTTCTGTGGAACCAGCTTCCAGTTTGGATTCAGGAGACAGACACTATCTCTACTTTCAAGATTAGGCTTCAAACTTTTCTTTTTGCTAAAGCATATAGTTAGGGCTGGACCAGGTGACCCTGAATCCTCCCTTAGTTATGCTGCAATAGGTGTAGGCTGCCGGGGATTCCCATGGTGCACTGGGTGTTTCTTCTTCATGTTTAACTTCCCGTGTTAAAACAAACATGTTTACAGCCTGATCAGACCTGAACTATGACTCACCTGGATTGAAGTGTGCATTGTCAAGGGTGTGGCCTCTGAAGTCGCTGGTCATACTCGTCATACTCTGCTTTGCAGCTGACGATCGGTTGCTGGTGGACACTCCACGTTCTGGTTGCCTGGGGAACCCTCTAATGTATTTAGTACCAGGTCGTATGCCACCTCTGGGTTTTCTTCAGTCTCACTGGATCATCTGGATGTTGTGTTTATTTCAGGTCCAACACTTCCTGTTGCTGACTGTCACTTCCTGTGAGGAGAAAGAGCTTTGGTCACTACTTCGATGTAAATCAATGTGGACAAAGACTGACATTCAGGTTAGCTGCTGGCCTGTCAGCCCAGGGGAAGCTGCGCGGAGTGGAAGTGGCTAAGTTAACTGCTGGGTTCCTCAGATTCATCAGTCAATCAATGAAGCAATCAGACAAATGTAAACAAGCATTTACTATGGGGGCAAACAGAGTGAGGGGGCGTGGCTTAAAACCAAAGTCAAGCAACCTGGGAGCGATCAAGAAGTTTCATACTTGACGTCCATCTTTGTCTACAGTCTGTGTAAAGGTGATTCCAACAGTCTGCAGCAGGTATTCCCTGTTCACACAGTCAGAAACAAACCTGAGACTCTGCCTTCTCCCCAGGTGGGGTTCACAGCGTCATCATCTGTCCCACACAGCGACTGTCAGGCTGACTTCATCACACGGAAGAGGAGGAGGAGGAGGCACCCCTCTTAGCAACAGAACTAAAAATACTGCCTGTTTACAGTGTGTGTGTGTGTTTGTGCATATCGTTAAAATATCATGACAACCAAAAGCTTTTAGTTCAGAGAGTTTAAATATTTCAAAGAAGCAGAAACACGAGAAGACGGCACACACACACACACACACACACACACACACACACACACACACACACACACACACAGAGCTGAATGACACTCTTGCTGCGAGTCAGACTGATGGTGCGTTCCAGATTAACAACCCCACCTCAGCTTTCCCCTCCAACCCCGGCTTAACATTCCAAGATGGCGGCAGTGACGGTAAACAGCTGTTTCTAAATTTTTTCCTTATTTGAGCTGATGGAGTAACAAAGAAGCTGATGGTATACAAATGTAGCACAGTTAACAGACAGCTGTACTGTGTATTACTGCTGTGCTGAGAAAAGTTACATGTTCAGAATTTACCTGAAAATAAACAAATGTGGTTTCGTCCGGTCGTGGATCTTCCCTTTATCCTCTCAAGGATGTTTGAGAGTGCATGGGAGTTTGCCCATCCACATGTGTTTTGTGGACTTATCACAGGGATTCGACTGCATCCCTGTGAGTCTCCTGTGGGAGGTGCTTCGGGAGCATGGGGTGTCTGGCCACTTGCTATGAGCCATTTGGTCCCTGTAAAGTGAGAGTTTGGTTCATGCTGTCACAAATAATTTGAACTGAGAATTTCCAGGCAAAGCCAGGCAACAGAACACTTCCATCTTGGTGGCCTCAGAGCCTCATCTCGACTTTTTGAGGACCATGTGGGGTCATTGCCTTCTTTAAGTGGTGGCCTCCAGCTTGCACTGGAGCAGCTCACACCCAAAGCTGCAGGAACGAGAATCAGGATTTCCAATTCTGAGGTCATAGTCCCCAGTCCAGGTCAGGGGTGAGTTGCTGCCCAAAGTGGAGGAGTTGAAGTATCTCTTGTTCACAGGTGACGGGAGATCGACAGATCGATTGGTGCTGCTGATTTCATACCTCTCTCCCTCTCCTAGGTCCAGGCGTGCTACTGAAATACAGGAGGCAGGATTAGACAGTCACTTACAGCTGTGTCTGCCCACCTCTCCTGGCACAGCTGTTGAACGGCCCTCCAGCTTCAAGTTCTTGGGGACCCACATCTCTGAGAATCTGTCCTGGTCAACTAACACCTCCAACCTGGTCAAGAAGGCCCATCAGTGCCTCTTTTGCTTGAGGACACTGAAGAAGAACCACCTGTCTGCTGACATACTGGGTAACTTCCACCGCTGTGTGATAGAGAGCATCCTGACCAACTGTGTCACAGTCTGGTATGGGAACTGCTCTGTTGCTGACCACAAGGCACTGCAGCAGGTGGTGAAAGCCACCCAACGCATCACAGGGACTCCACTTCCTGCCATTGAGGATGTCCACAAGAAGAGATGTCTACGCCAAGCACGCATCATTCTCAGGGACTCCTCTCATCCTGCCAATAAACTCCTCCAGCTCCTCCCCTCCAGAAGGCGCTACAGGAGCCTTCAGACTAAAACCAGCAGGTTTAGGAACAGCTTCTTCCCCACAGCTGTCACCCTACTGAACTCAGCCCCTGCTGAACCTTTCTACACTCTTCCTCCCAGTGACCATGATCATTTCATTCTCAACATTCACCATGCTCACATTGGTTACTGCTATAGTTTTAGGACACTGACATAGTATGATCTCTGTTATAGTGCCTACACTGTTCACTGTTATAGTCTGTTCAGAGAGCTATGCTTCCACTAGGGTTGGGCAATGTGTAAAAATTTTCCAACCAACAATCGTCAGTCCAAGAATCACCGATGGGTGATATATTTGTGCATGCACAGACTTTTTGATGGGTGGAGCAATGTAATCATGGACGGACTGATTTGCGCGTTAACAACACAGAAGTCCAAACATGGACGAACTAATTTCCCAAAAAATGTAGGGCTGTCAGCGTTAACGCCGTCATCACGATTAACGCGATTAAAATTTTTAACGCACCCAACCCATCTGGAGTGCAGATTGAACAAACTTTGGCCCGAAATGCGTTGACATTTCAGGGATTTTGACTCTGCACTCCAGATGGATTAATTGTTAATCGCAGTAAAGTCACCAATTTTGGATAAAAGAGGTAAACCTAAGGATGTAACAAAAGCGGTGTGCTGCTTGTGCAGACGTATAGTGTGAGAAAAGTACTCAAACCCGAATAACTTGCATGAGCATGCACGTGTCCACCATCCGGCTGAGTATGCGGCTATCAGCAGCTTCTGCAGCTCCATCATTTGGGCGCACTCTGTGGAGGGGGCATTTGCTCGCAGATGAAAGAGGGTGCTGTTAAAACAGCGCTATTACTTTTTTTCTGTTGACTGCTTCTATTAGCTCCATCATTATTAGCAAACTTACTCTTGGGCAAATAAATAAGTAAATAAATCGCCCTTGTAAAAACCATCGCCGATGGGCCTATCGTCGATAGTCAATATATTCGTCCAATCACGCAACCCTAGCTTCCACTACTGTAGATATATTCATAGCACTCTGTAGATCTGTTTACCTCACACCGCTACATCTGTATATATGTAGCACACCTGTGTATTTGTTCATAGTACACCTGTGTATCTGCCCGTGTGTATAGCAATATAGAACATCTGTATGGTACACAGATCATCTGTATATGTGTACATTTGTTTGTAGTTCAGCTGTATATTTGGTCTCTCTGTACATAATCTGTTCATAACTATTCCACCATTTAAACTACCCTTATCTGTATATATCAGTACATCTGTATACAGTGGCTTGCAAAAGTATTCGGCCCCCTTGAACTTTTCCACATTTTGTCACATTACAGCCACAAACACGAATCAATGTTATTGGAATTCCAGGTGAAAGACCAATACAAAGTGGTGTACACGTGAGAAGTGGAACGAAAATCATACATGATTCCAAACATTTTTTACAAATAAATAACTGCAAAGTGGGGTGTGCGTAATTATTCAGCCCCCTGAGTCAATACTTGGTAGAACCACCTTTTGCTGCAATTCCAGCTGCCAGTCTTTTAGGGTCTGTCTCTACCAGCTTTGCACATCTACAGACTGAAATCTACAGACTGAAATCCTTGCCCATTCTTCTTTGCAAAACAGCTTCAGCTCAGTCAGATTAGATGGACAGCATTTGTGAACAGCAGTTTTCAGATCTTGCCACAGATTCTTGATTGGATTTAGACACCAGACAGGTCAGGGATAAAGTTATTGAGAAATTTAAAGCAGGCTTAGGCTACAAAAAGATTTCCCAAGCCTTGAACATCCCACGGAGCACTGTTCAAGTGATCATTCAGAAATGGAAGGAGTATGGCACAACTGTAAACCTACCAAGACAAGGCCGGGACAGGGACAGGGAAGCTGGTCAGAGTTGATGGGAAGATGGATGGAGCCAAATACAGGGCAATGTTGGAAGAAAACCTCTTGGAGTCTGCAAAAGACTTGAGACTGGGGCGGAGGTTCACCTTCCAGCAGGACAACGACCCTAAACATAAAGCCAGGGCAACAATGGAATGGTTTAAAACAAAACATATCCATGTGTTAGAATGGCCCAGTCAAAGTCCAGATCTAAATCCAATCGAGAATCTGTGGCAAGATCTGAAAACTGCTGTTCACAAACGCTGTCCATCTAATCTGACTGAGCTGGAGCTGTTTTGCAAAGAAGAATGGGCAAGAATTTCAGTCTCTAGATGTGCAAAGCTGGTAGAGACATACCCTAAAAGACTGGCAGCTGGAATTGCAGCAAAAGGTGGTTCTACAAAGTATTGACTCAGGGGGCTGAATAATTACACACACCCCACTTTTCAGTTATTTATTTGTAAAAAATGTTTGGAATCATGTATGATTTTCGTTCCACTTCTCACGTGTACACCACTTTGTATTGGTCTTTCACCTGGAATTCCAATAAAACTGATTCATGTTTGTGGCTGTAATGTGACAAAATGTGGGAAAGTTCAAGGGGGCCGAATACTTTTGCAAGCCACTGTATTTGCTTTCTACTTATCTGTATATAATCTGCTCTTATTGCACTTGCTACTCTTGCACTTCTGATTAGATGCAAACTGTATTTCGTTACCCTGTATTTATACATGTGTAATGACAATAGAGTTGAATCCTAATCCCTGCCACACAATCATTCCATCGATCAGTCGAGTCTAAGAAGTCTTTGCGTCTGTAAGCGCCGTGATAGCCAATGAGCAAGCATGGCGGTGGATAAAATTCTCATCATAAGGCTTCAAAAGCCAGCATGTGAAATCACACCCACCCATCTTTATACGTCTGAATCCATTTTAATAAGTCATCAATGATCAGTCAATTAATGAATCACTTATCGTTAAAATATCAATAACGTATAAAACATCTATGTGTGCTCAGGGCACGACCCTGTCTTCATGGCTTTTTCAGGCCACCATGATGTGGCAAACACAGTTTACCGAGTGACATCTCAGTGGCAGCAGGTATATTAAGCCACACCCACTCTGGACTACTGCTGTTACCTGTGATTATCGTCCTGACTGAATAAAAGGATCAATAAGTGTTAGTGTTTAAATTTGCTGATTTGCTGTGAGCTGACTAATAAAGAGGAGGAAAGCTGGTGGTTGAACGGCTCAGGACAACATTGGCGCCCTCCACAGGACAAAAAAAGAAAAGAAAAAGCTCAATCTGATCGGTGAACACTGGAAAAACACAATTCCTGTTATTAATCATTGATCGCCTCTGTCAGTGCGCCCCAGGGTGGCTGTGCCATCACCAGTGTGTGAATGTGTGCGTGAATGGGTGGATGACTGGTTGTGTAAAGCGCTTTGGGGTCCTTGGGGACTAGAAAAGCGCTATACAAATACAGGCCATTTACCATTTGATAGGTCTACTTTTTTAGCTTCGCACTCCTGTAAAAACTTTATTTAAACATGTGATCAGTGATCAATAACATTGAGTTTGTTTTCAGTTAAAAAAATGTAAATGATTTTAAACATTTTTTATTTACAGCTGATTGATTTTCACTTCATTCACACGCTCTCAGGATGCTCTGACCAAGCGATAAAGCACAAACAATGATCTGAAACCAGGAACTCACCGAGGCTGCTGAAGCCGACCAGCTCTGCGACCTTTGACCCTTTAGGTGACGACGCGATTCCTGTCAAACGATGCAGAGGGCACAGTGTCGTCAAACAGGTGATAACCAACCAGATGGCCGCTGCAATTGGTTCTTTGTATTCTGGGAAATAAGCACCCAAGCCCAGGTTTTGCAGATACTTCCTGTTGTTATGAGGAGCGCCGGCGTGCAGGTCGGAGGGTTTCATCCTGACTTCCTGTCCTCCTGGAAAGTATTTTTACTCGGGTACTGAGCTCCGTCTCTGCTTTTTCCCCATTGTCCTGAACACATCATCACACTCCGCTTTTACTTGTTTAAAATCTTTTATTTAAAACTCAAACACCACAAAGAGTAAAACATCTTGACCCTACAGACAGGGTGAGGGTACAAAGGTCAGAGAGGGGGTTACCTCGCTGCAGACACATCAAAATAAAAAACTTAAAAAACCCCAAACTGAGTCTATTTACAGTATTGCCTTAGAAGTGGTGAGTTCACCCTGACCTCAGCAGGTCACACACTTTGACCTGTTGAATGACAACACACCAGTTCAAAGGCAGCAGGGGGCGCTAACACAGCAACAATAACGACCATTTCAAAGCAACCGTGGTGAGAAAAAACTAACATAAATAAATAAAATGTGTATTTTTCATTTTAGAAGGAAGGAGTTTAGTGCAACTCTCTTCGAGCCGTTTAGCCTCTGAAATGCGTTAAAAACAATCATAAAACATCCAAATCACACAATTTCAGTTTATTTAACATCAGCTGATATTTTCTATAATCGGGAGCGCCGCCCCATTTTTCCTGACTGACTCCTGAATGTTCCAGCTTTAACTCTGATGGAGGAGCTGATATCGTGAAAACTCAAACGCTCCCATCACGTCCTCAGCTTTATTATTAAACTAATCACTTCCTGTTTCACTGTCATGTTTCTCAGAGGTCCTGGCTGTAATTGGCCAACAGGTCAAAGTCTGGGGGGGGCGCTAGAGCTGATCACATTTAGTTATAGATTCAGGGCAGAGGAAGTCAAAGGTCAAACAGTAAAACCATAAAAAGAAGGTCATGACATTGGGAGAGCGCGCCCTGCTGCTGGGAAGGTGAAAGTGCGTTTATCGGATGGCTGCAGTTCCTGCTCGCAGTAAATCGCCAACGAAAACCAGAGCAGACGGCGAGGTGGGGCCGGGCTGATCGGACGAAGCGGGCTCGGACTCATTGGTCTAATTTTCGTCTGTCTGTAGATCTAACACGCCAACGCTGGAAGCTAGTGGCTTTCTGCTGTCTGGGAAGTGTAGGACAAACCATCGGGAGGCCGTTCAGTCCCCGTGGAGGAAACGCCGCCCCTGAAATAATAAAGAAAACGGCGACCGGAGGAGCTGAAACCCGCTGAGGACGCAGGAAGCTCAGCAAACCAGCGAGGCGTTCAGACGCGGCTCAAAGTTCGGGGTGGGGGAAAGAGGGAAACGTGGCATCTTTAGCAGGAAGCGAGGGGTTCGGATAAAATCTCTCAGAAATTCTCTAAAATTAAACACTTGACTCACAAACGCAAACTATCTCAGGGGACGCCGCTGCCGCGGAGAACAGGACACCACACAGACGGCGGTCAGCTACAAGATTAGACATCATCATCTTCGTCATCCTCCTCGCCTTCATCGTCCACCTCTCTCTTCCTCTTCTGTCCCTGAGCGCCCGCCGCATCATCTGCAGAAACAGAACGGACCGATCAGGGCACGCTCCGCCCACCTGGAGCCTACATACAGCTGCAACACTGAAACACATGCTCACCATCCTCCTCCTCTGCGTAGTCTTCCTCATCGTCATCCTGAGATGAAGCACAGAAAGAAGAGAAGCAGATTTACGTTTCTGACTGGACGACTCTGACAGGAAGTGAACGAACACGTTATCAGAGGAAACAAATTTAACTCGTCATCAGGTTCTGAGTGCAGAGGACCAAAAGTGCCAAAAACAGATGTAACAGTTACATTTATATAAAATCTTTTTTACAGGCTCGCTTTGAATTTTATAATTTACACACAATTTAATAAATACAACAAAGAATAAACTATGAATGAAATCTAAACAACAGAAGATATAACATAAATAGAACATAATGCCAATGAAAAATAACAATCTAGTAAATAAAAACATAATGAAATATGTCATAAAAGAAGGATAAACAAATACAAAGAAATGATTACATTGAAAATGGAGAAATACAAAAGTGTCGCTTTTGGTGAAAAAACATTTTAATGACAATTTGTTGTTTTGGTGCTTTTACTCCTTAAAACGGTCAGTGACAGGAGGCGTGGCTGACAGCGGAGGAGCTTAGGCTGTCAGGAACACACACACACACACACACACACACACACACACACACACACACACACACACACACACACACACACAGGGGAAACTCGGGGTTCAGGGTCTTGGCCAAGGACACTTCGTCGCGCAGACCGGAGGACCTGGGATTGTACTGCTGACCTCAGGATCATCTGCGGCTCCACCTGCAGAATGAAGCTGGATTTGCTCACCTGGTTGGTGCGGTTCACCTGGAAACCCAGCCCCGCCTCTGCACTCTCCGAGCCGTCCTCGTCCTCGTCTTCCTCCTCATCGTACGTGCCAGTTGGCCCCGCCCCGTCCTCGCCATCCTCATCTGCAAACACGCACACGGGCATGACGAAACACAGACGAGGAGGAGGACAGCGCTCCGTCTGAGCGGGTCTCACCTTCGTCCTCCGCCTCGGAGTCGGGTGCCTCGTTGTCCTCCTGGTCGAAGCCGTCCAGGTAGGTCACCTGGGGCAGCAGCTCAAACACGCTCTCCCGGTACTCCTCCAGAGACGTAATCTCGCAGTTAAACAGGTCAAGGCTCTGCAGGCTCTTCAGGTGTTGCTACGGCAGGAAACGACACGTTAGAGCCTCAGAACATTTCCTCTGTAAGCACGGCTGGAGCGGCGCGAGAACCTCACCAGGGCCTCCACGGTGCTCAGCTCTTTGATCTTGTTCCCACTCAGGTTCAGGTAGGTCAGGTTTGGACATTTCTCCGACAGCATCTCAAGAGAACCCGACAAATTGTTATCGCTCAGCTCCAACTGAGGGGGAGCAAAGACAAGAATGTTAGGAGAACCATCAGCCAGGAGAACCGCAGTCCATGTGTGAAACAAAAAATTGGGATTTTCTTCTTTAAATTTCTTCCTTTTTATTTTTTGGGTCCACTACACCTTCATTTACACATTAATTTAGCAGATTTTGATTTTGGTGGCCTCGGTCCTTCATACTGCCAGTTACGCCTGTCAAAGCACAAAGGTGCCCCTGCTGGTTAGATCTCTCCCACCCGCAGAGGGTGCTCTCTGACCTCAAACTCACTCTCCTTCTTCCCCCTGAAAATGTTTGAATGCACCTTTGATGAGGTCAGACAGGTGAGCTCACCTTGCGTAGTTTGGGCAGCGAGGGCAGCTTGGCGAGCGAGGTCAGACCAACATTGACCATGCTGAGGAACTCGAGCTCCGTGAACTCATCGGTCAGACCATCGACCTCGCCGTCTGCCGAGCGGCTGTTGTCCAGCACCAGCTCCGCAATCTGAGGACAGAGCCGAATATGATGGGACATAAGCCTCTGTGTGTGATTTATTAATCAGTTTGAACATGAAGTATTGATGAACCCTATACCTGACTGTACGGAAGACAGAACGTGATAGATTTGATATTTGTTTATTTATCAGTTTGTAAGTCAAGTCCGAGTTAACACAAGAACCACAGTCAAGGTCATTTTGAGCCTGTACAAATTATTAATTATACTTACAGGTTGCCTAGCAACTCATATTGATTAAGAAGGCTGCTGTAACATGAGCCAGAACGAGCCAGGCGTGATGGTAAACGTCCTCACACTTATAATCAGAGTGGGTGGAGAGTGTGGAAAACCAATCAGAGCTAATAAAGGTAAATCCAGTAGAGATGGCTCAACAATGCAGCTGAACAGGTGAGTACAGAGCAGGTAGTTATCTATATGTAAATTAGCCCGTCCACACAGCCTCAGTCAGCTGGATCAATAATCTGATCCGAGATCAGTGTTAGTGACGTTGACTCTTTCTGGCTTCCTGTTTATGTAAGTCGTCCACCCCCCGGCTCCTGTGGGGAGGGGGCAGAACTCACCATCTGCTCCCCCCCCGAATGGCGGAGCGTGTTATTCAACTGCTGCAGCTTATATAACGCATACGCGCGCGCGGCACTATACGACGGGCGCACGGGCTCCGGTACTCCGCTGTAACGGAGATTAGGACAGTCCCGAGCAGTAATCCAGCCCTAATCTGCAAGGCTAAAACCGGTTACCCGGTACTCTCGTTACAGTTACGGCCCGCAGAGTCCGCCAGGAGAGAACATGTCCGCGGTTAATCCGCTTCTGTGACCCGGTACCGCCTCTGAAACGAGCTCCGTGTCGCTGTCCCGGAGGCTCCGAGGACCGGTCTGTTCCGGGACTCACCGTCTACCCTCGGCGGGTTACCCTGCCTCCTCACGCCGGACCCGCTGGGATTAGGACTGTAAACCCGCTGCTAGTCGGGCGGCCAGAGCTGAAGGATGCTCCGCATCCCGCCGTGACCGTCAGCTGGACGCCCGAGAGCGGGCACCCGGACCCCGGGCGCACCTGCCGGGCCACATGAAAGACCGAACGGCTCACCTCCGCCGGGTTCCGGTTCCGCAGCTCCAGGGTGATCCTCTTCTTCATGTCCATGCTGGGGCAGCTGTGTGGCGGTGAAAGGCTGACGGCGTCCCGGGGTCGGAGCGGTGCCTGCCTTCCTCTGTTGGCTACCGTTCGCCTACTGATCCTCCATGATACGGCGAGCCCCGCCCTCCACCCCACGGGGTTGGACGTGCACGCCTGAGCCACCGCTGATTGGACGGCGGGGCACATCAATCAGACTTGATCGGCTCTGGTCCTACGAGATAGGCCGTTTTTCATGGAAGCCAGACCGCACTGCAAAGCTTCATGGGAGAGACAGTTTAATCGCACAAAAGCTTCCTTTTTCTTTCATTGAATTAAAAAAACATCAAAGTGAAATAAAGCAGTTCTAATAAAAAATGACCCGATCTATAATTCTTTACAGGACAGAAGCTCTGCACTAGTTTTAAGAGTATGAATAAAATTAAACTTGACTTTACAGCTGGCTCAATAAATGCATCATGGATATAAAGGTTAAACATCATTGTAATTATTTTGCCATCACAGCAGCGGCTGGCCCTTGTTGCTTTGTCAGTCACCCAGCATTCATCGCCCCTGTTACCAATAATCCCAGCGGTCCGTTTTAGAGATGGCACGATACCACTTTTTTATGTCCGATACTGATATCATAAATTTGGATATCTGGGAATACCGATATGAATCCGATATAGTGTATTTGTTAATCAATAAAACTGTTTTTTTAATATCTTGCTGCATTTTGTATAAGTTCATACTCAAGTTTAAATAAACAACAACACTAAAGCTATTCTGTTATACCTGCATGTAAAAAAATACACTGCACCCAAAATATTTCATAGTTCAGCAACACTGATCAATCTAATAAACTTAATCCTCCCTATTCTCGTATTTTAAAGAGTACTTAGCAGAAATATTAAGCAACCTAACTAATAGGGTTGCAAACTCCCAGCAAAAAAAAAAAAAAAAAAAAAAAAAAATAGGGAACCACCCCCCACCCTCCACCTCATGATGCTTAATCGATGTAATCAACTTTAATTTAACGCATGTTTTTTTTTAAAAATGGATAGAAATATATTATTTTTCAACAATAATTAAATAGATTCAACATCTTTCTTCAACAGAATTGCAGACTGCACAGATGGTATCTTCCCAAAGGAAAAAGTACTATAGCTTACTAGGGTATATTAGACTTAGTTACTATATACAGTAATGGACTTCTATACATTTTACATCAGATTAAAACTTTGGGTGTAAGATTCAGATAATTATTTATTAAAAGCTAGACATTTTAAATGAGAATAAGAAAGAAAAGTATGTCTTTGTGCCCCCTTTTCCCTGTTCATGCCCTATCGGCCCCCCTGGCTAAACTTTGCTAGATCCGCCCCTGCACAGTTACCAGCGTCAGCTACGTAGAAAAGGATCCTGGTGTAGAAAGTAATATTAAATACATTCTAACAACAGCTTATCAAGCTTAAAGGTGCTGCTGTTGTTCCGCCGCTGGTTTCCTCTTTCTGGTGCAAAGTGGGCCAAAAACAAACAAGGAGTCGCCACAGAAAAGCCGATCAGCTGATCATTGATCAGTTTCACGATTGAAGTAGCAGCAGGAGAGGGAGGGAGAGAGAGAGAGGTAGAGGCAGTCGCTCCATATATCGGTTAAGCTTAACGCAGGAATGCTTTACAAACATTCAGAGATGAACTTACACCCTTGCTTTACTTCTCTCTGGGATAACTTCCTCGGAGATGAAATGTCGGTTTGGTAGCGAGGCTACAAATGCTCAACCAGACCGCCGACAGGTCTTGGACGCCACAGCCGCTCTATCACTGATACATACTGCTCCGACGTGCTATGGTTATGAGCTGAGTTACACCATGTCGCAAGTTTTGTGAGGTGCTTTCGTGATATTCAATGGATCAGATTACATTTTTTATTTCTCTCCGATATCCGATCCAGTAATTTAGGTCAGTATCTGACCGATACCGATATGTAATATCGGATCGGTCCATCTCTAGTCCGTTTGTGCAGAAAACACTTGAATGCAAAAATCAGAGCCTGGAGCCGTTTCAAGATGGCCACTGTGTTAGGCTCAGTCCTTCATCCAGAATCAGCGACGCGTTGTTCATTCTCCTGTAAGCTACCGGACTGGAGCTTAATTAAAACAGGACATTTCCCTGAGGTCAGTAAACACCTCGCTGTTAGCTTATGAAACAAGCTTTTATTGAAAGGAAGAAGCGTTTACCTGAGATCACAGGTACACGGGCAGCCGCCATCATCATCATGAAGCATTAAGGTACAGTTTACAAAAATACAAATTTATATGTACACTGAAAAGGTCGGCATCACTGAGTGTATAAAAATGACTGAAGTTATGCAGGTGATGGAGGACAGGTGTGCTGTCAGGTGGGCTTCTATAAGGGAGCAGGAGTGGGCTGACATGAGCCTCGCAGAGGAGCATTCTTGCAGCCTCAGGTGTGACATCCCCGTCTCTGAAATGAAAAAGTGAGCGGTGGAGCAATGCAGGGAGGAACAGTGTCCAGGATCAGGTGAGCTCAGCTATACTTGACACTTTTCACCTGGCAGTTAAGTTTCTGACAGTTTAAAGATAAGTTGTCTCCTGTGATGCTGGTCACATCCAATTAAGGTTTCCATTTCCTGTTTAGAGCATCCTGGAATGAATTAGCGTTTAGGAAGTGAAAGATTCTAACAGGAAACACTCACTGTGAAGCGTTTACACAGAACAGCTGTTTGCTTACGAGACAGCTGAGCGGTAGTGACCTCGAGGTCATGTGACCAGTGTCTGATGTTGGTGTAAAAATCAAAACATGTAAGTGTCACAAACCAAAGTGGGAGGAACTAAAAGAGCAAATTTAAGGACGTCTATGTAGATGAGTGTGAGATAGAGGAGGAGGATGGAGCAGGGCAGTGTCACACTGCTGATCATGTGACTTCAGCTTGCCCAATAGTCACCTGACCTTAGCCCGCCCCTTTAGAAACCACCTGGAAACAACATCATAATTAATGAACAGAGTCCATGATGGAGCTGGTTCAGCTCAGGTCAAAGGTTGCAGGAAGACAGAGTAACACTTCCTGCAGCTCATGAACACAAGGTCACATCGGAAGAACACAGCAGAGTCCGAGCATTCCTGGAAAACCGGCTCCTTTCACAGCGCCCTCCGCTGTATGGTGAAGGGGGTAAAGCGGGTGTGAGTGGCGGGAATCGGTCCACAGAAGGAACATTCGAAGAAGCTTCCTCTCCGCCAGCGCCGGGCAGAGGAAAGACGTTAAAGCGGCATTCGGGGAACAAATGGCTGAGGGTAAACGAGGTCCTTCTTCCTCCTCAGGTTGTCAATGTCCTCCACGCGGCAGCCATTTTGGACCCTGCTGAAAAAAAGAAGTGAAATGTTTCTAAACCGGGGAGTCTGGATGGCGCCGAGCTGAACTCCGCCCCCTGTTGAAGCATGTCTCACGCCGGGTTCAGGTCTTTTTGTGGGCATGAGTACGGCGTGCAAATCCCGCCTGCTGCGCTCGGTTAGGAGCTCACCTCCGTCGCCTCTCCCCCTGCCTCCACCAGAGTCACTTGACCCTCCTCTCCCTCCATGATGATGCCCCCCTCCTGCAGCACCACCATCTCGCCCTCCTCCTCCACCACGCCGCCAGCTCCCTCCTCCTCATCCTCCTCTCCTCCCACCACCTCCTCGGGGCTGGCAGCAGAATTGGTGGCGCCAGCCACCGTGTTTGCGGTGGCAGTGCCAGCCTGACTCTGGGCCATGGCCTCCAGCTTGATGCGGTACTCCTCTGCCTCCTGCTCCTTCCTCAGCAGCTGCTGTCGGTACTCCTGCGCCTTCCTGTTGGCCTCCTGCAGCTGCCTCTGCAACAGCTCCTGCAGGAAAACAAATAATCCTCATCGATTAGCACAAAACCATACAGACCAGCGCACCCCACCCAAACCACGGAGAGAAACCCCTGTGGTGTGACGTGTGCACACGTATTGAATGCTGCTGTGGTTTTACACATTTGTAGCACCGAGGTGTTTTCGAAGGAGGAAATGGTCGGATTCATGAAACTGGACTTCAGGTTTGGACATCATGCTCGAGGATCACGCTATACGCATTTGCAACTCTTTTGGGGGAAATTTCTCTCCATACTAACCCACACTGTGAACCCACCCACAGCACTGGCTCACAAATGAGCCCCGATTCAAATCTAATTAAATTACAGCGGGGCAACGGCAACGGTCTAACTTCCTGTTGTGTTTGTGGCATGGTTCCAAGACGCACGGCCACGTTAACAGCCAATTCCACCGTTTGCACTGACACGCCCACAACAGTGGGTCTATGCCACATTCACAGACGTGTTCTAAATCTCACACATAAACACAGAGGGCGCTACAGAGCCATATTCAAAATAAAAGCATTGGATAAAAGCAACATTAGAATCACAGGGTGGAGCTAGCACACATTCAGGTGAACACAGTTCTGCAGGTTTATACAAATCTGACACACACACACACACACACACACACACACACACACACACACACACACACACCAGCTTCTTTATGGTCCCTCAGGACTACAGAGGGTCATTGGCAGTGTGACATCATGTCAGGTGATCAGGTGAGGGGTCAACGTTGTTTTCTATACACTGTAAAATGCAGCTCACTGAAACTGTGAGCGGCGTTCAGAGGTCATTGATGACCGTGTGGAGGCGGCGCTCACCGTCTCTCCCGCGTTGTTGTGGTTGTTGGTCACCTCCAGCTTCCTCTTCCTGGAGGGCGGGGGCTGCGGCTCCTCCGTCACCACCTCCTCTGTCACGGTGTTGGCAGGCACGGCAAGCACTGGATAAAAAAAATAAAATAAAAATCAGGATGTAAACGGCCTCAGGACTTCCCGGCACGTCCTGTTCAAAGGCATCAGCATCATACTCTGCTGTCCATGCTGCATGGTGACGAAGAACGGCTGCGCCATCCCTCCTGTTGTCTGCAGGTTTCCGTGCTGGTCGGTTACTATGGTGATGACCCTCTGACCACCTTCGTTTACGACGGTGGCGTGCTGGATGTTGGAGTCAAGAGCGCTGGCAGCCATTGCTTCCTCAGAGTCGCCTGAAAAACAAATGGGGGTCGTTACAGCGATGCGGTCTGCGGCTTCTCATCAGTGTCGGGGACCGCGGTACTGTTTGTGCAGCATTTCAAAAATGGCATGAGGGAGGCGCTCTCGTGACTCACCGGCTCTGTCCCAATTCAGGGTATGCACGCTTGAAGTACGCATTTCAAGTGCGATTACGTCACCGCCACGCGAAGACGGCTGTCCCAATTCAAAGTGTATTTCAAATGCATACTCCAAATGCGCCGTCGATTTCCCCAAATATCAAGCGTGGTCCGTGCACGCCAGTGGTCCCATATATCCCACAATCCATAGCGCGCGGTGGGTGTGGGTAATTTTGCCGCAAAATACGGCAGAAGGGAGCGGCAAGAGTGAACTGTCAAAAGTAAGTACTGAATATGATGTCACTTATTTATGTGCGAATGTTTAAGAACATTAAAACATTACTGTTGGCCACATGTCGGCAAAGTTATGTGACTTTAGTGATGTTTGTACGTTCAGCTTTTACTTGCTTTTAAAGCCTTTAAAATATAATAATACAATAGTCGACCTTAATCTTACAGAGAATGTGATGATTTTATGGATAATTAAAGTCAGTGATATATCCACAAACACAACAAGCTGAAAGTCAGTGATGCTGCTCGGTTTGCAGTCCTGAATATGACGGCACAAGCAGGATTCACTGCACTGTTAATGTTAGCTATGTTATATTGCTGCCTCTGTTCGGTGGTGTCGAGCCAAACGGACTTTAACGTGTGTTTGAACGAGCTGACGGTTCACTCGTTAAGCTGAAAGAAAGATGCTTTAATCACAGGAGTCACACATGTGTCCACTGGACCATCTGGGAACTCTTCTTGTTTAGCACTCGTAATAACACAAACACTAAATCCTCCTTCTCTTGTGCTGTTTTGTAGCAGTGTGTACACCTGAGACTGTCACCTGTCTGTCTGTCCTGCACTCTCTCTCTGTTTCTTTCTCTCTGATTGTGGAATAAAAGTATGAACATGTATTTATAAGTTACACTTGTGTTTGAATCCTGCAGCTTATCACACATTTGATTTCCATGTGTGACAACTGCAAGTGTCCAGAGTGAGGACAGACTGAGGGACCCACTGCTGCACATCATCTGTGAGGCTTTGCACCCTGATGATCCACCAGGACAAACTCAGCAGTGTGTGAGGAAGAGGAGGAGGAAGAGCCAGCAGCAGCTGACAGATGGAGAGAATAGACAGACTGTTCCCTGTTTGTGAAGGACTGCTAGGAAAGTTTAACATAACTAATTGTCTGTCCTGAATCAGTCTTGTTAGGTAATGTTCAAATAATGTTATCATCCCAGTGTTTTCAGTGTGGGAGAAAGTACTCAGGGCCTTCAAGTTACACACTATGAAAGGCAGCAACAAGTTTAATATTCAGAAATCTAAAGTATGTATCAGCAGCAGGATGGAGCTAAAAATAAATGTTTGTTTCAGTTCTATGAAGCTTTGAGTATTTTGGATTAGTAGCACTGCTGTGTTTGTTGCATCATATTGCTGTAATTGTTTATATGCTTTATATATTCTGAGCTAAGTTGATCTATAGTGTTACATCATATTCTATAAGGATGTTATGTGTTTGTATACTTTCTGCCCAGTTTGACCCATTTAGCAGAAGTGAGCCTGTTTAAGGCTCTGATATCTATTCTGTATGACTTAAAGCAGTTATGACATGGTCTGATTTTCTCACCCAATAAAGGAATATTTCATATATCAGTCTGATCTTCATTCTATCAGAAACAGTTATCACAGCTCGTACATTTGCTTTTTACACATATATGTAAGCATTGAGCCAAATTTAGTAATGCCAACATATTAAAAGAACAATGTTTGTCTCTTATATATAATACATCTGTATATACACTGTCAGAGATACTTGTCTTTGAGTGAAGATTTAAGGTGATAGGAAATATAAATAACTGCTACTTGCATCTTTGACCCAGAGTTCAAGCTCATATATACATACACATATATACACACGTGTGTGTGTGTATTAGGGCTGCCACGATTAGTCGACTAGTCACGATTACGTCGACTATCAAAATCGTCGACGACTGATTTAATAGTCGACGCATCGTTTGAAGCTTTGTAAGATCACAAAAGACGCAGGAATAAGTAGTAGGATTTAAGAGTGTAATAACGGACTGAAACAGAAGATGGCAGCACTGCATGTACAAGGATGCCAGCTGCCGTTACACTCCGAAGAAGAAGAAGCAGCGTCCCAGAATTCATAGCGCGGCCCTGCTCAGTTTTCAACAATGGCGGCAGCTAGTTAGTTTTAATATTACTCTTATTAATCTTTCTGGGTCACAAAATAAACGTTTAACATATTTTCAGGCGAGAATGTAGCTGTGTAAACCTCAAATATTTGCTCAGTTTATCAAGACACTGCATATTTTCAAAAGCGCCCCGACGCTTTTCGGAGACGCCTGTTACCCACTAGCTCGATAGCTAGCCGGGGCAAGGCTCACTAGAGCCCGTGAGAACACCGGACTCCCGGCAAATCGCTTTCAAACCCACCACTGTCTTTCGCTACTCAGGTTAAACATATATAAGTCAGTTAGATAACTTAAAAATGTTATTGTTTGGCCTTTTTTTGAGTATTTTATTTGTTCCTGAGTAAATCGGTTTGGCTGAGATTAAAGTTATAGTTTATACACGACTGAATAAACGTCAAGCAGACAACTGATTATCAGAAGTGTGAGATGTTCGAGAATATACTCCGTGTCCCGTTATATTTTAGATAGCAAGGAGTTTATTAAACTTTACCAAACAATCTGTAAATCTCATTAAATTTAATAAACTATCATCTTGTCTTTATTTTTAGTTAGCACATACCCTAAACACTTAAAACTGTAAGCTAATGTTATATAAGAGCAGATGCTGCTGGTGCAATAAGCTGTACGCTTTTACGTCCAATGGATGCATGATCCGATTAGTCGACTAATCGCAAAAATAATCGGTGACTAGTCGACTATCAAAATAATCGTTTGTGGCAGCCCTAGTGTGTATATATGCCGCATACACACATATATACATACATGCATGTAAGTAAAATTATTTATTTATTTATTATATATATATATATATATATATATATATATATATATATATATATATATATATATATATATATATATATATATATATATATATATATATACACACACACACACACACACACACACACACACACACACACATATATATATACATACATATACACACACACACACACACACATATATCTGACAATACATATATTATCCATATTATATTAACATTACCACAGTGAGATGTCTTTAGTCTCATGAACAACATTAGCTAATTATTATTTACTAACTAATCTTGAAATGACTGTTCAGTACAGGAATGAAGCCCAACTATCATGTTTTACAGTCCCGTGGTCTCAACTAATCAAAGTGACGTCATGACTAAAATGAATGAACAACAAAACATTTTTTCTCCTTCATTTCTGTCACACAAAGCTGTATGAAACGTTTCTCTCGGTCAGTATCATGGTTGCTAGGCAACCTGAACAGCGCGACGAAGGCTAGACCGTCCCATTTCACAAGCCTCTCACTTCCGCACTTCCCGTACTTGTAGTACGCACCGTACGTAGTACGCGTAGTGTGCGTACTTTAAGGCTGCAGACCCTGAATTGGGACACAGCCACCGAGTATTTCCACTGACCAGCCAATCGGTGGCAAAGAATCTGCTGACGTTGCATTTTTGGATTGCTTGAAACCCCGGTGTAGTAGGTAGGTACTGAAAAATGACCAGGTACTACCACGGTGTCAAGCTGTGACATGCTGACCAAAGAGGTACTGATGGAAAAGGGCTCTGTGTGTGTGTGTGTGTGTGTGTCTGTCTCACCTGCATTGGCCTTGTTCAGCAGCTCGGCCAGGTTGACCACGCCCCCCTGAATGGCAGGTATGCCCTGGATGATGAACTGTGGTTGGTTGGTGGTGCTGCTTGTCTCCACATTCATGCTCACCTGGTTCATATTCACCTGATTCTGCATGCCCTCCTGCACACACACACACACACACACCCACACACACAGTGAAGCCTTCATTAATTCAAAGGTGGCTTTTTCTGCGTTTCTACCTCCACAGAATCAACCAATCAGGAGGCTTCTGTTAGTAGCGTTTTATTTATCCTCACTCCGGCATCATCAGGTGTGCGCAGGTGCTTTGTACTGAAAGGTAAAGACCCTACAATCATACAAAGTAACCCCATCCACTTCCTGTAAACACGGTACAAAGACACAGGAGAGACTTTTGGAATGCCCCCCATGTCCTTTTCTTCTGCTGGCTGTGGGTGTAAAGGGTTGGGACAGGTTAGGATCCAGGCTGCTATGATTCCTGTTTCCTGTTATCAGGGGAGATGTTATCAGAACGTGTGATTGTATGATCACCTTGGTCACCTATAGCATGTCAGAGTTTCTGGCTTCGATCCTAAGCCCGTTGGTCGGCAGCTCTGAACACCTGAACACAGGACACCTTGGACATTGTTGAGAGATGTCATTATGGAGGCAGATGAAACCATGGTCTCATACCATGTTACATCTCTCTTTACTTGCATCCCAGTCACTGAAGCGTTGGAGGTACTTAGTAATAGAGCAGGGCGATATGGCCAAAAATATTTACCGCGATATATATTTGAAAATTTGCGATAACGATATAACTGACGATATAATTGATGAGAGACAAAATACAACTCCACAACTTTACTAGCACAAAAAACCCATCCATTTATTTTCACTTAAACAAGCAGCTGTTTTTTTATGTGCATTAAAGCTATATAAAAATCTAACAGTGCAAATGCAAATTCCTTGCTGAGATTTTAACCAAAGGGCATTTCCAGTAGAAATGGGCTGACATATCCTCAGCATAACCATGTATAATATCCACTGAAGTTAAAAAGAGATGCTTTGCAACAAACTGAAGTGTGCCAAATACGTATTTTTCGGACCATAAGGTGCACGGGATTATAAAACACATTAAGCGAAACAAAGCAGTCAGATAAATCAAACTTTATTCAACTCATTCTTCTTGCTTCCTCCACTTCTGTACCATTGATTCATTAATGCTGTATTCTATCACAGATGCTCTATTCCCATGTTGTTGCAGTATATTAATGACTAACCTCGTATTGTGGATGGATTATCTCGTTTGTTCTCCTGACTGAAGTTTGGTCTGTTTCAGTAACTCTACAAACGTCACTGCTGTTTAGTTTTCTGTCTTGATTTATGTTAGAAGTGATGGCAGAGCTGTACGTTTGAATTGTTTCAGAAATCTCTCAGTCAGAACATGCTATATCATGTTTAGGTGGAAACTAGCGCGCTAACTTCCTGCTAACTTCTAACTCCGTTAAATTTAATAAATTCTGTTTTCATGGATGCCTGGATGTTAAACTTAATTGTTACACCTGGTAAAGCAGCAACGCTGATCATTTTATTAAAGGTGAAAGAATTTAGACAGTTTTTAACTCTCAGTGTGCCGCAGTGTTCGTTTGACTTTGGGACCCGAAGCAGATGGAGTTTAGGACCCAGATTACTTCCACATTTACAAGCACCTTAGTCCGACAAATACAGCAATAACGATGGCTCGCTTGCACGTTCTACCAAAAAAAAAAAAAAAGTGCTTTGGGGTATCTGATGGACAAACACCAAACCAGTTCCACATCACTGAAGTTGCGCCATTTTGACAAACTAATTCTGGTTCATCCGTTTCAGCCCGCTTTCCCCCTTCTCATTCTCCGTTGCTGCCATGCTTTTTTGGCCATGTGTGTATGAAAACAAAGGCACTGGCATGCGCGGTTTACCCATATTCTATCGCGATATTTTATTTTCTTATCGTTGCCTAACATTGTACCGGTATTACCGTGAATTGTATAATATGGCCCAACCCTAGTTCGCAAGAGATTACAGGATGAGCCCAACCTCAGCAACAGGACCACTCTCAGCATCGACCAAGTGTGTTTGAACTGTGTCTTCATTTCACCTGCTTCACATACAAGGGTCAGTTCTACAGGCAGAACCATGGGTGCGCCATGGGTTCCCCAGTTTCACCCATTGTGGCCAATTTGTACATGGAAGAAGTGGAAAACAGGGCTTCGCTATCCTACCCTGGAACACCACCAAGTCATTGGTTCAGGTATGTGGATGACACCTGGGTGAAAATCAAATCTCAGGACCACATTTCATGGATTACATTAACTCGGTGGACCGACACATCAAATTCACCAGGGAGGATATGAAAAGTGGCAGGTTAGCCTTCTTAGACTGTGAGATTTCCATCAGTAATGGGGGACATCTAAAAGCTGATGTGTACCGTAAACTTACGCATACGGATCAGTGTTTAAGGTTTGACTCTCATCATCCACTGGAGCATAAACTGGGTGTCATCAGGATGCTACAACACAGAGCGAACACCATCCCCACTGACACAGCGGCCAGGGAAGCAGAAGAACAGCACATCAAGAAGGCCCTGAGTAAATGTGGTTATCCCAGCTGGACTTTTGTCAAAGCTGGAAAGGCTCCTAAAGAAAGCTCCAGTCGATCCAGGAGAGAAGGACAACCGCTGCCTAAGAGAAAACCTGTAGTGATCCTGTACGTGTCAGGAATATCGGAACAGCTGAGACACATTTTTTCTAAACACCGCGTCTCTGGCTTTTAAACCCCGAAAATTGGTCCACCCCAAGCATCTGATAGCCCATTGTTCCTTCAGTGGTGCTAGTTTTAGTCATTGTGCAAATGTCCTGTTTATAAGGTTGGAAACCTGCAGTCAGCTGAGACTGAAGAAGTCACCTGGATGACAACGAAGCGTCCAGATGAACAGAATCAACCTTTTGAGAAGTGTATGTGTGGTGCGGCTGTGGGGGAGGCGGACACACCTGAGCAGCAACCGCGCCTCACCAGCTTCAAAGCAGAGTGCACTGGGTCCGGTTGTTGTCGTTGATGTGTGTTCGACGGCAACTGAAAAGCTGCAGCCGTGTGTGAGGTACGACAACCAGATAAAAGTGCTGAAAAGTGTGAAAATGTGGTCGGCTCTGCCATGCGTCTGTTACAGTACAATTGGCTCAGACCTGTGTGTTTACAGCAAAGCTCGTTATTAAAGCAGGATTTTACAGCAGCAACGAACTGAACTCAGCTTCTTTTTCTCAGCAGTGTGCACACAGAGCAACTCTCTGCTGTAAACAACAAGTGAAACAAAGATAAGTGTGTTAGTCTGTCGGATTATTCACTAAGTGTTTCTGCTACTGAAGTACAGTAACAGAAATGCTGTCATCACTCGAGCTGCTCTCAGCTGACTGCCAATGTCACTGACGTGAAACGGCTGTAAATAAATTATATCAGAGACTGCAGCACACGATGAACTCTCAGCAGCTCACTGCACCAGATGGAAATTGTTGTTATAATGAACATTTATCCATTGTTCCAGTCTGATGCTATGAATTATGGGATAGTGTTTTCTGCTCTCCTTTCATAAAGAACACTCCAGTGTCTCCTGTACTAAAGGAGGCAATAAAGGAAGCGTTAAAGCTCCTTTCCTCACAGCTCTGATTATGGCCTCCCGGCAACAAACGTTCCTAAACAAAACAACTCACGCAAAATGTCTGCCTCACCTGATCTCCGGGCAGCCTGAAAGTCTCTGTGATCTTCAGTTATCGACCTCGCTGCAGAGCGCGAGCACACCTGTGACCGTTCTGTCACACTGAAACCTCAATGTTCTGCTTCTCCTTGCCAAGGCGTCGACTCACCTGCAGCAGCAGCATCAGCTCCGTGTTCTGGATGTCCATGGCGATGTCGAATGGCGTCTTGTCGAATTTGCTGAGCGCGTGTACGTCGGCGCCGTGCTTGATGAGCGTTTCAGCCACGCTGTGGTGCCCATGCTGTGCTGCCCAGTGCAGCGCCGTCATCTTCAGCATGTCTTTGGCGTTGATGTCAGCGCCGTTCTAAAAGGGAGGTCCACATATGTCATCACAGCGCTTATAGCACACAGAGCCTTCCAAAGAAGACGAGCCGTCTTACCCGGACCAGCAGCTCCACGATGACCGTGTGTCCCTCGGCGGCAGCCATATGCAGCGGGGTGCGGTCGACTTTGGTGCGGGCGTCTCTGCTGACACCGGCCCTCAGCAGGACGTCGGCAGTGGAGTAATGGCCGTGCTGAGCGGCCAGGTGGAGCGGGGACGTCCCAAGCTGAAGGTGAGTGAGAAGGAGCCAGAACAGGTGAGCTCAGGTGCAGCTTTATATCTCGGAGCCTCAGAAACAACTCTTTTTCAAGGTTCAAGTTCCATCCATTCACTTCCGTGTATTCCGTGTATATTTTCAGGGGCGCTGGAGCCTATCCCAGCTGTCTTAGGCCAAGAGGCGGGGTACACCCTGGACAGGTCGCCAGTCTGTTGCAGGGCTAACACATAGACACAGGCAACCATTCGCACTCACATTCACACCTAACTTTAACCTAACCCCACAAACATGTCTTTGGACTGTGGGAGGACGCCGGAGTACCCGGAGAGAACCCACGCAGACACGGGGAGAACATGCAAACTCCACACAGAAAGACCCCAGCCTGATGGTGGAACTGAACTCTTGCTGTGAGGCAACAGTGCTAACCACTGCGCCGCCTGTTGACGTTCCCATCCCATTATTAGTGCTATTTTTTCAAAAAAAAGCATGCAGAGTCTCACCCAGTCAGTGGTGAACGGCGCCCCGTTGGCCATCAAATTTCGAACCTCGTCATCCTGACCTTTCCGGGCTGCCTCCAGCAGCCGCTTCCCCAAATCGACCAGCGACATCTACAGAAAGGGATCAATATAGCTGATCAGTTCTCCCAATCAGTAACTTCAGGCATCCTCAAACAGCCAATGAAAGCTGCAGTGTCCATCCTTTATTTGCAGGCTGTTATTTATGACCAACAAAAACCTTTATTTCAACATTTCTTAAAAACACTGTTTAACTTCTCTCAGCCTGTCTGATTAAACAGCTCCTTCAAACATACCAGCTCGCTTATCTGAAGCTAACAGCTAGGTGTCTATTATCGGACACACACGGTTCATCTGCGCCTGCTCCGTCGGTAAGGCTCAAGTTGAAGTTGCCCGCTTGTAATGTTTTAAGAGCAGAAATGTAAAAAGTGTTTTTGCTAACATCTGCTCATATGCAGTGGGTTAGCTCCTCTTTAAAAGACACAAAGAACAAAAACCTGTTTGTGTCCGACAACGGGTCCGTAGCTGAGGGTTTCACACGGCAGGGCTACAGAAACCTGCTAAAGTGCACCAGAGGGCTGACTGAACCCCCCAGGGCCGCTGTGAGCGTGTTGTGGAGGCTCACACCTGACCGAATGCTTTAATTTAACGAGAACGTGCCCCAGGCCGTGTCCGATAATGGAAATCGGGTAGTCACACCGCTCTCGTGATTGCGAAACAGCGGAGAAGGACGAGGTTTCTCTCCGCGGCCGAGGAGCCATTTTAGGCGCCTTGACGGGCAGAAAAAGTCCGCCATGAGCTGCGTCGCCCCGCACAGCCTGTCCGTGCTCTTCTTCGCCACCCACACTGCCGCCACGGTCACAACAACACCGACAGGAAACCGTTTGATATTAAGTTGTTGGTTTTCCGGGGGAAGTCACACAGAAATTTCCTATTTTACACGCGGAGAAAAAACTACTTCCACATCCGGTTAGTTGGTGTCGTCGGAGCGCGCGCAGTCATACCGCTCACCAGAGCCTCGTGCGGAGAGATTGACTCCGGCGCGCACAATTCCACTTTCGTGCGGAGGACGCGAGCCGGAGCACACGGGCGGCTGTGGTCCCGCGGCGGCCGACGAAGCGAGTACTTACCGGCTCCAGGTTTGTGGGGCCGCGCTACTCCTCGCTGCTAACGTTAGCGGCTCGATGCTAGCCGCCCCACCGTGGGCGTCTGCGGGAGCTTTGTGCTCGTTTTGCGATCCGTGCTACGGAAGAATGGGTGCAGTCAGGCGTACACTTAAGGACTAGAACCGCACCAGAACATGAATGCCGAACACCAGGAGAGCTTGGCCCGTCCGACTCCAGCGAGTCTGTTTACGGAGAAAAGTTAGCGAGACGCGGCCGGATGGTACGGGTGTAACCTTCAAAATAAGAGCCTTTACAGCGGTCCAGTGATTTAAATGTTTTTTGTTTTTTTTTTAACTGAACCGTCATCACCGCACTCCTCTGTCAGCGTTAGGAGTATTTCCAGGGATTGTTCACATTAATGTTATTTAGTATTTGAGAATTAAAATGTTTCCTGAAAATTCTGAGTAAAGATCTTAAAGTGCATTTCAATCATTTGATATAGCCCTCAATGACAACATTCAGCCAACTGGCTTTGGAAGTGAAGAAAACCAGACATTGTCATGAAGACATCTGCCAAAACTCAGTTTTTGTCGAAAATGCAGCAAAATTCATATTACAACTAATGTAAATTTAGAGTATTTTCCCCTCGGCTAATTAATAGCAAATAAATCAATTAACTACTGATTAACGGTGAAAGTGTACCTGAAATCCACAGTTGGACCGTACACTATTTTATGTTGAAAGTCTTGAAAGGAAGTGTGGTCTTCTGTAAAGCTTATAGCTCTGTTAGCCGTTAGCCTGTGCGCATGTAAGCTGGAACAAGTTAAAATAAAGCTGCTTTACCTTCTTATCTCAAGGTTCTCGCGATCGTACGCCTCCTGGCGTGGATGGGACCCGGAAAGGTGCGCTTGCCTGCTCAGAAAACCTTTACAAACAGGTATTTTTTTTTAATGTTTAATGTGCTACAAAGATGGCGGCCCCGCGACACCGGAGGTGGAAGCCGGAGAGTGTTAACCTGCCAGGGGGCGGGCTCTATGCCGGCGGAGGCGAAGAGATCTGAGGTCAGTTCGAAGAGAAGAGTGTGCGTCAGAGGGCTGTGAGGCAGTGACCGAGGCTGACCGCAGATCAGCCAACAGGAGAGGCTGATTCCCGCCTGTGCAGCAAAGAAGAGCACGACATGTTGGGAGTAGTAGAAGAGTCCAGCGTTTTGTTTTCTGGAATTTCACATTTAAATATGTATAAATTAAAATATTTATTAATAAATCTCCAATAAACAAAGAAAACTGACAGTCTGACGTGTTTCGATTATTTAAAGGGATAATGGGTTTTTGTGAGCTGTCACGTTGGACAAAGGACAGATGTGTGCGTTTTGTCTGAGATGATCAATGACCCCAGGTGATCATAGAAGAAGAAAATTATCTTGATGTATTATTAACCTGAGATGAATCAGACCAATAAGAGACTGATGTTTGGAGACGTGATTGGTCAATTAAATGCGTGTCAGCAGGGTTTTGATTTGAAAGAGCTTAAACCTCCACTTTGGATGTTCAGGTGTGAAACATAAAGAAGTACTTCTAATCAGGTAACAGCACAGACCTGCTGATGGCTCAGGTGCGTGGGCAGCTCTGCTAAATCCTGCAGCAGAGATCACAGAGAAGCACACCTGGGTTTATGTCAATTGCACCTGTAGCGCCTCCTGGAACAATCAAACGCTGTTTAACAGGTGCAGGGAGGTTTGAAGCTCTGAGGTACATGATAGAAATAGAGGGCGTTTATCAGTATGCGTACTTGTGCGTACTTGCGTTCTCGTGTACTCGTGATACGTCATCAGTCGGAGACCAAGTACTGTTCCAATTCGAAGTACGCATCAAGCCGAGAACGCGAAAAAGTCCCGGATGTGTTCTCGATCCGCCCGTTTTATCGAGCATGCATCGGTGTGGACTTGGGACAGCTATATATCCCAGAATGCATTTCGTCCAAAACTCAACAGCGGACTCCCGGCACATCGTTTTCAACCCCCCCCCCCGCTCGCGGACTTCTCACTACTCAGGTTAAAGAAACTCCAGCAGCTGTCTATAGTATTGAGTGTCCACTAGAATAGAAATAAAAGCGTTCTAACATCTCACCTGCTTGTTTTATTAAGGTATGTACACGTATGTACATGTACACTATTTTTATTAATAGAGAGGTTTCACTACTGAGGTTAAAAATGATATATAAGTCACTTAGATCACTTCTAAATGTTAATGTTTGGTTTATTTCAGTGTTTTATTTGTTCCTGAGTAAACCGGTTTGGCTGTGATTACAGTTAAGCTTCATAACATGTTACTCACAGTTAAATTAGGAGGGACGGCAGTAAAACTCCGGACCTGTGACATCATCACGTACGCAGGTGTTCCAATTGTACATATCGCGAGTCCGTGCTCGCGTTCTCGGCGGGTACGTACTCCCGTGCGTTCTCGGCGAGTACGTACTCGCGTACTTGGGCATTGATAAACGGCCAGAGTTTCTTCTTCTGTGATATTCGACTCCGTTACCCATAATCCACCACCAGGTGCCGGGCACAAGAAGAAAGGTTCTGTTCAGAGGATCATTTTTCAGGAGCTGCTGATCAAATGCATTGATTATCCGTGTCATTTTGTAATCATCAGCAGGTGATCAGGTAATCACTCGGGTTTGTGCTGTGAACGTTACTCAGTGATCTCACAGAGGTGTTTCTGACCCTGAAGCTGAACACAAATTTATTCGTCGTGTATGACGAGGTTTACTCCATATTCCCTGTAACTCACAGACATGGCCGGTTAATGACGTGTGACTTTATTAGTTTGTACTTTTACTGCAATAAAAGCCAAACTTACAAGTAACTGTGGACTTTTTTTATTGTTGTTGGCAGATGTGCAGGAGTGCAAGGTTTGATTACAGCTACACAAATAAATAAATAAATAATAAACAGGGCAGACTGTGAGGTTAACCTGAACAGCTGTAACAAAAGAAAAAAAGGCACAGATGAAAATGAACAAAGTGATCTTCACAGACGTCTGTTTAAAAACCGGAAAATTAAAGGCCTCGTCACACTGATCACATCATCTCCTTCAGTTCTGCAGGTGAACCTCACCTGTGAGGGTGACGCAGTTCTTCAAACATCAGCTGCTCCATCACAAGTCAAATTTATTTTACCAATCGATAATCAAAGGGTTCTCAGTGCACCACACTTCCCGTTTCCACCGAGGAAGAAAACAGGAAGTGTGGTGCATCTAACGTGCCGTCCTGCAGACCCTCCATCTTTGCTTCAGTGTGATCCGAGGTCAGACGTTAGCTGGCTTCACAGCAGCAGGTCAGCAAGCAGGGCATCCACAGCGGCAATCGGAGCTCTCCAGTAATTAAAGGAGGAGAACTCTGACAGCTCCCCCTGCAGGAGACACATGGAATGACACATTTCAGTTAACAACAGGTCTCTGTACAGCACAGCCCAAGGGCAACATCCAAGAGGGGAGTAAACTCTACATGCAGAAAGGCTAACTTACATCTATGTCAGATCCTGAGAGCAGGGCTCAATGGTGTAACTCCGTGTCTGAAGTTTTAAAAACGGCGCCCTCTCCTGTCAGTACGGAGCGTGACATCATGTGGTTGGCTAACAGACAGAGCTAACTAGTGACAGGATCGATACCTCAGAGGAAAATAACGACAGTGAAGCTAAACCTCAGTGTGAGGGGATCACTTTAGCGCTGCAGCAGTCAGTTCATGTTAAACCAGGATCTAGTGTCCACTTTACTGTCTGTGTCTGCAGCAGGAAGTGGCTGTTTGGCTAAAATCCAGCTGTTAGCTGTGATGTTAGGGTTTGTGGAGGAGAGCCTGAGTCACATGGAGTCAGAAACTCTGCAATCAGAGCTATTTTATGCAATAAAATAATCTGTTTTTACCCAAACACTCTTTATTCAAAGAGTTTACTACATACATAACTACATCACACCATTTTTACCATCAGCACGTCTGCAGGGAAAACAGCTTCCTCACATCATCTGACTGACTGCATTACTTCATATTAGCAGTGAAGCCCCCGTGTAAGTGAAGGACACTGTAACGTGGAGATTTGTTTCCTGTGGACATGATGTCAGGTTTCCACTCTGCTTGTGTCTGTGGTGTGACACGCGTGCAGTAACCTGTGATGTTGGAAACTGTGGCTGTGTGGGGAAAAGAGAGAACAATTTATTGTTTAAAATAACACCGATCGTATTTGGCGAACATCTGCTTTGCCAGCTGATTGCACGGCTCGGTTCACCCGGCCTGGAGAGGAGAATCTGGAGCGTGGACTCGAGCTTGTCGGTCTGGTGAACCCCGAGTCACCTGACTCAGACTCTGCTCCACACGTTTGTAAGACTCTTATTTCTTAAATCCAGCTTCACAGAGAGAGTTACATCTATGTCAGTGTCTGAGAGCAGGGCTCCATGATGTACATTAGCCTTTATATGTGTAGTGTCTCATGTCCTCTGAAACAGCCAATGGAAGAACTCACAGAGCCACCCACAGGAACTGTAGACTAAACCTACGTGCAGGTACAAAAAAACAGCTGAAGCTTACTTCCAGGCTGGACTACTGTAATTCTTTATTATCAGGATGTCCTAAAACTCACTGAAAAGCCTTCAGCTGATCCAAAATGCTGCAGCAAGGGTACTGACAGGGACTAGAAAGAGAGAGCATATTTCTCCTGTTTTGGCTTCCCTTCATTGGCTTCCTGTTAAATCCAGAATTGAATTCAAAATCCTGCTCCTCACATACAAGGTCTTAAATAATCAGGCCCCATCTTATCTTAATGACCTTGTAGTACCATATCACCCCATTAGAGCACTTCGCTCTCGCTCTGCAGGCTTACTTGTTGTTCCTAGAGTATTTAAAAGTAGAATGGGAGGCAGAGCCTTCAGTTTTCAGGCCCCTCTTCTGTGGAACCAGCTTCCAGTTTGGATTCAGGAGACAGACACTATCTCTACTTTTAAGATTAGGCTTAAAACTTTCCTTTTGCTAAAGCATATAGTTAGGGGCTGGACCAGGTGACCCTGAATCCTCCCTTAGTTATGCTGCAATAGACGTGGGCTGCGAGGATTCCCATGATGCATTGAGTTTTTCCTTCCAGTCACCTTTCTCACTCACTATGTGTTAATAGACCTCTCTGCATCGAATCATATCTGTTATTAATCTCTGTCTCTCTTCCACAGCATGTCTTTATCCTGTTTTTCTTCTTTCACCCCAACCAATCACAGCAGATGGCCCCGCCCCTCCCTGAGCCTGGTTCTGCCGGAGGTTTCTTCCTGTTAAAAGGGAGTTTTTCCTTCCCACTGTCGCCAAAGTGCTTGCTCATAGGGGGTCATATGATTGTTGGGTTTTTCTCTGTATTTATTATTGTGCTATCTACTGTACAATATAAAGCGCCTTGAGGCGACTTTTGTTGTGATTTGGCGCTATATAAATAAAATTGAATTGAATTGAATTGAATTGGAGCTGGTCGGCAGTGACGCGTCTTCATAAGAAGCAATATTTCCTTTGCTTGTGTTCCGGCTTTCTCAGCAGGAGCGTGTTCACCTGCTGTGAGGTAAATACACCTGGAACTGATCACATGATCAGATCATCAGGCCTGCAGCACTTTGAAAACTGCTGTCAGGGATTCGGGTGTTTTATCACAGATTTTTCCCAAATAATGATTAAAAAAAAGGAAAAATCAGTGAGCCTTCATCAGCTCGTCGGACGCTGCTCAGTGGGACATTTTCACGTGTCACCTGTTTTAGCCTCACCTCTTCATCACAGCTCCACACCTCCAGCGTCTTCTTCTCCCTTCCTTTGCCGCTGTTGGCTGCCCCGCGGTCTATCAAACCCAGGTCCTCCAGCTCAGATAGGTCGAGGGCCGGGATTGGCTGCCTCCAGAACAGGAAGGAGTCATACTGGCTGCTTGATTTCTCCATTACGTCTGAGACAAAACACACAAAATCACTGATCTCAGAGCAGATTTTCACCCTCGATATCATTTAAACATCGATTAAACCAGCAGCTCAAACCCGGACCCTACAGAGTCCAGCCCCCACAGATGGTGCATCCAGTAAGCCCCCCCTTCCACCCCACGAGTGGGGGAGGATATTTATGTGGTCAGCTGAGGTTCTAAAACAGGAAGTGGATCATCTGATCTAAGCAACCCAAAATAATCCTCCATGTTATTCCTGCTCTTTTTATTCCTGGGCCTTAATCATAGACCTGGTCCTGGTCCTTGTAATGGACTTGGTCCTGGTCCTGGTCCTGGACCCGATAACCGGGTAACCCATAGCCAGCGATGAGATGAATCACCAATAACGTAATAACTTATTGATTATTGGAGCGGCCGCTGTTTGAGGCGTTGGCCGGTGCGCAGGCGCAGAACAGACCGACAGATGCCCCTTAAATCTAAAGACTAAGAATAAAAACTAAAATAAAACATTGATTTAATTTAATAATCGAATATTTAAACACGTGTAATCTTCACGCTGCTGTTTTTACACTAGCTGACGTCATTTTACCATCAGCTCCATCTTTCCGACGAAGAGATGCAATTCTGAGAAGAGACACAGATTTAAACTAAGCTCACCTGCGCGTGTTTACCTGCGTGTATTTAGCTGCGCGTGTTTCCGGTGTGAGGACGGCCGCTCCGCTCCGCTTTCTCCTCTTTTGTTCTGCGGGTTTCGGTGTGATCAGACGCTGCCGCTGCGGTGCTGCAGGTTGAAATGAGCTCTGCGACTGCGTCAAACCTACCTGAACGTACACCAGAACTTCCTGTCCCCGATTTCACAATAAAAGTCCAACAATGGTTTGACCTTTACTGCTAACATCATCATCATCTTTATTTATAAAGCACTTTAAAACAACCACATCTGAAGCGAAGTGCTGGACATTGGAACTAAATAATAAAATTACATAAGATATAAATAAAAACAAACACAAGAAAACAATAAAATAATTAATTAGTTAGCTAATAACTAATTTAAATAGAAGAGAAACTAAGTCTCACTACGGTCAAAAGCCAAAGAATAAAAATGGGTCTTAAGACGTGTTTTAAAAGTGGACCGTGAACGGGCCTCTCTAACGTGTACGGGCGAGTTATTCCATAATTTGACCTGAGAGACAGACAGGAGGGTGTGTAGAGTGGTACAGCGGGGCAAGACTGTGAAAGCATTTAAAAACAAACATAAGAATTTTAAAATGAACTCTAAAAGAGACAGGCAGCCAGTGAGGTCGGCACAGGGTTACATGCTCTCTTTTACTAGGTACAGTTAGCCGCAGACGCCAGAGCAACGACTGACTGACCCCACATAGACTGAGTTACAGTCGTCCAGACAGGAAGTAATAAAAGCATCGATCTCTCTCTCTCACACACACACACACGTACAGGAGTCTGGTGCAGAGAAGTTGTCTCTTCTCTCCCTTCCCGTCTGCGGCGTTTTCACGGTGCCCTGACCGCAGTCCTCCAGCAGGAGGCGCTCTGGCCCTGATATATATATATACATATATATATATATGTATATTGTTAAGGTTCAAAAATATAGGGAAGGAAACACAGGAGGAATGCAAGTAACCACATTGGTCCAAAGGGTAAAGACGATGATTTTAATGAAATGACACGCGTGGGAGAATGAGCGGACTCCGTAAGCAGACAGCCCCACAATCTCATCCTCCTAACATCTAAATACAGTTTTATATGCATCCGAGTATATTTAGTGACGCCCCCTCATTGCGTCATCACATACATCAGCTTCAAAACCACAAATGTTCTATTCGACAACTTAAGGCACAATTAAAAGAACACTGGCTTCCATCTTCTCCCGGTGGTTTCCGTAAGCCCGCTCAGCTCTCGCATCGTGCATCTACTGCTTCATCAGTCAACTTTCACCTACACCCCTAACAGTGTGTGTGTATGTCTCTCTGCTGCGCACAGAGTGTGCATCTGCTCTCTGCACCTTAGTTGACCTACTTAGGCAACCAGGCTAAGGCCATCCTGTGTTGTGATGATCTTAACTTCTATGTAAAATGTATAAAACAAATATTTCAATCTACTACAACTACTTAAAACTTAATCAAAGCTTAATCAGACGTATAAATGCATAAAAGATGATAATAGCATCATCCAAACTCTGGTTTTGGTTTCACTTCCTGCAAAAGCATGTAACTTCAAAGACATATAACTTCCTGTCTTCTTTTAGCACAGAGTTACTCTTTCACCCTGCAGTCTGCATAAACATTAACATTATAAATTCAAGTCAACAGTTTGAAGTGGTTATAACTGGACCTGTAATAAAGGCTAATATGATACCAATATGTTTGAACATCTGAATGCAATATCAATACCTCTTGTATCAATACTTCTTGTATACATATGCTTGCTACATGATTATGATGCAACAGTAATGACAGTAATAACAGAAATAACAAAATAATAAAAATAGAATTAACAAAAATAAAATAATAAATGGACATAACAAAAATGACAAAAAATAATACTTCGTTCCCAACAATATATATATATATATATATATATATATATATTAGAGATGGCACGATACCACTTTTTTATGTCCGATACCGATACCGATATCATAAATTTGGATATCTGCCGATACCGATATGAATCCGATATTGTGTGTTTTTTAATCAATAAAACAGTTTTTTTAATATCTTGCTGCATTTTGTATAAGTTCATAGTCAAGTTTAAATAAACAACAACACTAAAGCTATTCTGTTATACCTGTATGTAAAAAATACACTGCACCCAAAATATTTCATAGTTCAGCAACACTGATCAATCTAATAAACCTTACCTAACTTAAAACCTAACTTAAACCTACTCCATCCTCCCTATTCTGGTATTTTAAAGAGTACTTAGCAGAAATATTAAGCAACCTAACTAATAGGGTTGCAAACTCCCAAAAAAAAAAAAAAAAAAAAAAAAAAATAGGGAACCACCCACCCTCCACCTCATGATGCTTAATCGATGTAATCAACTTTAATTTCAAAGTCAAAGTCAAAGTCAAAGTCAACTTTATTTGTCAATTCTGCCACATGTACAGGACATACAGAGAATAGAAATTTCGTTACTCTCAAACCCAAATGAACATTTAAATATAAGAGAGTGGTTAAAATGCAAGTAAAATAATTAAAAGTAAAAATTTAAATAAATACAGTACAATTTACATATAACAAAAAAAAAAAGCTATACAATATACAATATTCAGGTAAGGGTAAATGACATTGAGTGTAAACCAGGCAAGGTAGTGCAAATAGGCAAATAGTGCAAATGGAGATTTGGTAATGTACGGTAGGAGATAGTGTAACAACAAAGTCTTTATGAGGTAATGGCAGTCCAATGCTCCACAAAGTGACTAATAACTGGTGCAGGCCAGTGAGTGAGTCAGAGAGTGTGTGTGTGTGTGTGTGTGTGTGTGTGTGTGTGTGTGTGTGTGTGTGTGTGTGACAGAGTTCAGTGAGACCGTGGAGGAGAGAGGGGAGAGGGGCAGAATCGGGAGGAGTTAAGCTTCCTGACAGCCTGATGGATGAAGCTGTCCTTCAGTCTGCTGGTCCTGGCCTGGAGACTCCGCAGTCTCCTCCCTGACGGCAGCAGCTTGAAGAAGCTTTGCATTGGGTGCGTGGGATCAGCCGCTATGCAAAGGGCTGATTTGATGCAGGGTGAAAAAAAATGCACAGAAACAAATTATTTTTCAAGAATAATTAAATAGATTCAACATCTTTCTTCAACAGAATTGCAGAATTCATAGACGGTACCTTCCCAAAGGAAAAAGTACTATAGCTTACTAGGGTATATAGACTTAAGAGTTACTATATATAGTAATGGACTTCTATACATTTTACATCAGATTAAAACTTTGGGTGTAAGATTCAGATTATGATAATTATTTATTAAAAGCTACATATTTTAAATGAGAATAAGAAAGAAAAGTATGTCTTTGTGCCCCCTTTTCCCTGTTCATGCCCTATCGGGCCCCCTGGCTAAACTTTGCTAGATCCGCCCCTGCACAGTTACCAGCCGTCAGCTACGTAGAAAAGGATCCTGGTGTAGAAAGTAATATTAAATAAATTCTAACAACAGATTATCAAGCTTAAACGTGCTGCTGTTGTTCCGCCGCTGGTTTCCTCTTTCTGGTGCAAAGTGGGCCAAAAACAAAGAAGAGAGATGGACTCGCGACAGAAAAGCCGATCAGCTGATCATTAAGCAGTTTCACAATTGAAGTAGCAGCAGCAGAGGGAGAGAGAGAGGCAGTGGCTCTATATATCGGTTGTTAAGCTTAACATGGGAATGCTTTACAAACATTCAGAGATGAACTTACACACTTGCTTTACTTCTCTCTGGGATAACTTCCTCGGAGATGAAATGCTGGTTTGGTGGCGAGGCTACAAATACACACAGCCGCTCTATCACCTGATGCACACTGCTCCTACGTGCTACGGTTATGAGCCGAGTTACGCCGTGTCACAAGTTTTGTGAGATGCTTTTTTGATATTTAATGGATCGGATTACATTTTTTATTTTTCGCCGATATCCGATCCAGTAATTTAGGTCAGTATCGGACCGATACCGATACGTAATATCGGATCGGTCCATCTCTAATATATATATATATATATATATATATATATATATATATATATATATATATATATATATATATATATATATATATATATATATATATATATATATATATATAGTCCTCCAGCAGGAGGCGCTCTGGCCCTGATATATATATATATATATATATATTGTGGCGTGTTGGGGGAGCAGCTAGTTCTCTCCCATCATGCCTTTGGACATGTACTGCTGTTTTCATGTTCTTGTTTTATTGCTTATGTTTACATTACTTTTAACTGTTACCTTGAATGTTGTGTTTATGCTGCAGTATAATTTCAGTGACAGTTATTGCTGATGAAAGAATGTAGTACCGTGAGTGAGTTCAGGCTTGTGGTTATTGACCCTCTGTAGCACAGTGTGGTACAGGTGTGTGTTTAAATAAAAAGCTTTCTCTACCAGTTTGGGGTTGAACTGCAAGCTCAATCTCTCCGTGAGCTTCTTTGCTGAGATTCCTCTGCATGCCACTATATATATATATATATATATATATATATATCAGGGCTAGAGTGCCTCCTGCTGGAGGACTATATATATATATAGATATATATCACTACAACAACTGAAACTATCCATCCATTCATTTATTTATTTTGAAAGGAAGAGCAGAGCAGTTTCCGGTGTGTTCGGCTCACAGTGAAGACTTTGGCTGTAGGGTCTGCAGCCTTAAAGTACGCAGCCTCAACGGTCCTCAAGGGCCGCGTACTCAAAGACCGCTAAGGCTGGAAGTGTGAGGCTTGTGAAATGGGACGATCTAGCCTCCGTCGCGCTGCCCAGGTTGCCTAGCAACCATGATAGCTGGAAACCTGTGGTTGACAGAAATGAAGGAAAACATATTTTGTTCATTTGTTTGTTTGTTTCTACACGAGCTTTGTGTGATTTAATAAGTATCTGAGGCTGAGACCACAGGACTGTAAAACATGATTGTTGGGCTTCATATCTGTACTGAACAGTCATTTTAAGATTAGATGAGATGAGATAGCCTTTATTTGTCAGTTGCAGGTCTTTTGCCCGCAACCGAGATGACAGACCTTGCTGACCGCACATACAATACACAAACATCACATTGGGGAGACAGGTCAGGCTAGGTAGCGAGGAAAAAAACATCGAAATGTGTAACACAAAAGGATAATACAGGAATGCACAGATATCAACACACCATAGCACAATAAACACAGACAAGCAACATGGGAAAGAGTTCCAGTGTGTACATCTGATCTGGGACCGCTGCAATCTTCGACTGCGCCTCCAACTGACCCGATGTCCACATCAGAGGGGAGGTAAGCATTGGAGGTGGTGTTGGATCCGGGGTAGGGAGGGTGATGCGTCGGTGAGTGCTTATCGGTATCAGTATATGTATGTGTGTGCATGTCCAGAGTTCAGCTGAGACAGTGTCCTTCGCCCTGCCAGGCTAAGTAAACAGTCTTCCAGCCAACCCAGGTGGCCTTGTATGGAATGGGAAGGAACAGACTAAACACAGTCGTTATCAGGGTGTTGTTGTTCAGCTCCGGCCTTGCAGCTGGCGCCAAAGGGGTATCCGCATAAGTGATGTTATTTTTTTACTTTAGTCCGAACAGCTCATATGAATTTCAAAGCAGTTCTACAGTCCAACACTGGTCTCTCAATCTCCCGTTGGAGAGCCGCGAGCTTCGCCATACTTGCGTTCTGTGATGTTGTCACTTCTTGTGCTCAAGGAGCCAATGTCTGAGAACTCACGGCAGTGTGCCTCCCCGAGATGTCATCCAATTTTGCGCCCAGAGATGTTATTCCGGGCTAGCCCTTCCAAGATGTATCCAGTCTGCAGTCAGAGATCTTATTCTGAGTATTCACAGCAGCCGTAGCCTCTCCAAGATCTTATCCGTGCTGACTCAATGAGCCCATTTTGAGAAACTCACGCCTCTCCCATCGTTCCAATCCCAGCGGGCAGCCTTGTGGCTGTAAATAGTAAATAACAATTAGCTAATGTTGTTCATGAGACTAAAATCAGTGTAAATATGATATGGCCAATATTATAGTTATTATATTAATCATTATTAGTTATTACAGCAGTGAGTTTGAACTCTCAAATCAAATCACTTTTATTGTCACATCACATGTGTAGGTACACTGGTACAGCACATGTGAGTGAACTCTGTGTCAAATACTGAGCTTCAGTAAAGATTCAAGTTGCAGTTATTTATATTTCCTATCACCTTAAATCTTCACTCAAAGACACTCAAGTATCTTTGACAGTGTATATGTAGATGTATTATATATAAGAGACAAATGTTGTTCCTTCAGTATGTTGGCATTACTAAATTTGGCTCAATGTTTGGCAGAAAGTCTACAAACACATAACATCCTTATAGAATATGATGTAACACTATAGATCAACTTAGCTCAGAATATATAAAGCATATAAACAATTACAGCAATATGATGCAACAAACACAGCAGTGCTACTAATCCAAAATACTCAAAGCTTCATAGAACTGAAACAAACATTTATTTTTAGCTCCATTCTGCTGCTGATACATACTATATGTTTCTGAATATTAAACTTGTTGCTGCCTTTCATAGTGTGTAACTTGAAGGCCCTGAGTACTTTCTCCCACACTGAAAACACTGGGATGATAACATTATTTGAACATTACCTAATAAGACTGATTCAGGACAGACAATTAGTTATGTTAAACTTTCCTAGCAGTCCTTCACAAACAGGGAACAGTCTGTCTATTCTCTCCATCTGTCAGCTGCTGCTGGCTCTTCCTCCTCCTCTTCCTCACACACTGCTGAGTTTGTCCTGGTGGATCATCAGGGTGCAAAGCCTCACAGATGATGTGCAGCAGTGGGTCCCTCAGTCTGTCCTCACTCTGGACACTTGCAGTCGTCACACATGGAAATCAAATGTGTGATAAGCTGCAGGATTCAAACACAAGTGTAACTTATAAATACATGTTCATACTTTTATTCCACAATCAGAGAGAAAGAAACAGAGAGAGAGTGCAGGACAGACAGACAGGTGACAGTCTCAGGTGTACACACTGCTACAAAACAGCACAAGAGAAGGAGGATTTAGTGTTTGTGTTATTACGAGTGCTAAACAAGAAGAGTTCCAGATGGTCCAGTGGACACATGTGTGACTCCTGTGATTAAAGCATCTTTCTTTCAGCTTAACGAGTGAACCGTCAGCTCGTTCAAACACACGTTAAAGTCCGTTTGGCTCGACACCACCGAACAGAGGCAGCAATATAACATAGCTAACATTAACAGTGCAGTGAATCCTGCTTGTGCCATCATATTCAGGACTGCAAACCGAGCAGCATCACTGACTTTCAGCTTGTTGTGTTTGTGGATATATCACTGACTTTAATTATCCATAAAATCATCACATTCTATTGTATTATTATATTTTAAAGGCTTTAAAAGCAAGTAAAAGCTGAACGTACAAACATCACTAATGTCACATAACTTTGCCGACATGTGGCCAACAGTAATGTTTTAATGTTCTTCATTATTAAACATTTGCACATAAATAAGTGACATAATATTCAGTACTTACTTTTCACAGTTTACTCTTCGGCCGCTCCGCTTCTGCCGTCTGCGGCAAAATTATCCACACCGACCGCTGCGCTATGAATTGTGGGATATGTTGGGCCACGAAGTCTACACCGCCACAGCCTTAAAATTCAGGGAAATGAAGGACGCATTTGAGGGCCGCATTTCGAGCAGCCTTTGAATTGGGACAGCCTTCGGCGCGTCGCTGTGACGTAATCGGCCTTAAAATGCAGCCTTTGAGGCTGCAGACCCTGAATTGGGATACAGCCTCTCTCTGTCTTTATCTGTGTCTCTCTCTCTCTAACACACACACAGTCTCTCTCGCTCTCTCTCTCTCTCTCTCTCTCTCACACACACACACACACACACACACACACACACACACACACACACACACACACACACAGTCTCATCAGCCCCCTGCTGCTCAAAGTCAGCAAAACCAAGGAGCTCATCGTGGATTACAGGAGACTGCAGAGAGGAGGCCACAGCCCCATCCACATTGAATGAGCAGAGGTGGAGAGAGTCAGCTGCTTCAGATTCCTGGGCATCAACATCAGCGAGGATCTGAGCTGGTCACACCATGTTGGTGTGATCACAAAAGCAGCAAGACAGCGTGAACTCCAGAATACTTACAAACTTCTATCGATGCACCATTGAGAGTATTCTGACAGGCTGCATCACCACCTGGTACGGCAGCTGTAATGCTCTGGACCGCAAAGCTCTGCAGAGGGTGGTGAGATCAGCACAGCGTATCACTGACTGAACTTCCAGCCGTGCAGGATCTCTACAGACAGCACTGCATGAGGAAGACACAGCGGATCCTCTCTGATCCCAGCCACAGACTTCTCACACTCCTGCCGTCCGGCAGGTGGTTCAGGAGCATCCAGACCCGCACTAGCAGACACAGAGACAGTTTTTACTCACAAGCCATCAGACTTTTGAACTGCTGACATTCCATACACACCACTACAATTACAGGACTCTGCACACTGTCACTTCAACTAATGCCACTTAAATGCTCATTGCACAAGTTTGTACAACCTGTAAATACTCTTGCACAAACTTGTAAATACCAACTCGTCTTCAATTCTCTAATATTTAATGCTTTTTTCTGTCCTTTTCTCCTTTTCATTGTTATTATCATTATTACCACTGCTAATTTCTGTTATTTTCTTCTCAGTATAACTGCACACTCTCTATATGCTCATGTGAAGCTGAGGAGCATGAGCCAAAGACTTTCATTATGGATAAATGTGGCTACACTGTTTATCTATACATGACAATAAAAAATTGCAACTTGAAACACTGGAGTCTGGTGTAGAGAAGTTCACGGTGCCCTGTCCGCAGTCCTCCAGCAGGAGGCGCTGTGGCCCTGAGCTTGAACGCGGGGGGAGGAGACGGACGGAGCTGGGGGTTTTGGAGGAGCAGAGGATGGATTTCCTGGTTTGAGCCACACCTCAGACTGAGAGAGCCCCTGAGAGCTGCAACGCTTTTCTTCCAGCCTCTGCTGTCGCTGCTCTGCGGTGAGTCTGCGCCTCCTTTTTACTCCTCTTTGCTCCTCTTTCTTCTTATCAGACTGAAGCAGAGTCAGGCCTGGGCTCAGTCTAACCCGGGTTAAAACGGGGGACGTTCAGCTGGAGTTACCGGGTCGATGTGAACAAAGGTTCGTCTGTGAATGATTAACAGAGCTGAATGTGAGCTGAACGTGAGCTGAACGCTTCTCGGTCTGCACACTTGTGTTTGACACGCAGGACTGGCTGACCTTTGCTCATTTCTTTGACCTTCATGTTTGACTGTGTTCAGGGTCAAAGTTCAGGTTTGGGAGGTCTGTCTTCGCTCTTTTTCTGACCTGACATATTGAATGTAAGTTCTTACCATAGCTTAGCAAAATGGCTGGAAACAGGGAGAGTGCCTAGCCTCATGAAGAGAAGGATGAGAATAAGTCAGATCTGCAGGTTTGTACATGGACTCTGATGTGTCGGTGTGTGAGCGCAGACGCCCTCTCATAAACCTGCCAGTTTTCCTTCTTTAGTCCCAACTTCACTCTGACCTTCTCTTTCTGTCACTACGTTTTCCCCGTGAATCCTTTCAGCAAACGGAACATTAGCGTGTATGATCTGGTTGTTTCCGAGTGGAGTTTGGTCTGAAGAAAGGAAAAGGAAAAAGTGCACGTTTCAGACTGGAGAAAACAAAAGTTTTTCAGTGGAGTTTTATGTGAGGAACAAGGAAGTTGATGAAGAAGTGTGAAGGACAGGAATAACACGACGACCTAAAGACTGAGTTCAGTTTTTATGGAGGAACGTGAATCAGTACGACGTGCATGTTTTGGACAGCAGGCATGAAATTGGCCGATTTCTGACTGGACTTTGGTGGAAAGGGTGAAATCTGCAGGTTTCAGATTGATTCTGCTTTTTGCAGCGCTGACATGCTTCACACATTTCTCAAATACAGACAGCTGCACAAAATGCAGATCTATGGGAGAACTCTTCAGCTGAGTGTGGAGGTTAACGGTCAGAGGTTACAGGGTTCAGGGGATGGAAACTTTGATCCAAGAATATAGCTCCCCTCCACCATCTCCATGATGGAGTTTGTGGTTTGACTCTGTCCTCCTGCCGCTGCCTTCACGTGCATCGGCACGTTTCGGACAGCCCGAGTGTCACACAGCTCAGATAAAGCATCATCTCTGAGTCCAAACAGGCTGCGATGGTTCTGGGGTTAACCCTGACCCCGAGGCTGATTCTGGACCGCTCACCTTAAGCTGCGGCCCGTTGAGTGCAGACGGGTCGGATCGAGCGGCAGGGATGCACCGTCAGTCGTCACCTTGGTGACAGCAGCTCCCAGCGCTGAGGTCGTTCTCCTGCAGATGTTTGGGGACTGAATCGTGCTGACGTGTGAACACTTTGTACGCCTGAAGGTCTGTTTAAAACTGGCTCAGTAAGTGTAGGGTTTTTCCTGCAGAGGAACAGGAAGTGATTCAGAGGCGCGGGGCGGCGTGTGGTGGCTGGACTCTGACCTCCGTCTCTGTTTGCGAGGACAGGAATGGGTGAACGGCTCAGAGCGCTGTCCTGGTCCTCACAGTTTGTGGGCTCAGGAATCTGCAGTGATTCAATCAGGAGCTTTTTGTGTTTCACACTTGGGGCTGAAACGGTTAACGTGATGTTCCCGTAACACTCCTCTGATATCACCGTGACTCGCTGCACGCTGACTTGACTTGTTCCTCTGGACGTGTTGGGACACCGACATCCTTCACAGAGGTTGTGTAATTGATGGCCGGTCGATACGAGACCGAGTGTTTTGTGCTAGTTCTTCTTGTTGTGCCTCCTTGAAAAAGTCTTTGAACTCTTCATCACATTAAAGGTGGAACTGGCTGATAAACATCAGCTGCTTACAGGGAGAGGAATGCAGCCTTATCAGGCTAGCATCATTTATCACTTTCACTCGATAATCGCACACAAAGCATGTTTGATGTCTGAGATTTCAAATCAACCCAACTTTAGCTTCTAATGACCGACTCTTTGTAGCTGCTGAAACCTCGGCAGGATGAACATCTGTAAGAAACATCTCATTTGAAGTGAAGCGACGGCTCACCACAGACGTGGCTGAGGGATGTGAATCTGGACACTTTTATTTTTCATTGAATGGTTTAAAGTAGACAGAGAAGGTCGAGGATGAAGACGCCGGTGTGAAGGTGGAGGACGAAGGTCGACGGCAAAGACGCCGGTGTGAAGGTCAAGAACAAAGACGCCGGTGTGAAGGCTGAGGACGAAGGTCGACGGCGAAGACGCCGGTGTGAAGGTCAAGAACAAAGACACCGGTGTGAAGGCTGAGGACGAAGGTCAACGGCGAAGACACCGGTGTGAAGGCCGAGGACAAAGGTCGACGGCGAAGACACCGGTGTGAAGGTCGAGGACAAAGGTCGACGGCGAAGACACCGGTGTGAAGGCCGAGGACAAAGGTCGACGGCGAAGATGCCGGTGTGAAGGTCGAGGACGAAGACGCCGGTCGAGCTGTGATTCAGACCTGAAGCTGCTCGCGGTGGTATAAACGGTGTGAAGGCGGCCACAGAGTTGTATGGTTGAAATAAAGGAGCTCCTTGTGAGGCTGACTGACGGTCCAAAACCACCAAACCACAGTGAGAGTTTGAACCTTCCTGACGTCCGTCTGGTTCTTATAAAGCTCATGTTGCCGCCTTCACTGGAGCACACGTGCTGTCTAAAAAGAATCGATGTAAAATTCACACGTGTTCATGTTCCTCCTCAGGTGGATGCTGACTTTTATGCCGCTGGACCTCAACATTCTGATCCATTAATGCTGTTCTCTTGGTTTGAGTGAAAGTATTATTGTGGATGTAATCCATACTTTTACAAGTGTTATTTGTCCAAAGTAAGGCAACCCCACCAGAGCTGGCTGTGTAAATATATTTTCTTCACAGTAGAACTCAGAAAACTCATGTTTAATGTTTAAGGTTTGATTTTGTTTTTTACTATTTCAAGAGGCAAAGGAGCCCATGTTGAATTTGATGATCTCAAAAATTTGAGACAGGAAACCAAAAAGCTGGAAAAGTAGAACTCCAGCCAATCAGGTTCATTGATTAACGTGACACAAACTGTGGAAAAATTTCAGAATAAAGTTCGTCACTGTGAAGATCTCATCATCTACACAACAACATGTCGTCAGCGTGAATGTGGAGTAACGAGCTTCAGCAGCGTTTCATTAAAACATGGTTATGTGATGAAATCAGTGCAGACGCTTTATTATTAGTCTGTTTGTCTGACACGTGTTGGAATCACCTGGATCCATTCGGACTCTGTGATCTTTCTTTTCTCAGTGAAACAGTTGAAAACTGTTTTTACAAACAGCTGAATGAACCTTTGAGCCCCTCGCGATAAGGACTGATTGGCTCTTATCATATCTAAAGGGACAAAGTGTTCTGTGGTTTGTCCTGGCCCATTACTGTGAAAGCTTTACACGCTCGCATTAGTACTGTCAGAAAGAATCATTATACATCCCACCGTTCGTATGTCGATGATACACACTTACACTCATCATTTTCCTCTGATGAGCGAGCATCTGTTCACATGACCTGTGGGATTAGAATTGAACAGTTTGTCTGAACCCCAGCGCACGAGTCAGGATGCTCAGCATCCTGACTCGTGCGCTGTCAGGATGCTGTTTTTCGTCGTAGCGGTGTAAACGGTCACCTTCCTCTGCACCGTGTTTTTTCTTCTTATCAGCTGAGATAAGCATCAGCAGGAAGTCAGTGTCTCAGTTTAGAAAGGAGGAATGAAAGCAGAAAATAAAGCACTTCAGTCTGCCTGTTATCTAAGAATTTACCTGAAGTATGGAGTCGTGTGTCGTCAGCGTGTTGGAGAAGCACGATTGAAATGAATAGATGAAGGTAAAGAAAGAAGACCATTATCTGTTAGTGTTAGAATCAGAATCAGAAGACTTTATTTATCTCCGAGGGGCAATTAACAAACAATTGAGCAGCATAACGTTGAAGATAAAGACAATAAGAACAGGCAATAGGAGTGAAATAATAAATATACAGTTTTAAAATTAAAGTGACTAAAAGTGAATTAAAGTGTCAGTAGTGTAGGAAGAGTGTAGTTTATGTTTCTGGGTGTGGGAAATGTTCTTATCAGCTGGAGTCAAAAAGCAGAGTGGCTTTGGGGACAAAGGTGGCTCTCCTCCTCTCAGTCCTGCAGGAAATGCAGCGGAGACTGCAGGCAGGATCAGCCACACTCACTCAGGAGGATGTTTAGCTGTGGGATGTTTGTGTCCAATGCTGAGTCTACTGTGTGAAAATAATCCCTGTGAGGCACACACGCTTCAGACTAAACGCTTTTGTGATGTCAGCGTGTCACACCTTTCTGTGTCATCGTACGTTATCGGAAAACGGTGAGTGTGTGCTCCAGCCAGACGCTCTGGGTGCTGCCCTTCAGCAAGCTTCCAGGAGATGGCCAATCTGATGGGCCTCTAGGGAGGTCTTAAAGGGACAGGAGCTGAATGAGCTTGTTTCAGAGGCTGAAACGCAGGTTCAGAAACAGAAGGATGATTGTGAAGCTTCTCTGTGGAGTTCAAGGAGAAAAGTGCAGCAGCAGGCAATCCCTGATTGTTCAGTCAAAATGTCATATTAACTAAACAAGTCTAAAAAATCTTCCACTGAAGAAAAAGCAGAAGCTGATGAAGGGCAGAGGTCATTCAGCAGATGTGTTTAAATAAAGGCCTTCCTCTGTCAGCTGACCAAAGTGCAGTCATGTGACCTGCAGGCCGTCGTCCCGCACACACAAACGGGCTGTTGTTGTTGGTGTTTCAGCTGATTCGGCCTCGGGGCTGATGAACGCTCAGCTGATGTCACATCAGGTGGTCAGCGGTGACGACGATGGTAATCACATGATGTCTGCGGGTTAGTTTTTGGTGTTTTCACAGATGAAACTGTCCTGATGTCAGATAAAGATGAAACCTCTGGTTCACTTCCACCTTAAACTTCCTCACACATTCGTTAAACAGACTCGTTTCACTTCCTATAACCAGACCGGCCCGTAGCACCTGCAGACAGACGAGGGAGGAAGAGTCTGTTCCTCCTCCTCGCGTTGGCATCACATGACAGATCTCCTGCTAGCAAACACAAACACACAGTTTGCACAGTTTCCGCCGCTCACATCGCTCCTGCAGGAAAAGGCCTGTCTTCTGATTTTAGGCACAAGAATAAGACTTTCCAGGATGAAGCTGTCGATTTCACGTCATTCATCGACAGAAACCCAAACGTTCGCCTCAGTTCAGCGACGTGTTTGGACGTCACACATGACAAAAAAAGCAGCGGAAGTTGTGTTTTTCTCCCAGCTCACATTCGTAACAATCCAGAGTCTGAGTGCAGCTCCTTACAGGTAAATGTAGTGCGTCAGGTGGTCGGCTCACAGCTGCATTACAGTGAGTTAAACCTGAAGGCTGAACTTCAGGTGATTCCTCTGATCCTGTAGGTCAGGTGACAGAGGATGATTCGAGTGACAGAGCAGAGCGCAGGACGTCCTCTCTGGGCCTCCGTCAGGAGTCAGAGCCGCAGGCTGAATTCCTGGCTGCTAATAGGGTGGATGTGGAGCGTGAAGCTACATGTTCCTGCCTCCACATTCTTTCCTTATCGTCTGCTGAAATGTGCTGGACCGAGTCCAGAGCAGACGCTCGTTTCTGTCCTGCATGGAATCGGGCCGCAGGCCCATGTAACAAAAAAACGACGTTTCACGCCTGTGCTGCTCATGAGCTCACACATGAAAGTTGTGGGAGGAGTTTACACGTCTTATTAATCTGAAAACCAGCACGCAGAGCTCGCTGCAACATGACACACAGATGTGTTGGCATTCTCTAAAAATGAAGCAGAAAGAAGGTCTCATTTATTTGTTTCATGTTCTGTGTTTAAGAAGTTAGAATATATATAATAAAAGTGCATGAGCGCTCCCTCAGCGTCTGTCTCCATCGATCTGCAGCCATGTTTGAGAAAGACAGCGGTCTGTAAATGTCCCACCTGAGGGGTCAAAGGTCAGATCTGTATGATTTAATCAACAGCTGGAGTCAAGTTTCAGGATCAGCTTGAGAAGAACGCCCAGAAACAAACACACACACACACAGAACTGTGTTTGGACACACCCAGTGTTTAGTCATGCTCGATGTATTTGCCGTGTTGACGTCTCTGAGGGTTCCCACGTAGCTCCACTGTGTTCCTGTTTTCCTGCCATGTGGGGACGTTTGGGAGAATTTTTGGGTCTCAAATGTTGGGCTCGCAGTCATTTCATCGCCGTGTGTAAATCTGCTGTTCCTGGAGCTTTTCTGCATTGGTGCTGCTGTAAGGACATGTGAGTGTTCACAGGAAACCACAGTAGAATAAATATGAACGCTGTAAGCTGGCTGAGAGTTACATTCATGTTTGAACCTGCAGAGCTCAGAGAGCCTTTATGAAAGCATTAATAACTGAAGCACAGCTCTTGGATATTTTCAGCATGGTTAGTTACTGTTTCTAGTGTTTTAATCAAACTGCCATATTTGTTAAACTTTTAGATATTTTTTAAAGATACAAATAAATCAGATGGTCTCTGACAGCCAGCATGGTCCAGGTGTTTCTAATTGTAACTAAATTTATTCGTATAGGATTTTCAAAATAAAGCAGGCTGGATATAAATTTGTAGTTAGGTGTAAAGTGAAGGTTGAACCCATGAACTTCCTGCTGTTAAAGCTGTGATGATGATATCAGTCATTTAATTAGATGAACGTTTCTGTCTCCACAGATCAAGCGTGAAGGTGCAGCTTTGAACTCTCCGCACTTTGGATTTGATCTTTTCTTTTTTCCACCAGATTTGTGGAATAAACACGTTTTCTTCTTCAGCTGCTAAAGATCTGTTGAATTAATCGGGGACATACTGACTCCAGCCTGCGCTGGCGTTTTGGGGGTTTTAGGCGTCTGAGCTTTGTCGTCAGTCAAGTTTTTGGCCTGAATGCCCCAGGATTACCCTCAGGCTGTAGTTCCTCCTCTGGCCTGCAGGGCGGCAGCAGAGAGCAGCATCCGGCCGCTGGACAGACCGAGCCTCGGCATGAGCGACTTCTGGCACAAGATGGGCTGCTGCGTGGTAGCTAAACCACCGCCGGTGAGACGTGCTGTCTTTTGACAACTTTAAACGCTACACATGATTCTAAAAGTTCAGTGTTTGTACAAATATTAGAACTAATCATGTTAGCTAACGTTAGCTGATAAAATGTTTCAAAGCTGAAGTTAACATGTTCCTGTTAACTGAAGGTCCAAGTTACCATCGTTTTAGCTGATGGTAACTTGGACCATCAGCTAAAGCGATGGCTAATGCTGAGCAGGTAAATGAAGTAGACACAGTTATGTGATCGATGTTGTTTAATTGTCTGAACGTGACACTGCACAGGTAAAGGCGGGGCTTGTGTGCTGTTCCACAAATGTCCTCACAAGGCCTCAGAGTTACTGTGGCCCACACACACACACACACACACACACACACACACATATGCACAGCTTCCCTTTTCTCTGTGACCTCTGCAGCCGTCGGTTCCGTTTTTGCTTCACGTGACATAAACAGAACGCAAACATCAGCACAGAGCTCCACGTTAAACCCAATAAAAGGTTCCTGATGGTAGCGACGCTGCCCTGATGGGAGGAAGTGCTGCTGTGGCCTTTCTCTCCAGAGAGCCTCCTCCTCTTCCTCTTCTTCCTCCTCCCTCCTCCCTCTGGCTGTATTTTTAGCTTTGTGTTTGTTCCATTGTGGCACTGCAACAATACACCTTTAATAAACACAGCGAGACGCACCGATGCCAGCGCTGACTTCACTCAGGAAGTCTGTGTGAGGTCAAAGTGGGCAGGTTTGGACTCCAGCTGCACAAAGTTTCACACAGAAGGCTTTGGTGGACGTTTTGACTTCATCGTTATTGTGCGTATTTTCACGTCCCCCGCGTCTCTTTGTGCAGCTGTTTATGATAAAGTTGTGACGGTGTGAGTAATGTAGACGTCATTAAATCAAAGGGAAGTGGGGTTGTTTCTGTGCATGCTCAGTTTGTCGTCAGCACTAAAGATGTTGTGTAACGGCTGCGTCTGAGGATGACTGCACATATTTCACCCATGTTCCATAAACACATGACAGCATCAAATCAGGTCCTGCGTAAATTCCACAGCCACTCGAACGAGCAAAAACATTGCCCGTTTTAAGGTTTTTGATGTTTCATCTTTTGGGGGCGGAGCTTTTACTTTTGGCCTGTTTAGGACGAGTGGATAATGTCGGCCATGTTGGAGGTCTGTGAGCTGATCCTGTCTATGATCCTTCCAGACTTTCACCAGCTCGGACTGCTCTGACTCACTGATTACACGATGATGATGATGACGAGGGTGGGGGTGGTGTTTAGCTGTTCAACACAGACGTTGCCAGGAGATTTGTTTTCTTCTTCTGCTGTTTGCTCTGCAGCGTCTCAGGGTTACGTAATGAAGCTGTGAAGCCACTGAGCGTGCTCAGTTTGTAAACCTTACATCACCTCAGTTTCTGCACTTTGATCGGATCTGTGACGTTTTAGAAACATGAGCAACATAAAGAAAAAGCTTTGATTACAAGTTTTTAGAGTCATGGAAATAACCTGAGGCAGAGAGGAAGGGTCTGTGCAGGAGAGCCGTCCACACAAGGGAAAGACCACATCACTGTCACAGAGACACACACTGGTGTCTGGGACTGAAGTGAGCATGTCTGCACTGCTGTTTGAAGGTCAGGTCATGTGACAAGAGTTAAAACAGACAAACTCACATCTCTGTCACAGACTGTGGATCTTATTTAAAAACATGTGTGACCCTGTAAACAAATGCAACGTACCTACAACACTGCAGAAGGAGCACAGACACAGCAAACACAACACAGACGTGTGTTTAAGTCTGTGTGAGACGCAGAGGGCCAAAAACACCACTGCAAACATGGCCGGTCACTGTTCACGGACAGAAGGTCCACGTAACAAACACATGAGAAGACAGGGCCCCTGGTGCGCCTCGCACTGATTGGATGATTGATGGGTGTTATTTTAACCTCCCGCTGAGTCAAACGTGACTCGTCCAGTTTGTCAACCAAGCAGTTGTTTTATTTCTGACGTTGCCATGACGACGGCCGCCCCCGCAGAGGAGGAGGCGGCGCACGGGCCGAGCGGCGATGATTCGCGTTCAGAGGGGGGAGCGTGGCTGTTTACGAAGCACTGATCTGCAGAGACGCTGTGACGGTCCGACGACGCCCGGGTTCTTCACTGTCCCGGGAATCTTCAGCTGGCAAGGCTCAGACAATCAGTCGAGACACTGGCACATTTATTGCTTTAAAGGAAAAGCACCGTTTCTCTGTCCAATCAGCACCAACGTCTTTGTTTACCTCATTTATTATTTATTCTAAACAGATACAGCACACACACACGTCTGCTTTAATTCATAACAAACTGCCAACTTAAATCTGATTTTAATAAATGTCAGATACTTATTTTTAAAATCACAACTCAAGTAAAAATATTCAATATTTAAATATTTTCATGTTGAACATGAACAGCATTTAATTTTATTTATATAGCGCCAAATCACAACAACAGTCGCCTCAAGGCACTTTATACTGTAAGGTAGACCCTACAATAATACATACAGAGAAAACCCAACAATCATATGACCCCCTACGAGCAAGCACTTTGGCGACAGTGGGAAGGAAAAACTCCTTTTTTTTTTTTTTTTTCTTGCCTGTCCCATTTGGTTCTTTAGCCGTCAGAATTGTTGTCTGAAGACCAACAAGGATACCAAATGGATTTATTTTGCGAGAGGAAGTGTTACGTTCCCCTGAGGGGTCTAGGCGGTGAGGGGGAAGTAACAAAAAGTATCCGGGTCAGAAAAAGGAGACAAGAAGGCAAAGAGGGTTAAAATTAAATAGCTTTATTAAAGTTGGTATTAAAACTAACTAAAAGAGACGGACAAGCCGCTATCACCATTTAAAGAAACAAACAAAACTCAAGCGTTGGTCAACAACGTAAAACGTAAGCCAAAAAGAAAGAGAGCAGCTCACTAGCTGCAAACATAGCAAAGACACACACAGCTCACTAGCTGCAAACACTGCAAACACGGCAAAGACACACTCAGCTCACTAGCTGCAAACAGACACGCAGCTCACTAGCTGCAAACCACAAAGTACAGCTCACTAGCTGCAACCCACAACAGCACAGCTCACAAGCTGTAACCACACTAATGGCACACTGGCCCAGAGCTCACCTTTCCCTGTGCTTAAATACTCCTGATTACTGACGAGCGTCAGCTGTGTCAAAGAAAAGAGGTGGCACCTCAGGCAGAAGAGGTGGTGGGACACGCCCACACAGGCACCTTCAGGAGGAGGCCCTGCTAGGGCCGTAACAGGAAGAAAAAGAAAAACAGAAGGGAAAAGAGACAGTGAGAAAGGGCACTTACAAAGACAAAGAGAAAAAAAAAAATCTCCTGGATCACCTGTTGAGAGAAAAAGAAGAGAAAACAAGCAAAAAAAAACAAAAAAAAACAAAGCAACATACTAAACACAACACCATCACGTTAATCTAGCTAAGTGTGAACAGCAGTAAATACTAAATATTGAAAGTTGATGTGCAGCACGCAGGACAGACAGCGCACAATGTGCTTTGAAGTAGCAGCTAAGAAAGGTGTAGTTTATGTCTACGAACAGTGAACACCCGTGTGCACACCTGTGTGGATCAGCGCGCTTGTATACAAAAGGTTTCCCCATGTAACGGTCTGCTAGAGGGTGTGGAGGCCCATAGCCCCGTCCCCCAGGGCATGAAGCAGGCATGGAGGAGATCCAGGCTCCAGACAAACTCCCTTTTAACAGGAAGAAACCTCCGGCAGAACCAGGCTCAGGGAGGGGCGGGGCCATCTGCTGCGACCGGTTGGGGTGAAAGAAGGAAGACAGGATAAAGACATGCTGTGGAAGAGAGACAGAGATTAATAACAGATATGATTCGATGCAGAGAGGTCTATTAACACATAATGAGTGAGAAAGGTGACTGGAAAGGAAAAACTCAATGCATCATGGGAATCCCCGGCAGCCTACGTCTATTGCAGCATAACTAAGGGAGGATTCAGGGTCACCTGGTCCAGCCCTAACTATATGCTTTAGCAAAAAGGAAAGTTTGAAGCCTAATCTTGAAAGTAGAGATAGTGTCTGTCTCCTGAATCCAAACTGGAAGCTGGTTCCACAGAAGAGGGGCCTGAAAACTGAAGGCTCTGCCTCCCATTCTACTTTTAAATACTCTAGGAACAACAAGTAAGCCTGCAGAGCGAGAGCGAAGTGCTCTAATAGGGTGATATGGTACTACAAGGTCATCAAGATAAGATGGGGCCTGATTATTTAAGACCTTGTATGTGAGGAGCAGGATTTTGAATTCTGGATTTAACAGGAAGCCAATGAAGGGAAGCCAAAACAGGAGAAATCTGCTCTCTCTTTCTAGTCCCTGTCAGTACTCTTGCTGCAGCATTTTGGATTAACTGAAGGCTTTTCAGGGAGTTTTTAGGACATCCTGATAATAATGAATTACAGTAGTCCAGCCTGGAAGTAATAAGTGCATGAACTAGTTTTTCAGCATCACTCTGAGACAGGATATTTCTAACTTTAGAGATGTTGCACAAATGGAAGAAAGCAGTCTTACATATTTGTTTAATATGTGCGTTGAAGGACATGTCCTGGTCAAAAATGACTCCAAGGTTCCTCACAGTGTTACTGGAGGCCAAGGTAATGCCATCCAGAGTAAGAATCTGCTTAGATACCATATTTCTAAGATTTTCAGGGACGAGTACAATAACCTCAGTTTTATCTGAATTAAGAAGCAGAAAGTTAGCGGCCATCCAGGTCTTTATGTCTTTAAGACATTCCTGCAGTTTAACCAGTTGGTGTGTGTTACCTGGCTTCATGGATAGATAGAGCTGCGTGTCATCTGCATAGCAGTGAAAATGTTTCCTGTTCAACTCCATGATCAGCTGATCATCCTATGAAGGAGGATGGGTGTGTTTTTTCATCAGGCTCAAATATGGACAAACACATATCAGAGACTCTTTAATAATGTGTGTCTGTGTGATCACAGAAGAAAAAGAGGAGGAAGATTGATCGCAGCATGATCGGAGAACCGACTAACTTCATCCACCTCACACACATCGGCTCTGGAGAGATGGCAGAGGGCCTGCAGCCGGTCAGTAACAATCCTGTCTACCTGTTTACTCACCATGCAGCCGTATGTCAGGTCTGTGTGTGTGTAATACATCATAAATCAGTGCATAAAAAATGGATAAGTAACAACATTAACAGGAATGTTTGAGAACAAAGTAACAATAAGAGTTGATGTTGAAATACTGAACATAACGATGACGTGTGTGAAACCATCACTCTGAACAGAAACCAGTTACAGGTATGATGGAAGCTGTCACACTTCAGTCTTAACTTGAACCGTAACGTGTTCGAGTTTTACTGCAGGTCGCCCGTCGACCCCAGACTGGGATTGTGTCTCTGCTGGAACTGAACCAGCAACCTTTATTGGTGTAAACCACTACAGTTTGGAACAACAGCGTTTTAATATATACTCTGTGTTAGAGATGAGAACACCTAAATACAGTTCAGTGTTACACTTGCTTAAACATTTAAAAGGTTTATTGATTACAAAAAAGATGTGACTGTGTGTCATTTTAATTCATTATGATTGTTGTCTTCTGTGTTTGTGTTGGATACATATGAGTGTGCTATGTAAAGAAATATCGTTGTGTTTTACAGTCGGGGTCGGTCCAGGAGCAGATGAGGTCTAAAGGCCCAAACATGAACGGAAGGAACAGCGTGTTATAGCCGGTAAACCAGCTCAGCTTCTCTTTTCATTTGAGCTCATTTAGCATCACAGGTGAAGATGTTCCAGCAGCAGCTGTTAAAAATCACATTTTAGAAAAGATGAGTAAAGTAAGGACTGATTATTTAGTCGGGTCCAGGACTGTATGGTTTCCTGTACCATGGTATGCAGATGAGTAGGTTAAAAACAGAATAGAAAGACAGCTGGCAGCCTTAGCTTAGTGTGGTTGAGCCTGAGCTTCCTGTTAGCAATCGAAGCAGCGGTGATCCCTGCTTTCCCTTTAAACCTGAGTGTGCATCTTTCTGACAAAGCTGAAATGAAATGAGCTGTTTCACAGTGGCTGTATGTGTATTACACATCACCTGTTTGATCTCCATGGGTCACTTTATCGCAGAACACAACTCGATGAAACAGAACTACAGTTTTTTATAATGTTGGTAGTTTCTTTAAAAAACCAAAAACCGAGTCCAGCTGTGGTGCTGAGCCGGTCCGACGTTTTCCCGAGCGTCCATCCACCCTGACCTCTCATGCACACTCTGGCTCTGTCAACACCTCCCTGCACTTTGTCCTTTGTCATCATTCATTTGACCAGTAGGGGGCACTTGCCCATAAACTGTAACTATGAATTTTTTATGCTGCAGCACACCTCCAGCATCGGTCAGTTCACTGTTCCTCCACATGTTTAGAGTTTTTTGAAGTGTACAGATGTTTATCCTGATCCCCAGAGGATGAACCCTTTGGATTGAAGCATGTTCTGCAGCCTGTAGGGGGCGCTGACTGCCACATTTTTACACTAGTCAGCACCGTTTCACGTTTCCCGTGTTTTTCATCTTCTAGGAGTGTATGACATCGACCCAGACCAGCTGACCGACCTCTTCCTCTCCACACTGAGCCTCACCTCTAGCACTTGACTGCCAGCCAGGTGGTTTGACTCCCTCCTCCACCCTACTAAAGTGCCCTTGTGCAAAGCGCTGAACCCCTAACACCTACAGGAGGCACTAGCCTGACCAGATATAACTGTGGATTTTTTTTACTCACCAAGACTGAAAATCAGTTCCCACTTTTAAAGAAACCAGAATAAAATGAATATTTTTGGTCACTACAGGTTTCCCTGTCAGTATTAACGTCATTAGACTCCATTTCCCAGCATCCATTTCAATTTTTTCAGTATCAAACAAATGACAGGATGTCTGTATTTATGAAAGAAAAAGGTTTTCTGGCTCCAAAGTGTTCAATTTAAGATTTCATGTGGACGTTTTTTTCTGGAGTGTTTTTTACTGGACTTCATTTCCAAGGATGGCCCGTTGTTTAGTATTCAGCTCCTGAAGGATTATTACACCTTTGTGGGGCTTCGTCAGCAGATTCTGAACCGTGCGTATGTTCAGGGATCACGTGGCCAAAGCGATTACATCACTGGATGTCCTCTCCCAGGACGCTGCTGGTGCTGAATTTTAAAGGACTCTTGTTTTAGGAGACGGGAAAGTCCCATGAATCCCTGCTACACTGGACTGCACTGTGTGTGTATGTGTGTGTGTGTGTGTATGCTTGTGCTCTTACATGTCGATCTTTGTGGGGACCTGTGTGATTGTTAGATCATGTGAGGACATGCCTGCAGAGGGCTCAGATTTGTTGTTCAGGTTGTGTCATGGAGGGTCCTCACAACGATAGAAATCCAGACATGCCTGTGTGAGGTCATATGTGGCTTGGTTCACTCGGAGAGGACTGGACCCACAGTCCTAAACCTCCACTAGAAAAACACCAAAAGTTATCATTATTATTGTTATTATTATTCAGAAAGTTCTTTGTTTTTATTTTTGACACTTTTTAAATTCTTCATCCAATTACTGTGTTACTCAAACTGTGGTTCAGGGACCCCAAACGGGGCTTCAGATGACATATTTTAGCTCCTTATTTTTAGCGCACTGCTTGAAACATCTGTTGTAAGCTAAGGTGTCACAGTTATTACTGCTTTAAACGTGTGTAATCTTCTGCTGTTCCTGATTGGCTGTCTCACATCTGCTCAGTTTTTATCCAGATGTTCAGGTTGATCTCAGCTCACAAACCAAATGTGTTTAATGTGGTCATGAAAAAGATCATTTTGTAGTTTTTGAAACATCTGCTGATAAAACTGATGTTGATGTTTCGTAAAAGTTTCCTTCCAGATCTTTCTGTCATAGCTGAACATTAGTCCACATTGTATTTATTTTTGTAAATCACACTAACGTACAGGTTGGTCCAAATGTGTCCCAGGTCTGTGTGCACCAGCCAATCCTGTTTCACATCCAGTTATTAAATGTGTTTGCCAGTAGGAGCCAGCACTGTTTGTTTCTGCTCCAAACACGCACACAAACGCATCACAGTCATGACAGTGAGCCATGTCTTATTGGTCGATTTATTCGAGTCGCGCCGTTCATGAACGCCATCCTGTACCCAGATGCTCTAACAGCAGCGCTGACTTGTCAGGGAAAACTGTCTGAATGGTTACCGTGGAAACCACCGAGCGACGCGGCAGCTGGCCACTTCCTCCAAGCAGTGGCGAGGACAGGAACGCAAGTGCCCGAGCTTCAGGTGCAATCGTTAACTGCGCAGAGCGTGGGAGGAGTTAGTCAGTAATGAGTCTTTATTGCTGGTCCTTGTAAAAGTATTTGACTCAGCTCGTTTCAGCTTGTCGCTGAAAACGTTTGTGTTCACAAACTGAGACGTGCAGCGTTAACGCTGCAGTTAAACCAGCGTCAGGGCGCCTCTGACCCATATCAACACTCGATTGAAGTCTGAACCTGTTGTCCTTCGATTAGTTCGTCCTGTTCAAAGACACAGGGACTGTTTTAGTGGACACGAAGGAAGGATAGGTCTCTGATTCCAACACTTTCACCTGGGACAAACTCTGTTTTCCTGTGGAGCATCTTTGTTTTGGATCATTTTAGCTCCAGAAACTGTTACTCTCATTCTAGACTCGTGCTGGGAACCTGAATGTCTCCTCCACCAAGGCCTGAAGAAGATCAGAATGTTTTCTTAAGATCAAGATGTTCAGCCTGAGATGTTTCATTGTGAATTTTTTTTCCAGGACAGCTGAAACTCGGATCTTTATCCTTTTTCTGTGTCATATCAAACATATTTAATCCTCCTGAGAGGAAATGCTCAGGCTGCTCTGAACGCTCAGCTTCCAACAGCTCGTTCTACTTTTATAATGGATGTCTGCCCATCGACTAACTGCAGGCTTCCAGGCACTGACCAATCAGAAGACAGTGGGATTTAGGGAGGGCTGTCTTAAAGAGACAGGAGCATACAAGGGATTGTTTGGATCTGGGAGTCGTGCACAGATAATGATTTGATTACAAAAATCTGACCATGTCAGAAACCGTCCCGACTGCTGTGACCCGACTGCATGTAGGTGAAGACAAGGAAGTCTCCAGGCTGGAGTCGACATCGTGGCTCAGTCATTCTTGCTCTTGGATTCTGGATTCTTGGAAATTCAGAGTTGCGAGTTGAGCCGTCGGGTGCTGAAGCCTCTTCCTGTCGACAGTCCTTTCCCTTCAGGTGGAAACAGACCGAGTACTTTTGTCTAATTATCACGTTAAGCTTTTATTTTGTGAAAGACGCTGATTCTATTGGTGCATATGATTGTTGCATTGAGAGTACTGATCACAGAGCTTCTCTGGAAGAGCCTCGGTGGGAGCGCTGTCCAAAACCACACAGTCCTCATTAGAACAACTTTTACTTTTGCAGCTGTTTGTCTTCTGACACTCTGATAAACTCTGATGTCAGCCAATCAGCAGCCCCCCTGCAGCTGCACTGGGATTAAAGTGAATGCAAATGATTGGGCAGAAGAGTTTTAATGGATTTCTTCTGAGCTGTGTTCACGTTTGATTAGCTGAGGAAACTGTCAGTCAGCGAGCTGTGGTGGTTTTGGTTTTAAAGCTGTGAGCGTGAAACACGACACTTCCTGCTGGTCCAATGATGGTCTGCTGACCCGGCGAGAGCTGAGGAACGAGCTGAAGTCGGGAGCGAAGCTGAAACTGCTTCCTGCTTCCATTACTGTGCAGATGACTGATGTGAAACGCTAAACTCTTCTGTGCACTGAGTAATAAACTGAATCACACATTAGACTCGTGAGCCTGGCTCGGTTTACGAGGATATTTGTTCAAAGATCTCGAAGGTTTTAACTCTGCATGCAGGAAAAGTCACGTTAATGAAAGCGAAGCTTGTGAAGTCGTCTTTGGTCTGCTGCGGTAAAGAGATAATAAAATGCCATCTCTCTGATCTACAGCAGCTGTATCCTTGTGTTTACAAAACCTGATTTTCTCACCTCATCTCCACCGTTGTAAAAACAGAGATCACAGCGGTTATTAAGGAAACATTAAAGTGATATGAATGAGAGGTTTGTGTGGCTTTTTCTGTTGTGTGAGCTGCTCCTCCTGCAGAGGCACAAAAACACCTTTATTCTTATGTAACGCGTGTCTCATGATGGCTGAATAAATCTGTCCGTTTCTCACCAAAACTGTGTTTGTGGCTTAGTTTATTCTAAGAATAGTGCAAAAAATAAGATTTGAAGATGACACTTTTATCAGTCCTAAAGTACTGAAACATGGATGGGAACACCTTTGAGGGTCGGTGGTTTCGTTTCATTTTGTTCTCAGTAAATCACAGCAAACATGTTCAGCTGTCGTCATGGAGACGAGGTTTCATCTCGTAGGCCGGATGTCTTACAGACTACGCAGTGTTTAAATTCAGGTCAGGGGTTAGTCAGTCCACATCACCACTGCAGACAGGACGGGGCTCCACCCCCACCTCCACCCACCTGTCACTCCTACTGCACACCTCACCGCTGTCTCTCTGCCATTCCCGACTTTCTCTCTGGCAGCCAATCATCTGTTTTCTCTGATCCACAAAGACACTGAAGCTGCTTTTGTCCTTGTCCGCCAGCACTCTCGGAGGAAACATCACATGTGTAGTTGTCTTGCTCCACAGCACCATCCTGCAGAGTAGCCACATTCTCTGCTAACAGCACCTTACAGTGTCTTATAGGCTGTAGTCCACCTGTGTATGTCTCACTCGTGTATATGACCCTGTGTTTCTCCCTCTCACCTGTCCTTCTGCAGTCCTCTCCTCAGCACCACGCCCACCCAGCACCCTCTCCCCCTGGGACACTGCTTCTTCTCTCTCCTCTAACTGACCTCTGACCTGTGCGGCAAACACTTTGACAACATCACCGATTTAATGTCCACTTTCAAACGCGTGATCTTGTCTGACGCTCTCTTCACCCACAACACTGTTCACATACTCTTCCTTCAAGGTCGCCTTGAAGGGTGCGCCGCAGCTTGAACCCACCTCCACTGCTCCTGGCCCTGCTTCCTTTCCAACTGCAACTCCAACAACAACACCACTTAATGTTTAAATGCAGGTGTTTTCAGGCACAGGTGTATAACCTCACTCGTGCAGACACGTGAGAGGCGTTTGTAAAAGACTGGGCCGTTCCTACGAGCTCACTGAATCAGACTCAGCCTCGCTAATGTTAGCACAGGAACAGCTCCTCTAGCTTAATGTCCAGGACTGACGGGGACCAGAGGTGCTCTGACAGAGAATGAGCTCAAACAGTTCTAATGAAGGCCACAGCATCGCTTTCTCATGAAGCGTGAGTCTGTGCACAGGCTAATGAGAAACACTGAGTGTAAGAGCAGCACGTGCGTTTCTACACGTATGACCCCGTTCACAGGCTGCGTTCACATTTTATTACATGCAGCTGTGCACAGACCGCAGAGCTGTAATGATGATGGTTAAACTAGGTGTTTCTATGGAAACGCCAGCCGAGCACTGAGGAGGAGGAAGCAGGACGAGTGGAAACATGAAGGAGGCGGTCAGGGCTGGTTTGCTACGGGCTGAGCATGTGTGGGAAACACGTGTGTGATGTCATAAATGTTCCACGCTTTCAAACAGAAACACAGCGCAGAAAAGCTCCGGCTTCACGTTCCAGCCCGAGCCGCAGGAACATTTTTCTTTGGAGACGTTTTCATTAAAACACTTTTTATTATGTTTGTGTGTTTTATATCTGAACTCTGGTATACAGCAGCAAACGTCCACAGCAGGGTGTTTGTGGCTTTGAAGGAAAATGGTGTCGATCTGCAGTCATGAGCAGTTTACAGTTTTTAGGGCACAACATGTTTATACAGACCGATTCAGACTACAGAGGCTTTTATTTTGTAGGATCACAGAAATGCTTCAGGCAATAATTTTACCTTTATGTTGAAAATCAGTTCTTGACATGAAGATGATGTCCTCCAGTTGTTCTTCTTTAATTATAATAATAATAAAGTCCTCTCATTCAGCCATGGGTAAAAAAACTGAAAAGTGTGTTTTTATAATCTATGAGGCTCAGTAAGAGTTCTTAGCCTTGAAAAAGCTCCCTGAGCTTTGGTCCAGACGGTCGATGCCCTTCATGGACAACCGTCCCCCTCACCTCATGGAAACGCTGCATCGAGCATGCTGAAACCAATATCTGATCAACAATAAGCCGGAGCTGCTCTTTCCTGAGTTCATGTTTGGAACTTTGATTTCTGTTTTGGGGTTTGTGTGTTTTTTGTGGTCCTTTTTTGATCAGCTGTAAAACAGCCTGTTTCAGTTTGTTGTTTCCAATAAAAACAGTTTTGTCTCACTCTCATTTCTTCTTGTTGCACGTTAAAGCTCTGCTTGGAACCTCGATAAGATCCAACCATGATCTAAGACTTTTGATCGGGACTGTGTGTCCTCGCAGTTCATTGTTCATTTAGAAGACACTCTTCTGAGGAGCTCTCGCGATCTTCAAAGCTTGGCTGAATTGTGTTAAATCATTAGAGATATATCTAAACAGAGACATGTCTGTCACATCTGTCTGTGCTCCCTCACCCTCAGCAGCATCAGCTCGGTGATTATGTGATAATCATTCGATTATCAGCACCTGGCTGCTAGCGCTGACTTTGTCAGCGCACCTGGCCCAGTGTGTACATATGTATCTGTATGTGTGTAGACAGATAAACTACTGGCTCCCCTGAAGCCACTGTGGGTGGTGAAAAGATAGATTTGAATTCTGATTAATTTGTAAAATGCAGCCAATCATCTTCTGTCTTTGTGTTAAATGTTGCACTAACCTGTGAAGTGTAATGGATCGTACGCTGCATGCGCTGCTGCGTCATCGCTGTTCAGGGCTGGATGGTCTCATTTATGTGCAGTAACAAGCACAACATACAGCAAGTATAAGGTGTTAAAACTGACTGTGTTTGAATAAATCTGTTGACAGTCTCTTTAAGTGTTTAGTCTTTGACAGATGGAGAAAAAGCAGAAAAACACATTTCGGTTGGCTTGAGACTCGCACACAGTCGGCTCTGTGTTCCTGTTTATGGAGTTTCCTCAGGAGTGACCTCACTTCCTTCCTGTCAGCCTTCATTTCCTGACCAGCGGCTGGCTTCATACAGACCACTTACACACACAGCAATGTTTCCATCACTTCAGAGCAAATCTCAGTGAAGTACTAACTGTAACTGTCATGATTTACGTTACAGGGACCTAAAGGTTCTGGGCCCAGGCAGACCGGTCCCCACAAGGTGACTGTGTGTCCCCATAAGGCAGTGAAACAGGAACAGTCACACACCCACAGACATGTTTTCCTTTTCTTTATAAATGGTCTCTGTGTTCAGGTGTCCACACAAACCCTCACTCTGCTGTCTCAGTGATGTGAGTCACTCAGGCAAACCAACGTGGCTCTCGGGATTTTCTTTTTTCCTGGGTGGGGAGTCGGGAAGGTTTTCATCATGTGTGGGGTGGTGACACACTACGAAAGACATTTACTTCAGCAGCAAACATACCTTACATCAGGCTCTGCTAACAGATGGGTTGCAATTGTAGATTATCCCTCATGTCATACACATTCAGGTAACTAACATGTGATGAACACACAGGAAATGAGCCAATTATATCCAGTTATTTATCATTATAATTATATCTGTATTCCAGTTATCCTTGATAAAAAGGATGTAACAGATGTTACAAAAAAACAGAGTTATAAGAAGCAGAAGAGGATTCTGGGATATCGAGCCGTTTGCATCATCAGCAGTGGGTCAGACTCATTCTCAGTGACTGTGCACACTGTTCGCTGTTTTCAGGATCACAGCCCAGCAGCTGAGAATCAGCACCATGTCTATAATAACATTATTTATAATAGCATCATTTTGAAGTGTGAATCTTGCAAAGTTACGCTCATGAAGTAGGAAGCAGGAGGTTCAAACACAAAGCCCAGATTGTGGAACTATTGCGAGTTTATTCAGCAGCACAGAACATTTCACTTTAAGGCAAACCCTGACTGCAGAGAGGGCTGAAGGTTCAACTCTGACAGAAAACACTGAAACTTGGAGAAAATGTGTTAAAATCCTTAAAACACATTTTTTTTAAAAACCCTTTGATTGAAAATGTCCAACGTTGAAATCTCTGACAGTTCTGGCTCAAAAACACTTTTTGTATCAGTGAAACTTGAATGTTTGCGTGTCGTTCTGAGGACGCGCAGAACCTGCAGTTCATTTTACATCACTGTGCTTTTGTCCTAATACTTTTAATTTTAAGTTCTACAAACAAGGTTGTAACTGTGGGACTCTGAAATGTTTCAGTTAAAATCACAAATGAAGTCATGTATCTCAGGGGACACTTGTTCCTTCCTGGCTCATACTGTACAGTTATGTAGCAACAGCCCTCAATTTAAACTTAAAGCATAGAGATGTTGGACCCATTAACACTGTTCACCACTCAGACTGTCGATAAAGTTAGAAGTCTTGAGAAAAGTGACGGTGATTCACTCAGGAAGCCCAAATGCTGACACAGTGCATAAGATCCTGCTGGATGTCAGAGAAACACGTACGTGACTCTGCAGCGCCACCTGGAGTCTCACCTGGACAGGCTTTCATCATACCTGTGGGGAAATTAATACGTCTCAATATTTCTTGTGTTTGCAGCTGACGTTTTTCCTGTTTTTAATTCATTTATGAGGAAATATGTTTTAAAACATACGTCTAATCTGTCAGCTTTGAATAAATAAGTGATGATGTCACTCACTGCTTGACACAGTCTGGGATCTGAACATGCTCAGTGGGGATGACGTTAGAAAGTTCCTTTAAGCTGCTGATGAACTGAAGCTTCCTGCTGAACTTGGTACTGAGGATGAAATAAAAAGACAGTTTGAGTTTCAGCCATTCAGATATGACCACTGTCCAAGAAGACGGCATGATGGGATTTATGCTCTAAAGCTTTTACTAGCAAAACAATGATCTGTGTCAGTATCAGACGGTGGTGATGAAGAGCAGACTGTGCACCTGATGAAGGGTTTGATGATGGTGATGAGAGCTTTAATGTACCAGGTGGGATGAACCACATAGAAACCCTTCAAGTTCTTCCTCAACCTGCAGGCCAAAAAAATCACCAAAAAAATCATAAAGAAACACTGAATTAGGGACTTGGGATAAACCATCCATCCAACCAACATCCAATCATCAATGCAGCCATGGTCTTCCATTTATCCATTTCCGGGTCATGGATGTTAGGGCCTATGTCAGGGTTAAGGGTCAAACAATGAAATACAATTTGTGAAATAAAAGGCTGAAAACAGGCGAATGAAGGAGGAAATAGATTAAAAATTATGCCTGGCACACCTGAAAATGAGTTCATGACATGAAGATGATGTCCTCCAGTTGTTTTTCTTCCACTCGTATATTCATAATAATAATAATAGTAAACCCTTCTCCTTCAGCCACGAGTGAAAAAACTGGATCTAATACTGTGTTTTTATTATTTATTAGGCTCAGTAAGCATTCTTAGCCATGAAAAAGATCCCTGAGCTTCGGATACATCAGTGAAATAAAGCTTAAATATGTGCCCATTGATACAGTCCTGATCAAAAGTTTAAGACCACATGAAAAATGGCAAAAACTCCTATTTTGCATGGTTGGATTTTAACATGGTTCCAAGTGGAGCTTCAACATGCAACAGGAAGAAATGGGAGTGAGACAAAACACGCAACAGAAACTGGAAAGTGCTGCAAGGCTAAAGGAAGAATAGCAGCTCACCCTGCCACCACCATGACCTGGCTTTGGATAAGTGGACGATAACAGATGGACCGATGGACGGATGCACTTGTTCGGACCTGTTTTTTCTTACCTGCGGTCGATGGTGGTGTAGCACTCTCTGAGCCAACTGATTCCTGGCAGTTTGTCCTTCTGACCTCCAGCACAGAGATACACAATCACATAGTTCTCCGCCACCATCAGCTCCAGAGTGCCCACTACGAACCTGATACATACAGAGAGGCAGTGGTGAGGTGGCCAATCGAAAAAGCTCTGAACCGATCAGCTTCACTGCCACTGGTCAATTATCTGACAGCTGAACCAGAGCCAGTTCCCCTTAAGCACCATCACATCCACAAAGACTCTTACTGGTTTTATACTGGAACCCGTAGTGGGTCTGTGCACTAAGAGGAAATCAGCCTTTTGATATGTCTTTTTCTTTGCCAGGACTTCTGACTCTGGGATATGTAAGAGCTGTTTGACTCAGAGGTGAAGGTCAGGGGTCAGAGGCCAACGTGTGTTCATTACCTGAACAGATTATCCATCACATACTGGTAGTTCTCCAGACAGTTTTCTGGCAGGTAACAGGAGGAAAACACGATGATGTCATTCATACCATCTCCATAGTAACCTGGATTGACAACAGGTGTTAAAAGTGTGAGGGGGCATAAGATAAACTGGTAAATCAGTGCACAGGTAGCTAGCAGTACCTCCATGAGACAGCACCCTGAGAAACGGCTCCAGGACGCTCATATTGACCCGGCTCTCCTGTGGAGGGTCACCTGTAGTGAAACAACGCCACCTGGTGCCATGGTTGTCCACCACATCCTCCCTTTCCAGAAAACCCAGACCACTCTGGTCTGTCTCCATCAGGCAACCAGTCTGTGGGTCAGACCTGGAGCTGTGACCTCTGTGGTGGCTGGAGGCAACACCAAGACGCCGCAGGTCATCTGAGAAACAATTAGGTAAGAAGATAAACAGCTGTCTTCAAACCTTGGCCTGTATAACCTCTCTATGACCGCTCACCTTCCAGGTCCAGGTCATACATGGGGAAGGGCAGCGATTCGCTGTCTGAGGGTGTCTCTATAGCATCTAGATCAAAGTCAAGTGCTGGGTCGTCTTCATCTTCAGGGGAGGGGGAAAGGAAGACAGAAGACAGGTCATCAGAGACCATGGACCCGCTGCGACCTGCAACCCAACACCAAAGAGCCAGCTGAAACTACATGCCACTAAACGAAATCTGTGGCTGGAGTTTTAAAGAGAAATCCCAGCTATTGTTTCGTTACCTAATGACAGACTGAGAGTCGGAGCCACCAGGACTTTTTTCTTTGCTTGTGGTGGGCTGGTCAAAGCTAGAGTGCATGGAGGAGCTGGAGAAAGAGAGAACAAGCTCAACAGTGACATACCTACTGAATGTTTCTGTGTTTACCAATGACAGCCACCGGATGATGAGGGCCTGTTTGGATTTTTATTTTCATTTTTTTTAAAGTAAGCGCAAACATATTAGTTTTTGAAAGAAAAAAGCCTGAAAGCTGCAGGTTCTGCCTGCCTCGACTCAGCCACATGAGATTACAGAGCAGCACGTGCTGAGGTACATAGTGTGCAGTGATTCCCAACTTTTTGCAGAGTCAAGCCCAACAGACCTCCAAACTTCACGTGGCCTTTGGATTAGCTCAAGAACAGCACGTAGAGAGCTTCATGGAAAGGGTTTCCAAGGATGAGCAGCTCCATCCAAGTCTTACATCAGCAAGCACCTTCTAAAGCCTCGGATGCAGGGGTGTAAAGGATGCTGCCACTGGACTATAAAGAAGTGGAGACATGCTCTCTGGAGTGACCAATCACGCTTCTCCGTCTGGGACTGTGATGCACGAGTCTGACTGCACTATGCCAAGTGTAAAGTTTGGTGGGGTGGGGATCAGACAGCATCACTGTCTGAGCTCACAAATGCGCTTCTGAAAGGTGTGGTCAAAAACTTCCAGAAACACTCTGAAGCTGTTAGAGCTGCAAAGGGGGGCCGACGTCGTATTACAGCCCATGGACTGAGAATTTCACTTAGGTTCACATGCATCTATGAATATATACATCGATAACAAAATAATGTGTTTATTATTAATTATTATTATCATGTATATAATGTAAAGTGTATTTTAAATTTTCATTGATCTGTTTATAGGATTACTTTTCAAATATAAATCTTTTCTCGAGGCAGCAAATGAGCAGGAACAGGACCGGTCCTTCGGTAGTAACTGTTGCTAGTACTCAGCCACAGTAAATGAAGTGTTTTTTCACCCCATGGGGTGATAAGCTACTGTAAAGGATATGTCTGTCATTATCGCTGCCACAGCAGCTGCTTGGCCATGACTGTTTGCACAGCTCAGCATAGCTCAAAGTCAAACCATGAGCTGTAGCTGGCTACGTTTCACTGCCTTGATCCTCATGTTTGCTTCCTTCTCCTATTTTTGTTCCTTGCTCTCTTCCTTGCATCCCCTATCTCCTTATTGCTCTTTCCTGTCATGCTTAGTTGGACTACCTGAGGGAGGATGAGTCCTGGTGACAGCTTGATGGGTGATGTGGGCAGCCTTTCTTTGTTCTGTGTTTAGAGGATGGTGTATAAGGAGGGAGAGATGCTGTGGAATAGGAGCTCCAAACAGAGGAACCAGGTACCAGGCAGCAACAAGACCAAAGTGTCAGGGCCTGGGTCTAGCCACCCAGGGCTCATGTATCTTTGTATATATGTTTATTTTTCCATGTGTGGTGTTTTGTTTTCTCTGCTTTTTCCCCTCATCTCTCCGTGTGTACTTCCGGATGATTTGGGTCGCCTGAGGGATCGCAACCCCGGAAGTGTTCGTGCGCTAGAGGCAGCCACACCTGCGTCTCTTCATACACAGCAGCTGCAGCAGATCGTCAAGGGAGCTGTATTTAAAAGTGTGCCCGAGCTCTGGTCGGCGCTGGATCCTTGAGTAAACTTGTTAGTACAGCTGTGGACTTCTGTATGAGCAAACCCTTGCGACTGTACATATCCTGCTAACAGGGGTGGATCTAGAAGGGTGGCATGGGGTGGTGTTACGGCTGTGGCCATAAGAACTCTGTGTGGGCTGTTTTGTTCTGTCTCTTTACTGTGCCTAAGACTCTTTGCAGGTCCCTCCCCTAATGAAGAGTAGTGAGCAGCTGATTGGACCGTGGAACACGTGACTGCGTTCAAAAAGCCATTCTGACAGCTCCCGCCAGAGAGAGAGAGAAGCGAGCGAGCGAGCAAGCAAGCAAGCAAGCAAGCAAGCAAGCAAGCAAGCGAGCAGTTTGACAGCCGACGCGGTCCTGGCCCTGGCCCTGGTTTCCAGCCTATACTTTTGCTGTGTGTTTGTGTGAGCCGCGCCTGGTGTGTTAACTTAGTGCTTAGGCACCCATAGGCTGAAGCGGAAGGGGTGAGCCGCCTTTTTCTTTGGAACAGTTTTCTCCTGTTTTCCGGGTTAGGGAGCGAGGGTTAGTATTGTCTTTTGTTTGTTTTGTTTCTTTCCTAGGGTTTAGTTAGTTTTCCCTGGTCTTAGTTGGTTTTGTTTATTATTTTGGCCTGGGTTCACCCTGGAGCTATGCTTCATTACCTTCAATAAAATCACCTTTTTACTCACCACTGGTTTTGGATGTTTGGCTTGGGAATCAGGGCGTGTACTTGTCTCTCTCTCCTCCAACCTTATGTACGTCTCTACACGCCTAGACCTAAGGGGCGTAACAGTGGCAAGTGCCACCCTAAAATGATCCCTTGCCACCCCAAGTGCCACCCCAGTTTTGCATATGACAGTGTTGTTTATTAAAATAAGATAGCATTAACAGTTTGAGCGTAGTTACAGTCAACAGTGAATATAAATGCTAAAACTGAATATATTGGATAGTGTCCCCCCCCTCCACCATTAACAAATGGTTCAGCCCATAGCAGGACCGGCTTTTTTCTTGTTTTCAGTAGCAAGCCATGCTTATGATTGTGCCAGAGCACATTTTGAACAACACCATGGGAATTTAGGATTTTACAGAGGTGGTTGGATGTTACACTCTGGAAATGGAAGCAAGGTGAGTGTTATTAACCCTCTGTGGTCCACGGACACGCTGCACCTCCAAATCACATGAGTGATGTAAGCTGACACAGCAACAAGCTGCAGCCACGCTGAGTCTCTATTTCAGCCCACATTGAAAGTTTGGACTTCAAAGTTTTTAAATTTTAATTACAGACCAGTAAATCCAGAGTTATGATAATATATATAAGCCACGCTTTTTACTAAATACTGTCGTCACGTTTTTTATGTGTGTGTGTGTTTTAAGCGTTTTCTAAGGACAGCGCGAAAACAGTAAAGAAAGGAAAGAGGTGGCTTTTTTTCCCATCAGTGGAAAAATGTACCATGTCGACCAATTTAAAAAAAAAAAAAAAAAAAAAAGTCAACACGTGGGATTTTGTTGTTTAGGCAGAGGGAAAAGTTTTGGAAGTGACGGTAACGGCAGAGAGAGAGCAAGAGAGTTTTTAGATGTGGGAGATTTGTGACGTTTAGTGTGGAGTGTATACTTATTGCGTTGTGTTGTCTTGTGTAGTTGTTCTGTTGTGTAGTAGTTGTTTTGTTTTGTGTGTCAGTGAGGGCACTAATGAATGTCACTAAGGCACATTTGCAACGTAAACACTGTCACTAAGTAGAAAACCAGCGGAGTGATACACCTGCTGTTGTCAGGCCTGCAGGTTTATCCCTGTGCTGCTCTCCTCTGTCTTTTGGTGGACAAACTTTTATTTTTTTTTTTACTGGCACACATCATTTGTGGGGCATCTTATTGCAACACCTGATTGTTCTCTCATTTTAGTTTTAGTAATATTTTTAAATGGTTGTACAAGATGGAAAAAAACGGCAGGTGTATTGGCTGCATTTTTAGAGAAATAGTTGTATATGTTTACAAAATGTACAATTTATATTTGCATTTCAAGTTATAAAAATTTACTCAACATGTCTGTGGGTTTTTTTTTTGTTTGTTTGTTTGTTTTTACAGTAAAAAAATACTTTTTTAGATTTTAAGTTCTTTGTGTGATTTCAGATCAGTAATACTAATGCAGTATGTCAGTGACAAAAACAACTAAATTCAGTTGAGCTGAAAATAATGATACCAAACAAGGCAAAGGGGGAAAAATAAAATGAAACAATTTGAGGGTGAAATACAAACGTAAACTCAAAAGGAGTCAAAAATGTCCGGTTGTATTTCAGACCTCAGAGGGTTAATCCAACAAATCATGAAAAATTAGGTTTAAATTTTTGTTCATGACAGTGCAGATTTCTGACATTTTGTGTAATTTAAGCTGTAACAATGTGATTTGGTTCTAACAAAAAACAGTGAAACTTAAGTTAGACTTGTGTTTGTAAATGAACCGCCCCATGTTGTGTAGCTTTCTGGATTTTATACTTATTGGGCTCCATATTTATTTATCATACAGGCTATACAGTACATAACATCAAAACTCACATGTTTTATGTAACTGAAGTGTGTAATTATGTGGGCTACAGACAATAATTGAGTTATAGACTATATTGATATGAAAAACGTGTATACTTACTGCATTTGAATTATTTTAACCATATGTAACCACCTGCATATGTGTTTGAAAAAAAAAAAGCCTTGATTTTGCCACCCCATTTGATTTCTTTGCCACCCTCATGCCACCTTAAGAAAATTTCTCTAGATCCACCCCTGCCCGCTAACCTGAGTGTGTTTGTTTCTTACCAGGAATCGGGGTGTGTTTTTGGAGTCACGGTGTGGGAACGGGAGTTTTTGGGGTTGCTCCTTTTCTCACCTTGCATGGACTTCTGCACTGTGTGGGATTCAGGGAGAATCGCCACGGGACCACAGAGCTGGGATTTGTTTATAGTTGTTTTTCTGCTCACTGTTAATAAATCCACTGTTCATTATGAGAGTCCTGCATTTTGGGTCCGACTTTCACTGCTTCTCCACAGTCTGCCATCGCGGCCCGTGACACAGAGTTCTGCAGCTTTTCTTTACACTGTGCTATCAAGTTAAATGACACGGATATAAAACATAGAATAACTGGCAGGAACTGAAAAGTTATTTGGACCTGTGCATGGTTAAGAGAAAAAAAGGCTGAAAGCTGTGATAAACCCCAGCATTGTTACCAAAACATGTACATGCTAAACATTCAAAGACCAGTGAAAACGCTTGTTATACTGGGAGGATGTGATCGGTCCATAAGTCTTAGAGCTGTATGGTTTGTAGACTTTGAACTTGGGTTTCTATTAATCAGTGGAATTCATTGTATGGAAGTTTGCCTTCAGTGTAAGGAAAATGAAATGACTGCAAAGCATTTTCTCATTTACTGTGTATTTTTATTTTAATCCTGCCGACTTTTGAACAGGCGCAACAGGCAGCTACGCGAGTCAGCGACATCCTTTCCACACTCCAGGCCAGCTGGTGGCAGTAATGCACCACCAATAAAACACGAAGAAGAAGTTATGCGGGTTCTGCAATGGCTAAGTTACCATCGTTGGAGCTCACTCTTGCTAACAGTGATGACTTGGTGGTGCACAGGGGAGCAGATTCCAGTCCAGCTCTGGTCTGGTTCTGATCTTTTTACTGGGCATGTCGGGGCATTACTTTGGCTTATGAACAATATCGTATCCTGTGTAATTGTTGTTGGTGTTTGCTCCACCCATGTGGTGGAATAGATGGGCGCAGTTCTGTCCAGCACAGCTGTTGTTGGTGTTTCTCGTTGTGCTGCTTTAATCTTTTGTCTCTGCTCTAGATTTCAGTCTGTGGACAGCTAACTTGGCCATAGGTGTGAATGGTTGTTGGTCCGTGTGTGTCAGTCCCGGGTGACACAGTGCACGCCGCCTCTCGCCCTCCGGTCGCTGGGAAGTTGAATTATTTGCAGATTTGTATTTAAATCACGAAATTATTGTAAAGGTTTGAGATGAAAATGTTTATTTTAATTTAATTACAGCTGAAAATGTATGAAGGCATTTCAAAATAATATTGTTTTAAAAGTTTTGTTATTTTTTATTTTATTATATTGTTTTATTTTTCATTTACTGTATATATTTATAGTAACATACTGATATTTATGGTTTATTTTAGATTTCAATATTTTGATGGATTCCTTAATGAGTTTTATGTTGTTGTTTTTTATTGCTTTCCTCCTGTGCGCAGCTTTAAGCTATGACTTTGTAATACACATGTATACATTTTGAAGCGATGTATTTGCTTTCATATATTTTTCTTTCTTGTGGCATCAAAAGAGCAGAGAAAGGTTAATCGTCTCAGAAACAACAAATTGTCTGCGTACCCGGTCTCTGTCTCGTGGTTGTCAGTGATTTATCCTCTGAGTCGCCACCGCCTGATAGATGACAGGAAACAATCAGAGAGGAACCTCAGAAGAAGCAGAAAATAAAGGAGCAGCTGTCAGAGTTACCTGGCTGGACATCAGACACCTGCTGCAGTTCATCTGCTGGAAAATTGTGAATATGTTGAGAAGAGAAAATGTCATCTGAAGGAAAAACAACTGGATGAGCCTTCCTTACCCTCCTTGTCTTCCTCATCCTCCTTACACCCGTTGCCTTCTTCAGCCTCCTCATTTCCAACAGATATTTGCCCCCCACATTCTTCCTCTGCCACCTCCTCATCTTTAAAACCCAAAACATCACAGAATTCATGACAGGGACTGGCCTGAGACCAGGACGTACTGTTTGTTCTCCATACCTGCTGACCGCTCTGTACGTGCTGTGGAGATGAGCGGTTTGTCACCTGTTTCCTCGTCGTCTGCAGAGAAATGATTTAAAAATAAGATTCAGGTTTGAGTCCGAAGACAGACCTCAGAGCTGCCTGCTCACTCCAACAGAGGTTTGTGCACCGAACCAAAAATACACAATAAAGATGACGGAAACAGTTGAACTTTGACACAAACTCAGGTGGAGTTTTTCTAAAGTGATAGGGCGTTATAGTTGTTCTCCTTCAGTAATAGACACAACTGTGTGATTTGGTGATATGATTAATTTCAGCAATGATGCTCATTTGTTTGAATTTATATCATGATGCCTTGAACTCCACATACTGGATCTCAGTGGGTCAGCATGAATGAACGCGAGTGTATTTGAATACATAAATAGTGTCTGACACGCCTGACGGCTCTGTCAGTACCTGATCGACCGTCTGCAGCAGACGTCGCGCTCACAGCTGTTGCAGTAGTTGTCGCAGTGGTAGTAGTGGTCGTATCATCTGTTATGCCGTTGGCTGCTTGGATGCTCTCAGTATCTTTGCCTTTCAGAAATGATCTGCACACAGAAGCACACTGAGCGATACTTTACTTCTGTTTATTCTTTTTTCTCTTGTCCAGTAATGCTGCCTAAATTTCACACTTACCCACTGTGGCATGACCCAACCACAGAGTTACACACTGACACACTGTCCTGTTTCTCTAACGCTCGGCTGCACTTTTACAGCCGACAGCAGCACACAACAACAACAACAGCAACCAGCTCAGGCCCAGAGTGTGCTGCTTGTGATCAATAGCAGTCTTCAGTTCGCTCCAAAACTGTGGAACAAAGTGCCCTTCACATCTCCACCTCCCCAACATTACACATGTTTCAGACCTGTCTGAAACACACGGTTATTCTCTGCGTTTTACATCAGGATGACTTCTGACTACTTTGATTGTCTGATTTCTCACTAGGCTCAACTTATTTTCTTAAATTGTTGTTATGCATTTGATTATTTTATATGTACATCACAGCTGTTGTTTTTAAAGGTGACTCAGACTGTGACGGAAGCTAGCTCTATTATCTCCTGTCTCTTTACGCCCCCCCCCCTCTCCAAAAGCCCTTGTCCTTCTGATTGGCTGTCTTCTGGATGCCTGCAGAGGAGCAGGAGCCCTGGTCATAACACTACAGCTGTTTGTTAAATGATTTTGTTTGATTACATTTCAAACTGAAGGAAATCAAAAGGCTGAAATGAACTCTGACCTCTGTGTTTCCTCATCAGGCTCCTCCTCTCGTGACTCCATGTTGTTACTGCTGTTGAGGATCAGTGAGACAGCGTTAGGCCAGAGCCTGCTGCTAGATCAAGTTTGACTAAACTAGCTAACATTCCTGCAGTTTAGCATGGAATCCATGAAAACATTGTTCTGTAACATTATAACTGTCAGTACATTGTAAAACAGCTGAAACGTTGCTGCATTAAGATCTGAGGAAACACTCTGGGCTCAGGTCAATAATCTTTATTGACACAACTGTTATCTAACAAAAACAGCTCAAAGGAAAGACAAAGAACACATTACAAAATAAAAGTCTAAGCAGAAAAAGACTTCCTGTGATAAAGAAAAGTTTAAGAGTCAGAAAAGACTTACAGCGAGTCCTCAGAAAGACGACGGCCAGGTGAAGTCAGACAGGTGAGACAGGTTCAAGGTAAATAGCCGAGATCACCTGAGAGTCAGTGTGTGTGACTGAAGGCTCACCTGATGACATCACAGCTGCTTTTAGTGAGTTTATGAGCGAACTCTGATACCTCAGCCCCTCCCACCCCCGTCTCTCGCTGTACTTTTAGCCAACAGGACAACAGAGGTGTGGCGGCTTTGATTTGTTGGCACAACAAGAGGCCCGCCCCGTTACCACAGCAACTGTGACTGTACAAGTAGACATGCAGGTGTGGAAACTGCAGCATGCAGGTCGCTACCTGCTGCATGTGTGTCATTGTGGTTCAGGTATTACTGTTTTATGAGGACCTGCTTCAAACTTATGGGGACATGAAAGATCCCCGAGACGGAGAAGGTGGAGGTGAGTTCGTGTGAGTCTGTTACACCAATGCTTTGGGTTAGGACTGCTGGGAGGGACTCAGAATGAAAGACTTTAAATATTTACAGTAATACTTTGGTGGTTTATTATTAATGAATAATTCTGAGAATTTTTGAGTTGTAACTGTGGGACACAGGCCTCATGGAAACATGCTGGCATCCACACAGCTGATGCTTTATAAATGAGCAGAATATATAAATACTGTAATTATATACGCTGTAACCCTGCCCTCCAGGATCAGGGACTTCCTGTCCAGGTGGTTAACATGGGCACCGCCTACTCCTCCACCCTGACCCGAGGCTAAGTCCTCGTGTCTACGCCCTGCACACTCATGATCCCACACCTCCCTTCTCCTCTAACACCATCATTAAACATGCTGATGACAGAACAGCCGTTGGCCTGATCAGCGGAGGAGACGAGATTGCGTACGGGGAAGAGGTTAAACAGCGTCGAGATGTTGTGCTGACTACAACCTTCTGCTCAACACCATCAAAACTGAGGAGACTGTAACTGACTTCATAGGGAAACACATTCCCCTAACTGTGTTCAGCGAGTGTCCTCCTTCAGATTCCTGGGGGATCTTAGAGAGCGTGCTCACCTTCTGCATCGTGGCCTGACATGCCAGTTGCTCAGTGTCAGACATTAAAAACCTGCAGATGGTCATTAACACAGCACAAAAGATCTTCGGCTGTCTCTTACTGTCTCTGGAGGAGATGGTCAGCGCTTGGTGATGCGTTGCACCTGCATGACCTCTGCCCTCTGGGAGCAGGTGCAGGACAGCGAGGCCATCAGAGCACTGAGCCCGCTGAATGGCCCTAGTGATGAATGCACGAGCGAATGTTTGTATGGTGGTGTGCTGAAATGAAAGCCTAGCAACAATACAGTAATAGTTATGTTGTCTCTATCCTGTAGTGCATTTTGTGCACCAGATGATAGTTTCAATAATATACAAATGGAACATTTCTAAATAACAACTTGATGTACTTCAGTATTTCCAGTACTTTTATCATTTATTTATTTATTTAGTGCCACTCGAACACGAACATTTTCACTGCACTGTCTCCTCAGGAAGATTTCATCACTTTGCAGATTTTTCCATAAGAATCATGGAACAAGCTGATTGGTTATAAATGCAAACAGTCATTAAAACTCAGAGCTGAACTGAAATGAATTTATTACATCTGATAACTGAAAATGAATCCATGTTATTTTCATATAAAGTTAAAACAAAAAAGTGAAGATTTTTCTTCCTCCCTTTGAATTCATGTTTTTTGTAATAAGTATACATCCAGACTCGTCCCAGCCTGTGCAGCTGCAACACCGTCCAGTTCAGCCTCTTCATTCCTCCATCTCAGCTCCCTGTTACTTTACAACAATTTATCATTGCAGTAATTTATGCGTCCTTCACTGATCCATCACAAACAACAAAAGCACTTTGTGGATGGGACGCTCCGATTTCTACTTTTTGCTGCTGCAGAAAGCTGCTCGACCGGAATCTTCACATTCCCGGTGCCTCTTCTCTGGAGGTTGTTTTTCTTTCTGTTTCCTGGGGAAGCGACGAGCCGCCTGTCACCATTTTAGATCCACTCTGGACAAAGCCAGCCCTTAAAACAACGCTTAATCGAGGAAGATGAGGGGCTTTTTGATCCTCGTGCTCGGTAAGATAGTGTGGGCAGCTGTGGGTTATCTCTGACTCTTGCTGTCCAGAGTTTCCTTACTCAGCAGCAGCTTTGGATCACAGTGATCTCAGACAGATGTTTTATCAGGAATCAACGCACAGTTGATGGTCCTGAGGCTCCTAACCTGCACTGTTCAGCTCTATTTTTGTTCAGTTTAGTTTCAGTTTTGTGCTCTCGCTTATTTCCCCCCTAATGGGTTTATTCTCACTTCATTCCTGAGTTTTAAGTCTTAAGTGCACTTCCTGTTTTATTTTGCTACATTCTGTCTCTCTCCCAAACAGTGACAGCAAAGCTAAAAAACACTCTGACTGTTGTGCGTGTGTTCCAGTTTCCCAGCATGCCTTGGCTGCAAAAGTGGAAGTGTATGAGGGGGCGGAGTCTGTGCTTCTGCCCTGCCGGGTAGGTTTTTTACTGGAGGACACCACAGTGACATGGAGCCGCCCTGACCTCGATCCCAGCACCATCCACAGGTGGCACGAAGACCGAGACGAGCCGGAAGGTCAGAACATGCGTTACCGTGGGCGCACGGCAATGAGGGCAAACGAGGCGGACCCCAAAGACCTGAGCCTCACTCTGAGCAAACCCGAGCTGTCTGACACCGGAAGTTACGACTGCATCATCAGCAAGCAGAAAGACGTGCTAAAGCTGACCGACATAGAGCTCCAGGTCAAAGGTCAGCACCGGACTCTCTTTGAAGTCAAAGTAGCTCAGGCACATAGACATGAGATTTAACACACCACAGTTTAGACCACTCTGCTTTACCTCACTTAGTAGAGCAGGTCAACAGGACTAATTAAAAAGTTGATGGTTCAATTCCCTGGTTGCATCAATACAGTAACTCATGCATCCATCACAGTGTGAACGTTAGACAGAAAGCACTTCAACACGGAAAAAATATCTGTGAATGAGTTGTGCTATACGACAAACGCCGAGTGCTCTGAGTAGAAAAGTGCAATCTGTCCATTTATCATATGGTCACTGTAGCACACAGAAGCCCCACCCACCAGCTTTCTGTACAGTTTTTGAGGATGACACAAATTTTCAATTGTTCAGTCCTCGAGAACAACTAAGAGTAATCTATAGTATATAAGAGTTGTGTTGTTGCTGTAAAGCTCCTTTAGGCAGCTGTTGGTGTGATTTGGAGCTGTATGAATACAACTGAACTGAAATGAACTGAAGAAAGCTCAGCATGACACTGCAGATCAGGAACCACATGCTATGTTTTTCTCAGCTGCTCCGAGTCCTGGGATCAGATAAAGAAGGATGATCTTGAACTGGCTCTCAAGCAAAGCTGCTCTAGGGTCCAAGAATAACAACATGGAACAGCTGGTTAAATCTGTGCTAAACTGACAAAACAAAACTAAATGTTGAACTAACTCATGGACATAATGATAGTTTGTGATGAAGTCATTTTAAAAAGGCCGTCTGTTCACATGATGGAGGTAAAAAAGGTCTAATATGTGAAAAACATCCCCTCACCCTAACCTGACCTAACCCTGACCATCATGCACACCTTTTCTTTTACCCTCTCAGTTGGCATGTTGGAGGTGGAGGTGACAGAAGGGTCCGAGTTCATCCAACTGCCCTGCCAAACGACATCTCTGCTGCCTGCCGACACCACCGTGGAGTGGAGCCGCTCCGAGCCCATCCCCATGATTGTCCACGTGTTCCCGAACAGCAGTGCAGAGCTGCCGAAGAAACAGGACGAGTTCTTCTGTGGACGCACGCGCATGCATGAGGACTCGCTGAAAACGGGAGACCTGAGTCTGACCCTGAAGTACCCCTCAGAGCGAGACAACGGTCACTACGTCTGCACCATCAACACGGGCACGGACATGCTGAAGCAGAAAGTAGCCCTGCAGCACGTCAAAAGTAAGCGGCGGGGACACGGGTGAGAGGGAGGGATGTGGTTCACACGCTCACATTCGTGCCTCTTTCTTTGACCAACAGAACCGTTTCCCACCTGGGCCACGGCTTTCCTGAGCATCATGGCCATCAGTCTGGTTGCTGGCGGAGGTTTTGTGGCATATTTCTGGTATTATTTTAAGATGGGTATGCTTTCCATTTGTTTCACGTTTTGGTTCTGTGATCTTGTGGTTTAGGTTCAGTTTCCATATTTAATGTTTTGGTTTTGGTTCTTCTCAGTCTCCACCATGGAGGTGGATGAAGGGGGGGAGTCTGTTCAGCTGCAATTTAAAACCACGCCTAACCTGCCAGTCGGTGCTACAGTGGCGTGGAGGCGCTCCAGGCTTGGCTTCAAACCAATCACAGTTTATGAGTACTCGAACGGCGAAAGCAAACCAGGTGTGAAATACACGGACCGTACAGAGATGGTCGAGGACCCACTGACATCAGGAGATCTCAGTCTGACCCTGAGGCGACCGCGAAGACGAGACAGCGGGATCTACATCTGCACCCTCTGCAGGGGCAAAGTCGTCCTGGGTGAGAAACGACTGAGGCTGGAGGTCAAAGGTAAGAACGTAGCTCCAGGGCTGAAGCTCTGTACCTGCAGTCCCGTTAGACTCCCATGTTGAAACTTTACAGCAGAAAGAAACATGTTTACAGCCTGATACAGAAACAGAAACATTATAGATGAAACAGAAAAACAGAAACAGAAAAATAGAAAGTGGAGGACGTCCCAGAGGCTTTACTCACAGTCACGGAGTTCCTCAGGGTTCTGTTATCGATACTTTGTATTTACTCAGGAAACTTCTGCTCGTTTTTGGCTCCAAAATTACAAAATATGGAGTCAACAAACAACTGGGTGACATCACGGTGGATATGTATATTTTTTTATATACAGTCTGTGATCAAATGTCTCATCTGATGCTTTGATTGGCTGTCCTTTCAGTCCCTCAGGTGAAGGTGTCAGAGGGGGTCGATGCTGTGCTGCCCTGGAGAACCTGGATTCCTCCAACAGAAAAAGCCACTGTGGAGTGGAGCCGTCATGAGCCGTGGCCCATGATTGTCCATGTCTATCAGAGCGGCTCAAGCTGTCTGGAGAAGCAGACCTGGTTGTACCGTGGCCGCACAAAGATGGAGGACGAAGACCCTCGTAAGAACAGAAACCTCAGTCTGGTCCTGCACGAGCCCACGGTGCTGGACAGTGGCGAGTATACGTGCACCATCAAAGAGGAAGAGCGAGTCGTGAGGACGAAGAGTCTGAGGCTCCACGTCAGAGGTCAGAGGAAGAGTTTGTTTCCTGTTTCTGTTGTTTTCGTCGCTTCCTGCTGTCTGACCATCTGTCTGCTCCTTCTGCAGATTTCAATCACATCTCTGATGATGAAGAAAATGAAGAAAATACTCCTTTGATCAGATACCGTGGCCCCCAGTCTGTCTAATCTCTGGCTCCCCCTCAGGTCCTCTCGGTGAACTGTGCTCAGTATCAATCAGTGAGCCGTGGCCCAGATTTTAAAAGTCCAAACAAAGGAAAGGAGGAAATAAGACAACGGGATTCAAAGGTTTTTAAACGTCATCCATTTTTAAAGTATTTCAGACAACAGAACATGTACTGTTTGTTTCTCAGGATCCACATGATAAAAAGTGTTTAGCTGACATTAACACTGTGGTGGGCGTTGGTTTGTGGGGCGTCCGCAGGGGAGACCGACGCACCGGAGCTCCATCATGCGTAAGAAGAATTAACTGGATCCTGAGTTGTTGTTGTTCTGTGCGTGCTGCTAAAAGCTGCAGCCCAGGGGTGTTGTAGCAGCAACCGGGAAATAGAGTGTGTCAAAAGTGTGAAATATGTGGTCGGGTCTGTGCTTACCGCCACAAACACCTGTAGGACACCAGATTTATAACATTAAAAAAAAAGACAGTTTGAAAATTATTCCTTTTGGCCCAACAACCAAACCCAGTTAGGGAGATTGTCACAGTCTGTGGAAGCAGACTGTGACAATCTCCCTAACTTCTGAATGTGGGAGTGAGAAGGAGCACCCAGGTGCAGACACGCCAGGAGACGGAGCTGAGTTTACACAAAAGGCGAGCTGAAAAACCATGAATACAAAAACAAAGCAGCGGGAGAGAACTACAACTACAAGCTAAACTGTGACGACTATGACAAAGTGACATGAACATGATTCTGAACAGGTGCATGCGAGGAAACACGAACATGGAACACGAACACGGAACATGCCCTGAACAGAATCATGAAAGACTTTAAATTCCCACTAGAGCTGCTCATTTCAGGGGATACTCCCTCTTGTGGTGTAACGGAGGAATAACTACCCTTACAGCACTGTGTCTTATCTTATTGGAAATTGGGGCACACATTATTATACAACAACCAAAGAAAATAACATATTTGAACAATCAGAACATTTTAACCAAATATAATATTGTAACTAAAGATTATGGGGGATGTCTTGTTTTTGTCCATAATGCGTCTCTTGTCCTTACAAATACTAGAACTTAACATCCTTTCAATGTAACATAAGAAAACAAAAATACAAAAACTAAACTCAGAGTGCTGGGTCGCAGCCCCTGACAGAGGTGATAAAACCAGAAGCTATTTCAGAGGGACATCACTGAAAGATTGTCGATGTTGATTCATCTCTGCAGCGCTCTCTCAGCTTGACTTGTTAAAGAGATACCTGCAACCTTATTCACAGCTCTGCTGCAGGTTAAACATAAGGCCATATAAAGCCATCAGCACCTCAATCTGAGGTGTGTCCTCCATCCTGTGACCAGGATCAGCCTCAGAGCTCCATGTGGAAGGAGGTCTCAGCAGGAGCTCCAATGGAGGATCCACAAACGACACAGAGAATGAAGGATTTTTGTTGAGCTCATTGACTTATTCTCAGTCAGACTCGTGTTTGAGATGTTCACGATTCCTTGAAGTCATCACAGGACTAAACATGAGCACAAAAACCTCAACAATTCTACATCAACTTTTTATCATGTGATCAGGTTTCATCAGCTTTAAGACATAAAAGCAGTCAGAATGAGCAGCCTGTGTCACTCTGAACTCACCTGTAAAACCAAGTGGGCACAAAGTGAGAGATTCTGTGTACTGAGAAAAAATGGAAATGAATAAAAGCACTGGAGCCTGTCAGTGTGTGCCTTAACTGTTGCTCTTTGATTTCTTTAAATTACAGTTACATTATACAAACAAAAACAGATAACTCAGCGGCATCATGTGGGCTGAGGTCCAGAGCCAGCTCACTATGGTATCCACTTTGGTCCTTTGATGGATTTCAAAGTGAGATCATGGATATCAGAACATCCATGGGGAAGAAATGTCAAGGGAAAGAAATCCTGTCAAGGTTCGAGGTGTTTCAGTGTGGTCTACAAATTGGAATAAAAGCATTTATCCATGCAGCCTTCATCCATCCACCCACCGATCATCCTTCCATCCATCCATTCGACTGTTCACCCATGCATCATCCATCCATCCTTCAAACTGTCCTTCCGTCCAACAGTCCATCCATCTGTCAGACTGTGAATCCATCAAACAGTCCATCTGTCCGTTGATCCGGTCACTGCCACTCCAGTGGTGCATGTGGGCATGTTTAGCAACACTGTTTTGTTTAAACCATGAGTTGGGATGTTGTGGGGGATTCTTATCGCAATGTTCCCCAGCCTTAAGCTGCTTGTCACACACTTTCCCTGATAACGCTACTAAGCTTTCTTAAGGTGGAAGATTACTGAGGGGAAGAGCGCTTTTGTGGGCCAAAGCATTTTTCACTTTTCATCCTATTGCTTCCTCCCCATATGATGTTTTCTTCAATGAACTGAAAAAGACTTTTGCTTGTCCAGTGTCTGAGAGCAGTTCTTCCAAGAAATTATTGAGCTGTTGTGGCAATCCAAGCGTAGCTGAGTTTGTAGTTGATTTTCTTAGTGTGGCCACAGAGATGGACTTCTCTGTAGGTATTACAGGTACTGCAGTGCAGTACCTGTAATACCTACAGCATGCTCTAGTCGCTCTAATAGGATATAACTTCTCTGATGGACAGAGTCTCCCACCCCATGCATGTAAATGTTGCTGAACTGCAGAGCTCCTTCAGTGACAGACTGCTGCATCCTCGATGCATGAAGGAGCGTTTCCGCAGGTCCTTCCTCCCTGCAGCTGTCAGGCTGTACAATCAAAACCGCTCCCAACAAACACAGAGGTTTACATCAGCGCTGCAACTTGGACTAATCAACCGAACAACTACCGCTGTTATAACTTGCACATTATTTTTCTCACTTTATATATACTAACTAATCGGAAGTTACACATTGACTTTTTAATGCACAGGTACAATCACACAATCTGCACTTTTCTAATTATTCTAAATATTCTTAACTATTTAAACATCTTTCAGTATCCTGCTCTGTTTGCACACTACAACCTGGGTTTGCCACTTATCTGTACTTTAATTGTAATAACTGTAATTGGTAACTATTGTCCATGATGTAAATATGTAAAAATTGTGTCTGTTTCTGTTCTGTGTCCTGTGTCCTGTTCTTGTTGTATATGTGTCTTTTTGCTGCTGTTATAACCAAATTTCCCCTTGTGGGACAATTAAAGAATTATTCTATGCAAATTGCCATGATCATTGATCAATGACCATTGAATGGTTATGAGTACCACCACAGAGGGGTGTATTTTTGCAGGCACTAAATGACCAGATGAAAGACCAGTGAACCTGCTTCTTTCGAGGAATTAACCTCCCTTACTTTCACAATTGGCAACTGCCTGAGGCAAAGGGAAGCTGAAAAGAACTACAAGGCCCATAAGGCACCTGCTAGTTCACCTCTGGTGTCCATCCCCACTCTCCCTTCTCCACCAGTCACTTCAATTTACAGTACCACCCACTCTACTCTTAAGCCACTGGTGGAACCCATGCAGTGCTTGCGGTTGACCCTGAAGGAGAGGAAAATGTGTTTGAGCCCACTGTTTTTACTGCATCACTCAGGGCATTTTCTCGCTCGCTGCCCTGTAAAGCCACAAAGTCTGTCTACTGTTAACTGTCACACTTTGTAAAAATCACTTCTTAAATCGTGTGTGCATGAAAATTGCCCTACAAGACTTGGCATGCCACAAACTGTCTGTAGTGTCTGTACTGGATCAGTGTACGCCAGCAAGAATCAACATATGCCTGCAGGTCCAAGGACGATGCAGCTTTCTGCACTTGTTGTGGTCCCTCCTTGTTTGTCATTTACGGCACCACCTCTGCAATAACTTGGCTGTAGCTCAATCTCTGGGTGCTCCAGTCTCAAGCCATAGTATCCTTGGCCACGTTACTGAACCCCAAGTTGCTCTCTGATGGATCCATTGGCTTGTGAATGTTGGATAAAAAGAACTTGGTTGTGGAAAAAAGTGCTTGGGTGAATTTTGCATGGTACATAAACCTTTGAGTGCTCGAGTAGAAAAGCTATCTCATATGACTGGAAGTATTCCTCTGTCTCAGTTGACTCCTCTTTCTCAATTGATTCTTTCTCTTCGGGGTGATCTTTGCTCAAGAGTTGGGAGTTCACCTTGTAATCGGAAGGTTGCCGGTTCGAGCCCCGGCTTGGACAGTCTCGGTCGTTGTGTCCTTGGGCAAGACACTTCACCCGTTGCCTACTGGTGGTGGTCAGAGGGCCCGGTGGCGCCAGTGTTCGGCAGCCTCGCCTCTGTCAGTGCGCCCCAGGGTGGCTGTGGCTACTATGTAGCTTGCCATCACCAGTGTGTGAATGGGTGGATGTCTGGATATGTAAAGCGCTTTGGGGTCCTTAGGGACTAGTAAAGCGCTATATAAATACAGGCCATTTTTACCATTTTTCATCATAATAAGTGTAGTCCTCTGACACATCTTCCATTTCAGTTTCAGATTCACTGAAACTACACAGACATATTTCAGATTCTTGCCCATCGTCATCTTCGACACTTTCCTTCACTTCATATCCTTCTTCCACATCTGCAGTGGGTGATGTGGGGGCTTCTTCACAGGGAGAAGTAGCATGTGGTCTAACTATTGGATATATGTCCTCGTCATTATTTTCCTCCTCTTTCAACCCTGAATCCTCCTCATCAGTTGATTCTTCCTCCTCATTGGAGGACAACATATGCATTGTCCTACTGGTCATTGTTTTTCCACAACATGGTAAAACAGACTTATTTTAAATCACTTGAACAGTATAGATAAATACCTTCTGAAAGTTATGTCAGCAGCCAACAAAAAAAGCCGTCACAAAGTGCTGGCTTCAGAAATGCCCCTCAACGGGCATTTTATTTATTTTCGTTATGAAACAGTTACATACATTAGAGCAGATGACATAAGCTATAAGGCTCCAAAGGACCCAGGAAGAAAATGTGGGAGAAGTGGTGTTATTGTTTGGCTCTTGAAGCAGACTAGGCCACATTGTACAGTTGGATCATACAATTTTGCCTCTAACTTTTACTGCAAAAGTAACTATTGTACTTGATTTTTTTAATAATCATCCCATGACCTCTTGTTCCTTCCTTTTCAGCGTGTATGTTCGTGTTTGTATGTTTACAGTTTTAAAAAAAAAGGTCAGATATCTCACCTGCCTGTCCTTCAGCTTACCACTACTCGGGCACCAACATGGCAAACCTCCCTCTGTGGAACCTTGGCTCGTCACCGTCTCCAGCGACTCTAGTGATACCTATACTCAGTAAGGTTTTGCACTTCAGAAATAGCATTCTCTTCGGTCTGTATTTGTTGTAATTTAGTATTTCTAAATTATTCTGAATTGAATCTCAAAAGTTGGCTCCGTCCACAAATATTTTCCTTTTCACATTTAGAATCTGTATCTACTTTACTAATGACGCGCTGTATGGTTTCCTCCTGCCAGTAGGGGGCGGTAAAACGCCATCCTGTGACATCAAACTGGCTAATCGCCTAAAAGAAGGGGCGTTGTCGTCACTTCCGGCAGTATCTAACATGGAGTCTGGTGGCGTGAAGTTGAGTCTGTGGGAGGACGGTCCAAAGCCGGGACACTTTTACTCCTTCCCCGGGAGCAGCAGTAGCGGACCGGGTACAGCTTGTGGACCGGTCCGACACACACTGTGAGTGAGCCGCGGTCCTCCTCCGGGGCCGGTCCCGGTGCCGGTTTCGGTTTGAGTGCTGCATCATCATGGAGGAGGGTAGCTAATGCTAAGCTAACTGCCAGGTTACACTGATTTAAACGCTGGGTATTCTCCGTCCTTTCTGCTGAGTAACGTCAGCACCGACGTGAGACCCACGGGTCACACCTGAGTCCACCTGAGCTCTCGTGCGGTGTTTCAACAACAGGTTTAGTTGAGTTCGGTGGACCCGTCCCTCGGGCAGCTTTACTGCTGTTTGCTGGCACTGGCGCCATCTTGGGACGTGCACTCAGTGTTAACAGGCTTAAAATTGACCCAGGCAGCAACACTCGAGGTTAGGCGTCAGTCATCTGTCACTGCAGTGTGGAGGTTTACAGGAAATACAGCCAGGCTTGTCCAATTAGAGCTTTCAGCAACCTGAAGGTGAGTCTGCTTACGTCACCATGGTAACGAGTGGGTGACTGAGAGCAGACACACGTTATCCACAGAGCGCAATTTACTCTGTTTATCAACAGAGCCTGGCTGTAGGTGAATGAACTACTGCTCCCATGAGAATGACCTCTGACCTCCTTTAGCCGAGTCCTTTCTGTTCAGATCGCACTCTGTGTGTGTATTATCATTTCCAAGGTAACTGTGCTCTCCACTAATCAGACGTTTAAGCAGAGGATTGTGGGTAGCATAGTTATTTTCTGTTACATGTAGGCATGTTCCTGGCATCTAGTTTCTGAGCTGAGTAAAAGAGGAAAAAGATTAGGCTAGCCTCAAAGTAAGAATCACTTCGATAGCAAGTTAAAATTGACGACCATTAACTGGACAAAGGCATTTGGAACCATTAATGAATCATGCTGCTTAACTGTGGGACACCTTGCATCATGGATTGTATATGTATTTATAAAATATACGCGCACAGACACAGTCCAGATAACGAAAAGAAGAAACATGCGCGTTGCGTGTGTTGTGCCGTGCATTAGTAGCAATGCACACTGTTCGAAAATTCATGACAACCATTTCAATAAAAGTTCTACATCTAAAATATTGAGACAATAAAGCATCTAGGTATTTTTTTCCGCTTAGCTGAAGTTGAGCCACAGGGCAATGGCCCCAGCTTACCTGGGGGGAACATTGAGGCATCTCAGGGCCAGCTGAGATGTCCTCTCAGTAGGACATGCTCTCTGCCCTCTGGGTTTTCACATGTTCCATCACACAGGCTAATTAAGCCACCATTGGTCTTGTTTAAATTAACCGTGCCCTGTCCTCCTTCCACAGAAACCCGATGGTTACAGGGACGTCGGTACTTGGTGTGAAATTCACTGGAGGGGTGGTGATCGCAGCGGACATGCTGGGCTCGTATGGCTCTCTGGCTCGCTTTAGGAACATCTCCCGCCTCATGAAGGTGATGCCACCACCAACAGAGGTCAGCTGACCGACTGCTTGTTTCAGCGACTTTAATATTGGTGTTTCCTCTACAGGTGAACAACAACACCATCCTGGGAGCCTCGGGCGACTACGCCGACTACCAACACCTGAAACAGGTCATCGAGCAGATGGTGTAAGCACACACACACACACACACGTATGTGAGTGTGCATACTCATATACACACACTTGTACATCCCCCCTCCCCATCTCACTGGTGTGGTTTTCTCGTCAGTATCGATGAGGAGTTGCTAGGTGACGGGCACAGCTACAGCCCAAAGGCCGTGCACTCGTGGCTCACCCGCGTCATGTACAACCGCCGCAGCCGCATGAACCCACTGTGGAATACCGTAGTCATCGGCGGCTTCTACAACGGTGAGAGGTGAGACTTCCCGTCTGCTTCATGAATAAGGACTTGGGGTGGGGGGTGGTTGGGGGCAGACCAATCAAGCTGCATCCGTATTTGTTACAGCCCGTTTGTTTAGTTCTAGGTCAGTTTTGTTTCTTTAATGTTTTATGTTTTTGGTGCTCATGGATACGGCGGTTTCTTTAAAAAAAAAAAAAAAAGTCTGTAACTCCCAGGATGCGTTTCAATGTGTTTACCTGTTAGAGGTGAACCTGAAATGGGAAGTAGCTCTTCTCTCATTAGGTTGCCGCCTTCCTTCTGTCCAGTTTCCTAGGTTACGTGGATAAACTGGGCGTGGCTTATGAGGCTCCCACAGTGGCCACGGGCTTTGGTGCATACTTGGCTCAGGTGAGTTTCAGCTGTAACGCTCTGCTGGCTTTAGAAGATTAATCATGTCTAAAGGTTTTTAAGGTGTGGTCATACAGCTGACTAACAGTTGAGGCATTAAAGCGTTGCCCAGGAGACCAGTGATGGAGTGTTTGTGCGGAGTTTGAACCTGTCCCAATAAAGCTGTGTTAAATCTGTGTGCAGCCTCTGATGAGGGAGGTGGTGGAGAACAAGGCGGAGATCACCAAACAGGAGGCACGGGAACTGGTGGAGCGGTGCCTGAAAGTGCTGTACTACAGAGATGCTCGCTCCTACAACAGAGTAAGTCGCACCGCCGCACACACTTAGGTGTAATGGACGCCATCCAGAGAAAGTAACAATTTTATTTCTGTTTCATTTCAGCACGAGATCGCCATCGTCACTGAAGAGGGCGTGGAGATCCTCGGACCCCTGTCTTCTGAAACCAATTGGGACATAGCCCACATGGTCAGGTAGGGTCAAAGGTCAGAATACGAGGAAGAGTTAGGGATTTTTCCTCCAGTTTAAAAACTGTTTCTGAGAGTAAGAACCACCTGATATGTCGATAGCATAACCAAGCAGAACACCTGACTTCACTGTAATGAAAATGTTGATCAGATACAAACAAAGCTTTATTTACAATCTGTTGATGTGACTGACGTTTTTCTTCATGTTTCTCTGCAGCGGGTTTGAATGAAGAGAAGTGGCAGCGGTCTCAGCATCACTAACAAACCCTTCTCTTCCTGTTTGCTCCAGTTTATTCTGTGTACTTTCTCTTTTGTATGATGGAAAATAAATGTAAGAAATAAAGAGAGCTGTTTTTCTTGGTTTATTTGTCATCTGCAGTTTATTGAAGATTATCTTCAGATGAAACAGTTAAATTTGTCCTCAGTAAAAGTAGAATCACCTTTTTTTATATCAACTGTTCCACAGATTTTTACCACTGCACATTGGTTTGAAGAGTTGAATTTGTTTTGATGGGGGTTTTGTTTTTTTGACATTTTGGAATTAGTCTTTTATCCACATTAAAATTCTTGGGGTTTGTAGGGAAAAAGCATTATTTACTCTAAGAAATTTGAGATTGTGTAAATATTTTAACCACATCCTTTATGTGGTTAATGAGAATTCAGTTATTATAAAATGCTCAGACTGGAGAACCTGAGCTCCCTGTTTCTTCCTAACATTTCTACTAGGGATGCACCGATACCGATACTGGTATCGGGTATCGGGGCCGATACTGTAAAATGTGTGCGTACTCGTAAAAGTTAACCGATACCATGAACCGATACTAATGTAGCCCGGATGGGAATTTGGGAGTAGATACTCATAATTCCCATGGACTTGAACGCCACGGTAACATAAGGTGTTCACAGTTATGTGATGTGTACCCTGAATTTAATTTGCCCTGTAATATGTCACAAGGTAAATACAGGTAATTAGAGCAATCAAACTGTTATGTTAATCATAAAAGTATTATTTTATGGTATGTAACTCTGAACAATATTTTAACTCCCTTCAGAGTTCTAATTTTCTGGAGGCCCGTGAAGGTAGCATAAAACGGGACCTGTGTATCTGTTGCAATGGAGGAGGAGAAGAGAACGGCATGGGGAGATGCACGAGGTTAGCTGAACCAAAGTGAGAGACTCGGCTAGTTTTACTGAGGTTAACTAGCACAAAAGAGTGTGTAACTAGAAAGCTAACCGTGTGGGAGCTTCGCAACAGAGTGTGGGTGAAGTGACTTTTTGTTTCAACGGTCGCACCACCGTGGAAAACTGTGTTTCCAGCTACGATCGCCGAGGCTAAAGGCTAGCCCGGACTGCTTGGCTGCACCACGGAGGCAGCCGCTATGGACTGTCGGAGAGCTGGACAGTGACGGGCTAACGCGCTGTAGCAGAGACAGCATCGGGTCCGCAGGGAGTGGATTTAGTGTGGGACTGGTGAACGGCGACCTACCGAGCAACGGAACTGTAAGTCAGACTTTTGTGCTCTCACTGGGGAGAAGAGGATTTTTCTCCATCGTCCGGCGTGAGCAACAAACAGGCCTGCAACAAGTGTGAATGTGAGTGTGTGTGGGGCCCATGTGTGAATATTGTATGTTTAGTGGAGTTATATAACGTGTTTTGGAGTGTATATTAGTGAGTAACTTACCAAAAGGTGATAACATAAGTTGGGTTGTTTAATATAATTTGAAAGGGAATTATTTCATTTATACAGTGTATTTCATTTGGTTAAGGAATTGGAATATCATTTGAGTTTAAAAAGGGATGTGTTGTACAGTATTTGTCTCTGCCCTTACGCTCAGTAAACGCTTTCGCTTTGTGTTAAAGAGTTGTCTGGGGTCGCTTTACTACTGGTTAAGTTTAACATGTGTGGTAGAAGTATCGGATTTTGTACTCGGTATCGGCAAGTACTCAGATCCAGGTATCGGATCAGTTTGAAAAAATTGGTATCGTTGCATCCCTAATTTCTACATGCATGTCAACTTTGTTTTGTTTGAGCTGGCTTTGCTTTCGCTGTTGCTATGCAGAGTTAAACTGAAAAATTCATCTGTTTTGTAACTAGGCAGACCAGGAAAACCGTACAATCAGCATAATTCTTGTTCTAAAAGTAATTCTACTCAACGAATAGGATTAAACCCGTTTTTGGTGTCTGGGTAGATTTTTGAGAACTGACCAATGGGAATAGACGCTGGGTTTATGTATCATTACCAAGAATTGTTTGGAAATGAAAAAGATCGCGCTGAAATGATTTAACGGGCTGTTTCAGCGCTTGCTAGCTAGTCTCAGCTGACTGCAGGTTTCCCCAAACTTATGCAAATGTCCTGTTTATAAGATTGATGAAACCTGCAGTCAGCTGAGACTGAAGAAGTCACTTGGATGAATGATGAAACGTTTCTCCCACTGAAAACGCTACATCCAGATGAACAGAATTCAAGGATTCTTTATTGTCATTCGCATCACATGTTTACATGAGGTGGAACAAAATTATGTGCACACGGTCCCGGAGCGAAAGAAACAATAACAAAAATAAGTAGGACAAATAAATAGAGTGCAACAACCTGAGTACCAGTATGGAGTATAGATATAGCAGCAAACGGGCATGATGACCACCAGCACTGATAAAGTGACTGTGTGAGTGTCAGTAGTGCTTGAGGAGCTACAATATCAGTTCTTGTCCATTTATGTATTGAGAAGTCTCACAGCTTCTGGAATGAAGCTGTTTCTCAGTCTGGTGGTTTTACATTTAATGCTCCTCAGCCTCCTGCCTGACAGGAGTGGGACAAAGAGTGTGTGTGCTGGGTGAGTGGGGACCTTCATGATACAGGTGGCCCTCTTCCTGCATCTGGAGGTGAATTCTCTTCGTCTGGACAGAGACCGCGAACGCACCGGGAAGCAATGGCGGCGGCGTGTGTCTGTATGTAAACAACAGCTGGTGCTCTACAGTCACTGTGAGGTAGAAGCTGTGCACTACAGACATCGAGCTTCTGGCTGTTTCCCTGCGCCCCTACTACCTTCCCAGACAATTCCCACAGCTTTTCATCATCCTGATTTACATCCACCCCAGAGCTAATGCAGCTAAAGCCACAGAGTACTTCACCAACACTCTGTACAAACTGGAGCAATTATCACCGGACTCTCCCAAGTTCATCCTGGGTGATTTCAACCACTGTTCCCCTGACAAGTCGCTTAAAGGATACCAACAGTATGTTTCATGCAGCACACGTCAGGGGAAGACTCTGGATAAATGCTATGGCTCTGTACCAGATGCATTTAAAGCCCTAACCCTCCCCCCTCTCGGCTCAGCAGACCACCACACCATCCTGCTGGCCCCTGCTTACACCCCAGTTATCAAGAGGATTAGAAAGGTCACCAAAAACATCAAGCAGTGGACAGCGGAAAGTATCCTCACCCTACAAGGATGTTTTGAAGCCACTGACTGGGACAGCCTTCTTTCTCCCTCTGATGACATCGACGAACAAGTCGACACGGTGACATCATACATCTCCTTCTGTGTTGACAACATTATCCCCTCAAAAACAGTCTCCATCTACCCCAACAACAAACCCTGGATTACCAAGGAACTCAAGGAAATCCTTAATAAAAAAAAGAGGATTTTCTTCACCAGCTCTGCACTGGACAAAAAGGAGGTCAACAGGGAGGTGAAGAGGGCCATAAAAACTGCTAAACTGGAGTATAAAAACACAGTTGAAAAAAAAATTCACCACAGGGGCCCTTCACTCAGCCTGGCAGGACCTCAAAACCAACCATGGCCTGCAGTCACCATCCCCAGAACCATCCAGGTGGAGGGCAGCAACCCCTCCTCCCTCCCTGACGACCTCAATGCTTTCTACACCAGGTTTGAGACGGACAGCATGGCCCAGCTTGAGGAGTCCAGATCCTCACTCAAACCTGGCAGCTCTGCACTCACCTTCAGGACTGAGGACGTGGTGAGAGCCCTCAGGAGGACCAGGGAGAGGAGCTCACCCGGCCCTGACAACATCAGCAGTCGAGTTCTGAGGCACTGTGCAGGGCAATTAGGAAGTGTGTTTCGGACTCTATTTTAACACTCAATTGACAGTCACACCGTCCCCCAGCTGTGGAAACACTCCACAGTCATCCCCATCCCCAAAAGAAACAACCCAAAGTCTCTAAAAGATCTTCGTCCTGTGGCCCTCACCTCCCTGGTGATGAAGGCCATGGAGAAGATCATAAAACAGCACATCATAAGAGCAACTGACCCCCTGATGGACCCACTCCAGTTTGCTTACCGTGCACGCAGAGGTGTTGATGATGCATAAATCTTCATCTTGGACTCCATCCACAAACATCTGGAGCTCCCTGACTCCTCTGCCAGACTTCTGTTTGCTGATTTCTCATCGGCGTTCAACACTCTGCAGCCTCATATCCTGGCCACTAAACTTTCCTCCCGATTTCACCTGGATGATCAACTAATCCTGTGGATATTGGACTTTTTGACCAACAGGAACCAAAGTCCGGGTCAACAATTCTCTTTCCGGTCTCCGTTCCACCTCCACTGGCTCCCCCCAGGGCTGTGTGGTCTCCCCCCTGCTCTTCATCCTCTACACTGATGACTGCAGATCCACACAGCCCAACTGTCACCTGGTGAAATATGCTGACGACACAGTTCTCCTGTCACTGCTGTCAGGCCCCTCACAACACCACGGGTCCACTCTTCAGGAGTTTGTAGAGTGGTGTGACAGCTCCAAATACCTGGGAACCATCTTTGACAACCTCCTGAAATTCTCTGCCAACACAGAGGAGATTCTCAGGAGGTGCCACCAACGGCTATACCTCCTTAGGAAACTCAACTCCTTTGGAGTCAGCACACCCATCATGATGACTTTTTACTATGCCTTCCTGGAAAGCATCATGACCTTCTCCATCACCTGCTGGCTCCACTCCCTCAGCCTTCAGAACAGGAACAGACTGCAGCACACGGCATCGGTGTGCTCTAAAATCATTGGACTGCCTGTCAGAACTCTTGCTCAGGTTTTCAGCCAACAGGCCCTTAGGCAGCCAAAATCATCAACGACCCCTCTCACATTCTTCACCCCGCATTTCAATGGCTCCCCTCTGGGCGACGCCTCCACAGCATTTCCTGCAGGACTGAGAGGAGGAGAGCCACCTTTGTCCCCAAAGCCACTCTGCTTTTTAACTCCAGCTGATAAGAACATTTCCCACACCCAGAAACATAAACTACACTCTTCCTACACTACTGACACTTTATTCACTTTTAGTCACTTACAGTTATTTATTCACCTTCAGTCACTTTAATTTTAAAACTGTATATACTGTATATTTATTATTTCACTCCTATTGCCTGTTCTTATTGTCCTTATCTTCAACATATGCTGCTCAGTTGTTTGTTAATTGCCCCTCGGGGATAAATAAAGTCTTCTGATTCTGATATGTCTGTGACGGTTGGGAGGCTGCCTCTGACCACTCTCTGTGCAGCCTTCACCACCCTCTGTTTCAGTGCAATTTCTGTGCCACACTTTGATGCCAGAGCACAGAACACTCTCCACCGCACATCTGTAGAAGGAGATGAGGACTGAGCTCTCAAGTCCTGCATACCTCAACCTCCTCAGGAAGTAGAGCCTCTGGTGAGCCTTCCTGATCAGGCTGGAAGTGTTGTTTTTCCAGGTAAGTTTGCTATCCAGGTACATACCCAGGTACTTGTAGCTGGGTACTACTTCGACTGCAGATCCTCCAACGTGTAGGGGTGTGTACGTCTTCCCCTCCTCAAGTCCACAATCTTCTCCTTCGTCTTCTTCTCATTTAAGCAAAGATTATTTTTCCTGCACCAGTCCTCCAAGTGTTCCACCTCCTTCCTGTAGCCGGTCTTCTCATTGTGATGCAACCAACCACAGCTGTGTCATCCCCAAACTTCTCAATATGACAGCCTGGATGGTTGGGTGAGCAGTCAATATATAAGCAGCGTGAACAGGAGGGGACTTAGCACACAGCCCTGAGGGAAGCCAGTGCTGAGGACTATGGAAGATGAGGTGACTTTGGTCGTGTCCAAATTCATGGGCTGCATCCTCCTGAGGACCCGGCCTTTGCGGTCTACGTGGGCCGGGTCCTCAGAAGGTCGGGTAGGCCAGAAGTAAACGGCTGTGAAATTGGATGGTCTAGCCTTCTGATTAACGTCACCGCTGTCTCGGTGGAGTTTAATAAACTCGGCCGCCTGCTCCTTGCTATCTAAAATATAACAGGACGCTGGCGTAAACTCTCGACCATCTCACACTTCTGTTTAATCAGTTTTCTGTTTCATGTTTATTCAGCTGTGTGAAAACCACCCGGGGGATTAATAAAGTTTTATTTTATCTAATCTAATCTAATATCTTTAATCTCAGCCAAACCGATTTACTCACGAACAAATAAAACACTGAAAAAAGCCAAACGATATCCTTTTTAGGTTATATTACGTTTAACCAGAGTAGCGAAAGTCCGCGGTGATCTGAAAATGATGTGCCGGGAGTTGTGCCATTCTCGGCGGCTTCAGTGACCCTCGAGCTCTCGGTTAGCTATCAAGCTGGTGGGTAACAGACGTCTCTGAAAACGTCGAAGCACTTTTGCAAATATGCAATACCTTGGTAAACCGAGCAGATATTTGAAGTTTACACAGCTACATTCTCGCCTGAAAATATGTTAAAAGTTTATTTTGTGACCCAGAAAGATTAATAAAAGTAATTTTAAAACTTAGTAGCAGCCGCCATTGCCGGAAACTGGAGTTTGGCTGGGCCGTGCTATGAATTCTGGGATATGGTGGGCCACGAAGGACACACCCGACCCATCCTTCAAATTCGGGGAAAAGGAGGACGCATTTGTCGGCTGCATTCAGAGTCTACGAATTTGGACAGCCTTCGGCGCGTCGCTGTGACGTAATCGGTCTACAAATGCGGCCTCAGGAGGATGCAGCCCATGAATTTGGACACGACCCTTGTGGATCCTCACAGACTGGTCTGTTGGCCAGGAAGTCCAGGACCCAGTTACAAAGAGAGGAGCTCAGTCCCAGAGTCAGTAGTTTGTCAACTAGTGTCTGCGGGATCAACTTTTGATCAATTTTTTCAACAACAGAATCAACTTTTGGAGACATAACCAGGCAGAACACCTGACTTCACTGTAATGAAAATATGATATGATGATATGATATAAACAAAGCTTTATTTGCAATCTGTAGATGTGACTACTGTTTGTGTCCATGTTCTGTAAAAGTAGAATCACTGATTTGTATTAACTGTTCAACATAGTTTTACCATAGCATGGCATTTGAATGGTTGAATTTATTCTAATGTGCGTGTTTTTTTTATTAGTCTTTTATCCACAATAAAATTCTTGGGGTTTGTAGGCAAAATAATGGATTATTTACCCTAAGAAATTTGAGATAATATTTTAACCATATCCTTTATGTGGTAAATGAGAATTCCGTTTATTAATATTAAATGATCACTTCAGACTGGAGAACCTGAGCTCCCTGCTTCTTCTTAACATTTCTACATGCATGTCAATTTTACGTTTTGTTTGAGCTGGTTTCGCTTTCGCTGTTGCTATGCAGAATTCGACAGAAAAAATCATCTGTTTTGTAACTGGGCAGACCAGGAAAAGGCGTCCAATCAAATTAATTCCTGTTCTAAAAACATTTCTACTCGACGAATAGGATTGAACCCGCTTTTGGTGTCTGGGTAGATTTTTGAGAACTGACCAATGGGAATAGACACTGGGTTTGTAGTCAGGCAGACATAACAAACTTGTCCAATCACAAAAAAATCTGAAAAGGGGAATTTTGCTGTATCTTGGCTCAGGTACTTTCTTTTTCTTTTTTAGAATAAATAGTGAAGCGGGCTTCGCTTATTGGATCATACAGTAATAACAGAATTTATGTATCATTATCAAGAATAATTTGGAAATGAAAAAGATTGCGCTGAAACGATTTAACGAGCTGTTTCAGCGCTTGCTGGCTAATGCTTATCAGTTAGCTACTAGCTTAGCTTGTGAGCCACCCTATGATGATTAGCATGCAGGTAGCCCGTATATGTCTGTTATCCGGAAAATCACCGGTGTGCTAACCGGGAGCCGATTCACGCAGGCGTGACAGTCGTGAAACGGTTCTAACATCTGTTCAGAACAACTCAGCCACCGAGCCTGGGCCGCCTCCGGTAGCTAACGCGGAGGACGGCATTAGCCTGCTAGCTTCGGAGTAACATGTTGAGCTGGGCTCGTGTGTGTGTGTGTGTGCGCGCGCGCGCGCGCTGTAAATGGCAGCACATGACCATTGGCGCTGTAAACACTGCAGCCACACCGGCGCCTCCTGATAACGGTAGCGGGCTCCGCGCTGCTCCTCCCCCGCTCCGGGGATCGCCGTAACACAGCCGGCGTTGGTCTCTCCGTTACCGCCCGCGGTCCGGCTGCCAGCCGAGCTATGACGCGAAACGTGGGCTGATGGCAGCTGTTTACATTCAGATTTTTTAACCTGGACGGTAAAATTAAACCGTTTCAGCTGGATCAGCATCGAGGGCCTGCGTGGATAGGACGTTAACCTGAGTCCCCGGAGGGGTCCAAGTAGGGCAGTGTTTGGCCGTTTTCTTGGGTTTCTGGACCCCGCAGGCCTGTACAGTAAAGCTGGGCAGCAGTAACACCTCAGGGCCCGCTGGACCCCAACACTGGACAGCAGCAGGACTGTGAACTGCATTGAGAGTCACAGCTGCCTCCAGATGTTTATCATCGTGCAGTCAGCTGTAAAGAATCCTGAGATGTCCCAGTAACTAATTGCTGAGTTTTAGGCCAAAGCTGATCAAATTAGTTCTTAAACTGTTTCCTGAACACAGTTAGTGTCTCATCATATTTTATTAAACATGGTTAGTTCTGCTGGAAAGTTATGGGAGTCTGTGGGGACTGACTCACTGCTGGCCCCTCTGCTGAACTTCAGAGGAGCTGCAGGTGGGCAGGCTGGTTTTAAATGTGTCTGTCCATGTACATTATTCTGGTGGTGGGGGGGGTGTCGTGTGCAGTCTTCTAAGATCCTGACTGCACATTGTTGAGCGTGGATGACACAATTTGATCGGTTGACAAGAGTTCATTGAGAAGAGAAGAACTGCAAACAAACCCTGCAAAGATTAAAAAAAAAAAAAAAATGAATAAAGAGCTCGCTGCAGGCAGACGGGCAGACCCCAAACTGGACAGCGACCACAAAACTGTCTTCAGTTGCTGCTTTTGTCCTTACGGTGTGCATTTTCCTGTGTGTCTCTCTCAGATGGTGTTTCTCAGCGTTGGTTAGTTGGTCCTGATGTCCGAGGACCAGTGTCACCAACGGGCTGAGGCCTCCCGGCGGGGCCAGGGCGGCCTGGAGACAGGGGAGGGTGACACTGAGCCCAGCATGCTGTTGCAGAAACTGAAGAGCAACATCTCGTAAGTCTGAGTGAGGGCAATGAAGCAGGAAGTGTTTGTGTGTGAAAATGAGGATTAGAATTTCTGAAGCTCTGACGTCCCTGTGTGGTGTTAGTGATGGATCTGATCAGCATGTCCTCTGTCCTCTTACAGGAAACACGTTCAGACCAAAGTAGAGCAGATCCTGGTAAGAAACTTGATGTGAGGTTAAAGTCTGGTTTAATTAGACCTGCAGACTTTGGTGGTGCTCACCTCGGGTCTGATTCATTCACTGTGGGGGTTTTTTCAACAGCAAGATGTTCAGCGTTTCTCTGACAATGACAAGTTGTACCTGTACCTCCAGCTGCCCTCTGGACCAAGTTCCGGAGACAAAAGGTGGAGTTGCTTCTCCGTTTTGCTCCTTTAATTTTTATCCTGATAGTTTGTGATTTGTTGTTTTTCTGTCAAAAAGGATGAACTTCTGTAAATCTTGAATTTGTGTGTTTGTTCTCAGTGGCGGCGATTCAAGTTCATTCAACACGGCCGACCAGCTTCACACCTGTAACTGGATCCGCAGTCACCTGGAGGAGCATTCAGACACCTGCCTGCCCAAACAGGACGTCTATGAGACCTACAAGTCAGATATCACACACACACACACACACACACACACACACACACACACACACACACACACACACACACACACACACACAGTGACCCTGTAACAAGGATGGTTTGACACAGATCTGGTTGCCATGGCGCTCCGATGCTTTCCTGACTGTGCGTCCATCTGTCCTGCAGGAGGTACTGTGAGAACCTGCAGCAGCGTCCTCTGAGCGCCGCCAACTTCGGGAAGATCATCAGAGACATTTTTCCCAACATCAAAGCGAGACGGCTCGGAGGCCGAGGACAGTCCAAATATCCTTTCAGATTAAAAGTGCAGAAAACCTGAACCCAGTCTCAGGTCAGGAATGCCAGGAGTAACATTTAGCCTTCCTTAACCCGCTGACACGTACTGTTACAGCGGCATCAGGAGGAAGACAGTCCTTAACATGCCTCTGCTGCCCAACCTCGACCTGAAGAATGACCCGGTACTCAAAGTGCAGTACTGCTGTGTACTGCAGTATTTCAGTGTGCTATTCTGTACTCCTGTGTACTGCAGTACCGGCCATATTTATTTGCAATTTGTTGGTGATGAATACTGTTTGTTCCTCTTCGTCTTCAGGCGGAGCTCACCGAGCTGGTCCAGACCTACAAACAGGAAGTGACAGAGGCGGCGTGCGAGCTGATTTGTGACTGGGCGCAGAAGATCCTGAAGCGCTCGTTCGACACGGTGGTGGAGATCGCTCGCTACCTGATCCAGGAGCACATTGTCAACCCTCGCTGTAGTCAGGCTGAGCTCGTCTCCTCCGCCGCGCTCGCAGGTCTGTGTGTGTGTGTCTGTGTGCGTGTGTCTGTGTTATGACCCCCCCCTCAAGGCAGGGAGGAGAGAGCAACACCGGAAACATCAATGAAGGAGGACAGCAGCAAAGTTAACAGGCAGGATTCATTGATAGTCTGCTGTGTGTTGGCAGTCAAACTCAACAAAAGAAAAAGGTGGGGGAGGAGGACCAGGTGGTTGAGCCAAATCGAAGAAATGAATAAAACAAAAAGAAGTCGACAGCTTCCCTGGGCCTAAATAAAACAATATGCAAAACAAAAGGGATGTCTAGCTGCTCGACAGAAAAGGTCAGTAAAAACTTACAAATGTGGCATCAACCACCTCGCCTAGTGTTTGTAACAGGCACAACTCTGCTTCCAGAGTACAGGGTACCCCCAGCTTACCTGTCCAGCCCCCCACCAGCACTCTCTGACATACAGAGAAACCTTCAAATAATGATTATGGTCGTGGCGATGATGGTGATAGTGATGAACACGATGATCATGGTGTTTGTCAGCACGTAACTGACTGCGCTGTTTTCTGTGCAGGCGGTCCAGCTAAAACCCACAAAGTCATCAAGAAGACTCCTTTGGCGTCCAGAGCTGACGGTGATGGCGCTCCTGATCAGAAGGTTAGTTTCCCAGCAGGTAGTGATGTCACCGATCCATGCATCACATTCTAACTTCTTCCTGTTTGTCTATCCTTCCACAGAAGGACCTCGGAGACTCTTCCTGCTCTTCCTCGCTGAAATCACAATCGGGAGACAAATCGGCCTCGTCTGGAAAACCTTCCTCCCTGGATGCTTCGCCTCCCTCCAGCTCTTCCTCATCTCTACGTCCTGCGGTAAGTGACGTGAACGAAAGCTACTGGTGTTCATAGAACTCAGCAAAACACAGAAATCACAGAAACAGTCAGGGTGCTGTGCTTATGTTTGTTTGTTTCAGTCAGACCATTCGGTGACCTCCGTCCATCTCTCACTGTCCGCAGGTCGAAGCATTCATCAAGCAGTTACCCAGAATCCTCCCTCGCAGCTCCATCCCAGACAAGACACTCTCCGTCCGCTCCTCTCCACCCTCACTAGCTCCCAAAGATGCCTCTGGTGTAGGGGAGGTGTCTGGACATGGAGGCCCCACTGCCACCACTGCCACGAGTGGTGGCGGGGTGAAGGTGATCGCGATGGCAACGCTGCCACAGCAGCAGGGCGGCCCCATTCCTGTGATGATTCTGCCTCAGACCTGTCTGTCCTACGAAAGGGAGAAGGTTGCCCCGCTTCCTCCACCTCAGCAGCAGCATGCCCCTTCAGCCCCCACCTCTGTGGTCCAGAAGGTGCGAGGTGGAGCAGCCAAGCGTCCCCTGGAGGTGGTGGTGTCCAGTGGCAGCACCATCAGTAGTAGCACCGCCACCAACACGACACCTGTGAAACGGAAACGAGGACGACCGAGAAAACCTCGCCCGGAGGACTCCCTGCCAGCCCCACCCACTACTCTTCCTCCTCCACCCCTGCCACCTGCGCCACCCCCTCCTCCTTCCATCATCAGCTCTGTGACCGGTGGCGTCATCCAGAAAGCCTCCTCTTCGTCGACCTCCTCACAGCCCGTGCTGGAGCTGGTGATCCAGGAACCGCCCGGCATGGTTCTGGGTACGCTGCCGGCAGTGGAGCACCGTGGCGTGGTGGTGCAGTGCCCTCCAGAGGTGGACCGCCACAGTAAGCCACTGCTGCTGCTCCAGAGCCCGGGAAACCAGGGCTGGGAGCTGGCGGCGTCAGGGCGCACCCAGATGGTGGAAGTCATCCAGAAAGCTCCAAGACCTAGCAACAACAACAGCGCCACCACGCCGCCCACCGCACATCTGCCAGCGCCTCCCCTCCCACTGCCCACGCTGCATGAGGAGCAAGGCGAGGTGGAGATCACGCTGACGCCAGTGGAGTCGCACGTCAACTTGCCGCCACCGCCTCCTCCTCCCACTTCCTCTGCTGGCTCCGCCTCTCCCGCCACAGTGACGAAGAATGTGGAAGAGGATGCAGAGGGCAGCACATCCTCTCAGAGGGAGCGGCACTAACCCTGTTACCTCACTCGCTACAAAGCCTCGCCCCTCTGACGTCCTCTTCCTCATTGGTGGAGATCCCAGATTGGCTGCGTCAAACAGCCAGTCAGGGGCATACATGAAACCAGAACACTCACATCTCGTCGCCACACTTCCTCCGAACATTTGTTGGTCTGCTGCTTTGCTTCACCTTAAAATGTGCAGAGGAGGAGGCGGGGTTTGGTACTTACGGGTCAGAGCCTGGAAAAGGTTCTGTGTGTTAAACCTGAGAAACCACCTCTTTAATGAGCTCAGCCTCTGCTCCCCTGTAGACCGTTGCCTCCAGGAGGTGCCGTTTGGGGAGCAGAGGCTCCGCCCCCCTGTTCTGAACAGCCTTGTTTTTATCGTGTTGGTTTGTGATTTTTTTTTTTTTTTTTTTTTTTTTTTTTTTAAATGTGCTTGAGAGAAAAAAACAAGTTACCCCCAAAATGAAGCCGTTTGATCTAAACGTTTGAATGCGACTTTATTTATTAGTTCCGCTTATTCGATTACATTTAAATTATTAATAGTCAGTCACAGACTCTAAAAGTGCTCGTGTCTGTTTCCGGTTTCCTGATCGTCAGGGCCAGATGTCCTCCTCTCACAGCAAACCTGCTTCCATGTGTTCTTTGTCAATAAGGACCAACTTTGTTTAACTAAAAAGTACTTTTTGTAAACTGTGCTGGAAACCTTCACCACCTGGTGGCAATTTACTGAAAGTGCTTTTTTACTTCAGCAGGTCATTTATGGTGAGAAATTCCCCCTCTTCCAGCAGCCACGTTGTTGTTTTCATTTTAACGACGTGGATGTCGCCTGCCGTTACAGAGCACAGCAGCGGCACGATATCTGGCCCTTATGGATCGAACGGTTGGTTTGAAGCTTGAGTTCAGGCACAAGAAGCAAAGCACAAAGTCGCCCTGCACCAACACTCACATGCAGTAAGAAGAATTTACCCACTTAGAGCCTGTTAGACGCCATGCACCCTTTGCACTAACCAGCTCCCCGCGAGCGCCACCACAGCTCTGTCCTGATCAGCAGTGTGACACAACCACGTCGAGACGCTGATGTTAATAATAAATAAAATAATCAATAACCCAAAACAAATGTTTCGGCCACAGGAAGTGCGCTAAACTTGTAACAGGGAGTGGTTCCTCCTCTTCTTCTGTGGTTCCTTCAGGAGGACTCTGGAAGTGTCATATTGCTGAGTGATTGTTGTTCTTCACTTCTGTCAGACAGCTTCTCGCTCCCCGCGGGCGTTGTCTTCATCATTGGTGCTACAAACCTGCAAGGCTCGGCGCTGCCGCCGTCCTCGCCATCTTCATCCTGTGATCTCAGACTTGTAAAAACCCTGTTTGTCAGTACTCACGTCTGGAGGTGTGAATGTGGCGTGTTCAAGTGTGTGTCCTCACTTCCCTCTGTGACAATGAGAGCTGTGGGTCAGTTGACGGGACGTCGAAAATCCCGACTGTTAATTCACACGTGTTGCATGATGGGAAGGTGCACACGGCAGCACTGCACTAAGTGCCAGTATGTAAATATGACTGCATGGTGTAAACTCAGCCGACTGGCACGTCTCGGCGTCCTGTTAACTGCCACGCCTCGGCCCTGACTGACTCCAGCGTCGCACTGTGTAAAGAATCCGTGTGTGTTACCAGTTTGTTATATGCATTCAGAGACTACGTCACAGGTATTTATGGGTAACGTTTTGCTTTGTGGTTGCACCTGACGAGAGGCCGACTGCACTACGGCCGTTTCAGTTTTTTAAAAAGTTGTTTTAAGTGTTGAACAGTGAGAATAAAGAGGAAAATATGAGTGTTTTATGAGAGCTGCAGTAATCGCACAGAGTAGTTACATTTCACGGTTTGTAGACGTAAAGATGTCTCTCTAAAGGCCTCAGTTTACTTCAGACGAAGTTTGTACGATAAACTGCGTCTGACGACAGCCACAGGCGAGTCACCTGACCTGGACTGTGGTTACAGCAGTCCACCCGCTTCCAATCGCATCACGAGGTGTAGGACTTGGACCTGATGCTGAATTTTATCCAGGACTGAGAAGGCTTGCTGGTCCTGAACTGGTCCCTGTTGCTTTAGGGCTTCCTTTGAGGTGGACTGAGGCCTGGATGCTTCCAGAAAGAAAAACAAAAAACCCCTCTGTGGGCAAAGTTGCTGCTGAGTTGACCAATGAGTCGCTCTGCTGCCAGTCACCGTTGACTCTGTCCTCATCACTTTATTGCAGACCTGATGTTAAAGTCAAATGTTGCTTTTGGGAATCAAAAAGTTCCAACTGAAACCCAAAGAGATTGTTCCCTGTGCAGGAGCTGCTGGGCTAAACTGGGCAAACTGGGAAACCTGACAAAGATGTGAAAAGAGCTGAAGTTGGGACTAACAGCGCGAGTAACTGAGCAGGGCTGACATTTGATTCAGAACATGAGTCTAAAAATCAGTTTCCAAAAGCATCCAAACGATCGGTGATTGTGAGAGAGCCAATCGGGGGGAGAGAAAGTCAAGGGGTAAAGAGGTGGACTTGAGCTGCTTCACACCTGCTCTACAAAACGACCGGGTGTGAAGCAGCATTACGAAGCCTGAGACACGAACCCCAGAAACTTTGGTTCATCTGAATAAGTGGATCTGCTTCATCTTTGATGATCCCTGAAAGGCTGACACCCAGAAGAACTCCAGTTTAACCCAGTTAAAAGCAGCTATGGCCCAGTCTGGCCTTGCACTGGGAGCATGGGTTTGCAGCTGTCTGTGGGAGGTGTTCACTGTGGAGCCGCGGTGCTCGAACAAACTAAACCAGAAACGGGTCAGATAATCAAAGATTAAATGATCGGGATCCGGGTAGCAGGGCGTTGACTCCAAAGGGCCAGACTGACGACACGGCGCCTTCCGATGTCACTTCCTGTCTTGTTTATATGTGCTGTACATGCGCAGAGCGGCTCCCCTGCGAAGCAGAGCCCTCTGAGATGTGAACAGCTGATTATTAGCGCAGGAAACTGACCCTCACCGGGTCAGAGACCTTCACTGACGAAACGTGACGAGATGACGAGGCACTGTTGGGACCGAGCCCTGCGGTTGATGTGATGGCGGTCCCGTGGGAGTCGTGGTTCTGGGTGGAGCCCAGCGGGGCCGGGTGTTTGTCTGTGTAACCAGCGGCATCGACGTTTCCTGTTGTTTTCCTTCTGCCTCGTGCTTTGTCGGTTGTTGAGCTTGTTGATGTGCAGATTTTCTTCTTCTTGGTGTTGCCGTGAGAAACGCCATCGGTTTCCTGCATGTGTTCCCATGGCTGCTGGTCTCTTTTAGATGTTTGTTTCTCCGTAACTCCGCCCTCTCTCCTTTCTGTTGCTTTTTTGTTTTGCACTTTACTTCGGGAGTGGTGGAGGTTGGAGGATGAACCTCCTGTTCAGCAGGCAGTGTGACGCAGCTTTGCTTTGCCCGCTGCTTCGCTTGTGTTTGTTTGTTGTGAAGAGAAAGTGAAGCGTGATGAGGACAGAAGCCAGAACTTTAATGTGAATCTATTTTCCTACGTGACGCAATAAAGACGTGATGTTAACTGACTCTCCGGTGTCCGGCTTTCATTTCAGCAGGTATTAAATCACTTCCTGATGACTAATCGGATCTTTGGAAAATGCCATCAGCATCCCTCACTACTCACAGGATCTGAGGGTCACAAGAGGGTTTGGGGGTCACAAGGTTTTCTAATCAAAAACTGAATCCTCTGGGACAAACCTTGATACGCTGAATGATCCTCTGAGTTTGATTTGTTTCTGGTTTGAGTCTCAAATCAGATTTTTTTTGTTAAAATGTTATAATTTAGTTTAAAACAGACGTGAAGTATTTAAAATGGAGCCATGGGTTTAAAAGATGATTTCTTTAAATGTGTTCTTTCTCTTCTCACTTATTTCATGTTATTTGGAGAGTAAAGCTGCTGATGAGGATGGAAAAAAAATCAGTGATTTTCTGCCTGTGTGACAATCGCAGACATACAGAATAAAATAGCCTTTATTGCCATTGTTCACAGTGAAATTGTGGGTGCTCCACACCGACTGTGCAGGAATAAAAAATAAATAGTAAGACAGTCAGGAGGCGCTCAGAGTAGAGCCGCTGCTCCTCCACATCGAAAGGAGCCAGTTGAGGTGGTTCTGGGATCTGACAAGGATGCCTCCTGGGCACCTCCTGGGTGAGGTGTTCCAGGCATGTCCCAACGGGAGGAGGCCCCAGGGCAGACCCAGGACACGCTGGAGAGATTATATCTCTCGGCTGTCCTGGGAACACCAAGGTGTTCCCAGGACAAGCTGGAGGAGGTGGCTGGGAAGAGGGAGGTCTGGGCTTCTCTGCTTGGGCTGCTGCCCCCGCGATCCGGCCTCGGATAATCGGAAGAAGATGGATGGATGGTAAGACACTCATTCTTCTGTCAATGAGGAGTGCGGATTGGCAGCACAGTGTTTTCATCTGATCTAGTTTATCTTTCTAAATAGTGGGTGTTTGTGGATGTATGGAGCATCGAACGTTGTCTCTCCTCGCCTTTCTGTGACAGTCACTGCACACAACTGTTGAAACATGCAGACTTCAGTTGTTTCAATGAGAGCCAATCAAGAAGCTGACATGTTAAAGTGGACATGAAACACTACATGCATGAATGAGTGAACACTCCAGCTTTTCCTCATCAGGCCGGTGATAGTCTTCCAAAAACTGATTTACTATATTTCAATGGTTTTTTTAAAGGTTGTTTATTTGGCCTTGTGAATAAAGCAGCAGTCGAGGCACATTAGACTGCTTGTGCAGAGCTCTCTCAGTCATACTAAGGATAAACATGACAATACAAAATACAAACCTAATATAAATTATACCGCCTTTACACGAGAATCTGATTACATTTCTGAGGTAGTGCGAGGTTATTATTGCACATTGTTCAGTGGTTTGTGTTTGCCATCAGTCTGACTGTGGGGGGGAAGAAGTTATTGAAAAGGTTGTTCTGTGAGGGATGATGTGGCACGGCTTTACTTACACTGCCAGTCAAAAGTTTGGACACATCTTCTTGTTTTTCCTTTTTTTTACTACTTTATACATTGTAGATACAAACTGAAGGTATTAAATACATATGACAGAAGATAGATGGAGTTATGTAACAAAGAAAAAGTTGATCAATAACTCTAAATATGTTTTGTATTTTAGATTCCTGTAAGTATCCGCCCTTTGCTTTGTTGATACACTGCAAACCCTCGGCCTTCTCTCAGTGAGCTTCATGATGTAGTCACCTGAGATAGTTTCACTTCACAGGTGTGCCTGTCAGGGATCATTTGTGGGATTTCTTGGAGCAGTCAGGTTGGTGCACAGCTGACAGCCCTATTTGACAACTGCAAGAACCAATCAGCTCAGTAAAGAGAAACAACAGTCTATCATTACTTTAAGAACTGAAGGTCAGTCAGTCCGGAAAATTGCTAAAACTCTGAATGTGTCCCCAAGTAATAATAATAATAATAACAAACTTTATTTGTAAAGCACACTAAAAAACCAAGGGTATACCAAGGAACTTGACAAAAAATAAAATAGGAAAAAGGAGATGGGAGGGAAAAGAGAAAGGACCTGGCACGTATCAATTATAAAACCTTGACAATCATAATACATAAAAGTAGTAAACAAAGCATAACGGATAAAAATGTATCAACGCACACCAAATATTAACTAGGTGGAAAAGCAAGATTAAACAAATGTTACGCCCCTAGTCTAGGCGTGTGGGGATGCACATAAAGGTTGGAGGAGAGAGACAGATACCCGCCCTGGTTCCCAAGCCAAACATCCAAAACCAGTTGTGAGTAAAAAAAGGTGATTTTATTAAAGGTAATGAAGCATAGCTCCAGGGTGAACCCAGGCCAAAATAATAAACAAAACCAACTAAGTCCCACCAGAGAAAACTAACTAAACCCTAAGAAAGAAACAAAACAAACAAAAGACAATACTAACCCTTGCTCCCTAACCCGGAAAACAGGAGAAAACTGTTCCAAAGAAAAAGGCAGCTCACCCCTTCCGCTTCAGCCTATGGGTGCCTAAGCACTAAGTTAATACACCAGGCGCGGCTCTCACAGAACACGCTCACACAAACACACAGCAAAGGTATAGGCTGGAAACCAGGGCCAGGGTCAGGACCGCCTCGGCTGTCAGACTGCTTGCTTGCTCGCTCGCTCCTCTCTCTCTCTCTCTCACGGGAGCTGTCAGAGGGGCTTTTTGAACGTGGGCACGTGTTCCACGGGCCAATCAGCTGCTCGCTACTCTTCATTAGGGGAGGGACCTGCAAAAAGACTTAAGCACAGTAGAGAGACAGAACAAGACGGCACACAGTGTTCATATGGCCGCAGCCGTAACAACAAATAAGTCTTCAGCCATGATTTAAACAGTGGCATAGAGTCAGACGCCCGGATAGCAACAGGAAGATTGTTCCATAAGACTGGGGCAGCTACAGCAAACGCACGGTCGCCACTAGACTTCAGCCGAGAACGAGGTTGCTCCAGAAGAAGTTGGGTAGCAGATCTATGTGCTCTGACAGGAGTGTGTAACCTAAGAAGCTCATTGAGGTAGCTCGGCGCCAAATTATTGATAATTTTGTATGTGAAAAGTAGTAATTTTAAATTGAATACGGTATTTAACTGGCAGCCAGTGCAAGCCAGCAAGAACAGGAGTGATAGAAGAAAATTCCCTGCTACCTGTCAAAAGGCGTGCCGCCGCATTCTGGACAGTCTGCAATCTAACGAGAAGGGTGGAGGAAAGGCCAATGTAAAGAGAGTTGCAGTAGTCCAACCTGGAAGTCACGAATGCGTGAATACATTTTTCAAGATCATTGTGCGGAATATAGCGCTTAGCTTTAGAAATGAGGCGCAGCTGATGAAAACTAGACCTCACTACGGCAGACACTTGCTTGTCAAATTTAAACGAGCTATCCAGTAATATGCCCATATTACCGGCATAATCAGAAGGAGAGCTAGCAAAAGGCACCAGAGCAGCACACAGTTGGTCGCGGGGGATTTTACTATCAAACACCACGATCTCCGTTTTCTTTTTGTTCAGGACAAGAGAATTACTCTTGAACCAATCTTTAACCTCACGCATGCATTCACAAAAATAGTTAAAAGACATAGCAAGATCGTCAGTAATCTCAAAATAAATCTGTATATCATCAGCATAGCAATGAAAGGCAATATTATACTTCTCAAAAATTGTTCCAAGAGGGAGCAGATATAGCGAAAAGAGAATAGGGCCTAATACAGATCCTTGAGGCACACCACAGCGTACAGGTACCGAGGAAGATGAGAAGTGGCCCAAATTAACTGAGAATGACAAGATAAGATTTAAACCAGTTAAGGGCAGTGCCTCTTATACCCACAGTATGCTTAAGTCTTAGTAGAAGAATGTTATGATCGACCATATCAAAAGCAGAGGAAAGGTCCAATAAAACCAGGACCACAGAGCGTCCAGAGTCAGTGCTTACAAGTAGGTCATTGAGAACTCTAAGCAAAGCCGTTTCAGTGCTGTGCCGTGGCTTAAAGGCAGACTGAAATTTCTCCGCAATGTTGTTCGCGTCTAAATACACCTGAAGCTGAGAAAGAACTAGTCGCTCCAGGATCTTGGACAGAAACAGAAGCTTAGAGATCGGTCTATAGTTCAAAAGAGCATGACAATCAAGATTCTTTTTTTTCAGAATAGGCTGGACTACAGCATGCTTAAAGGCCAGTGGGACAGATCCAGAGAGTAGAGAAAAATTCATTAAGAATAGAATGCTCGGTCCAATTACATCAAAGCAGCCCTTAACAATGCGTGATGGGAGAATATCAAACACAGCATTGGTGTTTTTCAGTTGATCAACCAGCTGCTTCAGAGTCGAAAGTAACAATGGCTCAAATTGATGAAAAGTTGAATTACACTCAGAGGAAAAGACAGGATAAGAGGCAGACGAAGAGGAAAGCTTAAGGGATGAAACCTTATCTAAAAAAAAGCATTTGAAAACGCTCACAAAGAGCTCACAAGCTCTTTGTGAGCATGCAGTCGCAGAAACCATCAAGACTACAATGAAACTGGCTCACATGAGGACGCCCCAGGAAAGGAAGACCAAGAGTCCCCTCTGCTGCTGAGGATACATTCATCTTACTCACCAGCCTCAGAAATCACAAGTTAACAGCAGCTCAGATTAGAGCCCAGATAAATCCCACACAGTAGCATTTATCTGTAGCAGACACATCTCTACATTTCATTTTTTACACTTTGATGGTGACACTGTTGGAGATTTATTCCAAACTGAAAGCACACTGACACAGCATGGCTACCACAGCATCCTGCAGCCACATGCCATCCCATCATTTATTCTCCAACAGGACAATGAGCCCAAACACACCTCCAGGCTGTGTCAGGGCTCTGTGACCAAGAAGGAGACTGATGGAGTGCTGCACCTGATAATAAACCCAGATTTCAGGAACACCTTTAGTTCAGTTTTATTCATATAGCACCCCTTAACAGTCAACAACTCTCATCTCAAAGCATGTTATACTGTAAGGTAAAGACCTCACAGAGTTAATCGAGGATAAATGTTCACTCGGATTCAGTGAATGCAATTCAGTAATCAAAGGTGAGCGGCGATAACTGACTACATGTGTATACTGTGTCATTATTGGACAGACATGTAAACCACACTGAGGTGAAGTAACCACAAGGCACTGAATCTAACAGGTACTCTGGATCTAACTCTGAATCTAACAGGTACCCAACTCTCTGTGAATAGTACTCATGGCCATTGATCAGTGTTCTTTGATCAGTGGGTTTTGGTCAGTGATTGTTGATCAATGGTCATGGGAATTTGTATAATTATGATTAAGGAACTGACCTCACAGCCCATTGTTCCTTCAGTGGGCTGGTTTCAGTCATTATGCAAATGTACTGTTTATAAGGTTTGGGGAAACCTGCAGTCAGCTGAGACTGAAGAAGTCACTTGGATGAGTGACGAAACGTTTCTCCCACAAAACGCTACGTCCAGATGAACAGATTCAACTTTTGGAGAGGTACTCTGGATATTATCAAATGTGCAAAGATTGTTAAATGTTACATGTTTTGTTTGTCAGGTGTCCTGTTTGAAGGAAACAATGGAGTGCATGAGTGTACATGAACACAAGGAAATAGAAATACTCAGACTTGAAAGATTGTGAGTTATTTTGTTTGTGTATTGGCTGTTTGGTCATTTTATGACAAGATGGATGCTGTCGTTATATTTCAATATAGTTTCTGAGTTGAGGAGAATAAAAGAATATTGAACATTAAATGTACAGATGTTGTTGTGCACTAAGCACAGATTCATTTAAAAAGTTTTCATTTACCAAATTTTGAGAAAATGGTTGTAATTGTATAGAAATGTAAGATTATAAAGAAGTACATTTAATGAGTTACAGTGAAAAGAAGTGGCTGTAAATGGTCATAATAACAGAAGTTTCAGTTTTTCTCTTAACGGAAAATATACCGTGAATAAAAAGAATTTTCCGTGTTATAACTGAAGGAAATGTCCGTAAATAGTACAGAGAGTGTACTGAATCTACACAATGTTCTTTTTTCTGTTAACGTCCGTTAGAAACAGAAAACGGAATTCTTTTTGCAGTGTAAAAATCACTTGTTGTGACAGGAATGTTGTTTGTGGCTCAAGGTGAAGTGATATCGTCCACGAGGGACACACCTGACATATATCTCACATATTAAAGGCCAACAAATTCTTTTAGCGGTTTAAATACGGACAGTCGCTCTTTGGCAGAACACCGGGTGTCCCGGGCCACGCAGTGAGCGATTGGAAACCTGACAGCATGTCCACAGGAAACAAATCTCCACGTCCTTCACTTACACGAGGGCTTCACTTTTCCCCACTGCTAAATGAAGTAATGCAGTCAGTCAGATGATGTGAGGAAGCTGTTTTCCCTGCAGACGTGCTGATGGTAAGAAACGAGCATGTGGCAGACTGTGAACTGTCTGGATGCGTTTGGGAGCGCATCATAAAAAAGCGCTGATCGCATCCGTTCGTGTCGGTCCGGTAACCACCTGCCGCCTGGCTCACTCTCCGTTACCGCTAACAGCTGGATTTTCCCGTATGAGTGCAGCTCGCTGAACCAGGTAATATTTCATCTCACGGAGGTGGATAGACTGATTCATATAGTCATAGTTAATGTTATATTAATATTATAATAATTATAATTCACTGATGGACTCTCATAAATCTAGCAGCTGAGACAGATGTTTAGGGTCTGCAGATGTTCCATTAGGTTCACTTGCAGACTTTGTTTTCTTGATTTAACCTTTGACCCACTTTCTGCTCCGTGCTGTTCCCCTGTCAGGCTGCTGGGGGCGCTCTGAGCGCGCACTCAGGGGGTGTGGTTACAGTCTGAATACCTGAGGCTTTTACTATGAAAGGGCTTTTGTGTGGGAGGACAGGAAGGAAATAGTTTTGGTCCAACCGGAAACAGAACCAAAACAGAGCACCTACTACAGAAATGACGCTTGTCTAACTTCAAAATAAAAGCTTCATGAGCTTGAACCCACCTAAGCGGCAGGAGCAGCTTATTGTCACATACAGCTGCTGTCTTTACAGCAGAGGTGGGACCAAGTCATTGTTTTGCAAGTCTCAAGTAAGTCTCAAGTCTTTATCGTTAAGTCACAAGTCAAGTCTCAAGTAACATCAGGCAAGTCAGAGTCGAGTCTCAAGTCACTGGTGTAAAAGTCCGAGTAAAGTCACAAGTCTGAAACTTTGAATTTCAAGTCCTTTCGAGTCTTTAAAAAAAAAAGAAAAAAAGAATGTTGCAGTTATATGCTAAATGTAAATATTAGACCATGTAATTTTTAAATCTGTTTTTCTCAACACATGATGAAATACTGAACTTAGAAAATATACACAAATTGTGAAATTGCACCTCTATAAAGTGCAGCTCAATTAAACTTAGCTCCAAGAATAATTTTCACCGACAATTCTGAGATAAGCTGCATGTTATTCTTGGATGCGCTTGTAGGACCGGCTTTAAAATCGCATGACAAAATATCATACACATTAAAAAAACAGTATCACCAACGTAGCCTGGACAACATTTGCTAGTTAGATGAAGTCAGCTATCTCATCGTAGCAAAAGAGAAGCACCACCGTTCTTTATGCAACTTCAACTGTCGACAAAGTTGGAAGTTGTTCCATCTCTGTCTGTGATTCTCTTCTTGCATGTTTTGCATATTGCATTTCAGTTTTTTGTTGACTACTTCATAGTTTATGTACCTGAAAAAAAATAACTACTCGCAGCATTTTTGAGCTTTTTTTTTTCTTTTTTGAAAAAATCTGGTTAATTTGATTGGCTGTGCTACAGCTCACGCACACATACGTACGGAGTGTGGTTTGAATAAATGAATGAATGAATTGAATTAATGGTGCACACTTTCTATATAATATGCGTGTTAAATTTTAGATTTGGGGTGAAATATCAAGTCTTTTCAAGTAAACCGGTTCAAGTCCAATTCAAGTCTAAAGTCATAAAATTAATGACTCGAGTCCAAGTCATGTGACTCGAGTCCACACCTCTGCTTTACAGATCCTGATAAATATCACTGCTATGAAGGCTCAGAATAAACTCAGAGTCAAAAACATGTAATTTATTACTATTTATCACAGAGCATAAAAATGTGGTTAATAAACATGAGTAGAGAGGAAAGTGGTGACAGGACAATAGCTGAATTTCAGCTTTAATGAAATCAGAAGTGAAACATGTTTCAAAACTGTGTTTGACGTGAGAGAAAAATAAGCTCGAGGACAAACGAATGTTGCTCGCTGAAGCGAGATCGATCAACTGCAGACCAGACAACAAACGACGGAGGCCCAGAAAAGTACAATCAAACGATGAGTTTATTGACAACGGAGAACAACCGTCAGCATATGGCTTATTTGCTCTGACAGAAATACACTGAGTTCTGGTTTTATAGCATAGAGGATCACACCCCCACATACACGTCAATACAGGTCAAAAATACATTATGTCCAGTCATTGTTTACAGACAAGGGTACATCTTGTACATCTCTAATAACTATGAACAGACATATAACTTCTCTTTTTGATAACACCTTCCTTTTAAGGTAATAACTTCAAGCTTCAGGGCCTCTAAGGGCTAATAATGGACCCTCGTCCTCAATCACTAAGTAGACTGAATTGCAGCAGGTCTCAAAGAAAAGCAGAAGACACTTGGGCCTTCGCTCAGGCCTGCTACTAGATTTATGTGTATTGTAAGCATGCATGCAATTAACCTGCTATGTTCTCATCTTCCCTCAACATGTATCACCTGGACACTCTCACCAGTGAAGCTTAAAACCCTCTTGGATAGAACATCAACTCTAAACAAGCACAGTTATGCATTGTGTATAGAATGAACTCAACCTGTGAATAGAATGAATGTGATGACAAACATATTCAATGCAATATCAACCCTGTAAACAATATTACTGATAAAATAATACTGTAGAACATGTTATTAATGCATTTATCATAAGGCAGAGTATATGGCAGCAATAAAAGAATCTCTAAATCCCAACATCGCACATTTAATAACCCCTTTATAATAAGTTACATTTTATTTATATAGCACCTTTCTAGACAAAAGATCACAAAGTGCTTCACACAGAAAAAAACAGGTATAACACAAAAACAGACAAAAAGTTAACAAAATGCAAATTTCAAAAATAAAATGAATAATTCTGAAAGACAGATCAGTGACTGAAAATCAGGTCAGAATTCATCATACAAAAGTCATGTAAATAAAATGAATATTTTTATATGATGAATTCTGACTCGATTTTCAGTCACTGATCTGTCTTTCAGAATTATTCATTTTATTTTTGAAATTCTTTACTGCATAAATGATAAAAAATTAAATAAGACAATATATTACAAAGTTACAAAATATAAGAAGTAACTCTCATATATAGAAATAGCCCAACTATAAATGTCCAGAATATTACAGATAAATATATATGATTACTCTAATCTGTAAAACTTTGTTATTTTCTCTGTGAATGACAAACTACAGGCTGTAACTGCTGCCCTGTGTGCTGTGCATTAGACGGAGGAGTCCTACAGAAATATCCACAGGCAGGGATGATTTCCTGATTTAAAAAAAAGAAAAAAGAAAAAAAAGGGATGATTTCCTGTGTCGTTCAGTGGTGCACTATGGGTAATCTCATTGGCCAGGCCGTCATGGAGTGGGTGGGAGGTATTATCCAGCATTGTCCTCATCTTGGACAACATCCGCCTTTCCGTCACCACCCTAAGGGGGCCCAGCTCCTATCCCACAACATTACTGAATGTGTGGGGTAGGGGATGTGTGTGTGAATGGGTGGATGACTGAATGTAGTGTAAAGCGCTTTGGGGTCCTTGGGGACTAAGTAAAGCACTATACAAATACAGGCCGTTTTACTGAGCTTACAGATCAGTTTATTGAGTCTCACACCGTGAGGATTGGTTGGTGACGGCCCACAGCTCGAAGGTGTGACCCAACTGCACGTGCCCCGTTCGTACACAAAGACTACCACCTCATTCGAGTCGTCCCCTCAGAGATGCTTATGATAATGTGGTGCTTTGAGTTAAGGTTTCTGTGTTGCTAAATCCAGTGTTAAAATATAATTTAATTCATGTAATGTTGGCAAAGCTACGAGTTTCCTTCAAAAAAACAAAAAAACAAACAAAAAAAACACCCATGCGCCCCGCCCCCGCCGTTCCCCCGCCGTTCCCCCCACACACCGTCCGTCATGTTTTCCTACTGTCAGTGGCCCGGATGTCTTCAGCTGGGTTTTATTTTTTCCCTCTATGTGCTTTTATTGTGTAAAGACCACCGGAAGCTCCGATTGTTACGTACGGCTGCTGTCTTTACGGATGTTGCGTCACCGCAGTTTTAAAGCAAGCCGAGCCGAGCCAGGCCACAAACCCAGAGCAGATGGACCGACTCTGAAATCCTGGACTAAGCGTGGCACCGGGACCCGGATCAAAGAACCGGACAGTACCGGGACAGCCCGGGGCGGAGCAGACTGAAGGACGATTGTCGGAGTTTTAAAGGGGGCTGAAAGCGCCTCGGTACCCGGGTAGGTGCTGCTGTCCTCGGTTCGTTTTTCCGTCTCGGCCTCTCTGTTATTGTTCGGGTTAGCTGTTAGCTGTTAGTAGGTTCGGCAGGCCCGGGTTAAACTCTGGGCTTAAGCTGCTTCCTCCGGTTTGTTTTCATCAGGAGGGAGCGGCCCTCCTCCTCCTCCTCTTCTTCACAGTTTGAGTTCTGCATCAGAGGCCCGATTAATCGATCCGAACCAAACCGAGTCTTTAATGTGCGCCGAGAGCGTGCGTGACGTGTCAACAGTAACAGGGTCTTATTTAAGTACCCGTGACATGCAGTACTGTGAGTACAGGCCACAGCACCGAGTAGCAGTACCCCTCAGGGCTTTCATCAGTGACTGAGATCACTTCAATACAGGGAAATTAAAAAAATGCACATAAAGTAATAAACGACGGATAAGAACAACCAACACATCTAATAGAAGAACAAAGTAATGTGCGTGAGTGTAAGACAGAGCAGCTGATCGCCTACATGTAAAAATGAACCTGACTGCTGGCTGACAAACATGATTCCTACAGCTTCACCTCCTCAGCTCTGCTCTCCTTTCACTCTTCACGTGCTCCGTTTAGTCTCCACACTCTGTTTAGTCCCACGCTGCTCCGCACAGCCAGCAACCCACACAGTGGGCCACGCGTTCGGTCACTCCTCGCTTTGACCCGCTCTGCTCCGGCCCAGAATCACATCTGTTTTCAATTCAGTTTAAATCACAACAGTTTGTGTCGAGGTGCTTTACACACTAAGGAAAAGCCCTGCATTAATACAAAGAAAGGGGCGGGGCATGGTGAAGAGAGCCAGTCAGTAATAATAACTAATGATTTAAAGCATCTTTGATCTAACTAAAGTCCCCTGTACAGGTGCGTCCCCAAGGGGGGCACTGGCCACCCCCCAAGATTGAACAGTGTTACAGGATATTTAAAGGGTTGATCTGCCTGGTGGTTCTAGTGTTCAGTGGCATGTCTAGAAAATTTTTGTTGGGGGGGGCCAGGTAGGGGCACAGATTTGGAGAAGGGTGGCAGATGTAATTGGCAGATAATGTTAAAAAAAATTCTACCAACCGTTAACCATAATTCAATAACCCTATAAACCTAATAACCGAATGCACTTTTAACTCTTATTAGAATGAGATTTTAACCACTACGGTGCAAAGTTTTTAGATACTGGGCTGATAATGTACAAGAGATACAATCAGTGCTTTGTCAGTGTTTATTCAGCATTCAAGGACAGCAATATTTGCATAGTATTTTTACTGACATATAGTGCACATATGTTTTGGGCAAAAACATTTTTGAATATTAAAATACGAACATTTTTAACATACAGTTGGCAAATTAGCCAATGCAAAACTTTACCTGCCTATTAAAAAAAGAAGATAATCTTCTTACAAACTGGTGTTTGATTTTGAAACAGGAAAAAGTGGGGAAACAACTGAAAAGACTAACATTTGAATGAAACCTGAAAGCAAGTAAATACTTTCTATGCTGCCTTATGGTAAACTTTGTTAATACTGATGTATAAAGAACAACACTGGCTGATGATGAAATACAGTCAGCTGGCATGGTGACACTGCCAGTATTAACCTGCAGGGCTGGACTGGGACAAAAAAATTGGGCATTTTGACCAGAGACCGGCCCACCAGGTATTAAAGCCATAAAGCCTTTGAATGAAAACGAACGCTGTTGTGACAGTGATGTACACAGTCTTGTTGGTATATGTATGATGTCTATACAATTTACATCAGATAAAAACTTTATTCGCAAGATTCAGATAATTATTTAATAAAAGCTAGACATTTTAAATGAGAATAAGAAAGAAAAGTATTTCTTTGTGCCCCCCTTTCCCTGTTAATGCCCTACATGGCCCCCTGGCAACACTTTGCTAGACCCGCCCCTGCACAGTTACCAGCTGTCAGCTACGTAGAAAAGGATCCTGGTGTTATTTGTCTCTCAGAAACAGTTCATAACTTCCCTTCAACTCATTCATGTCACCTAAAAGGTAAACCTGTTTCTCCATCACCTGTTCAGCTCTGATGATTCAGTAAGGACATCTCCTGGTTTCATCTGCATGTTTCCCTCTCACCACATATCCAAACCGACATCATGACCAGCAGCTTTACAGCTGTGGCTCCAGCAAACATCAGCTGATACTAGAAATTAATATTAAATAAATTCTAACAACAGCTGATCAAGCTTAAACGTGCTGCTGTTGTTTAGCGCGACATCCGCTGGTTTCCTCTTTCTGGCGCAAAGTGGGCGATAAATAAACAAGAGAGAAAAGCTGATCAGCTGATCATTGATCAGTTTCATGATTGAAGTAGGAACAGGAGAGGGAGGGGGGAGAGAATGAGAGGAGAAGAGGCAGCTGTGCAGCAAAGACAGAATAGCTCCAGCTTTGTGTCTTTTTTTTCATTATACTTAAAGTCCGGGACAAACTGCGTCTCTTCTCAGCTCAACACGAAACGCGTAATATTTTCTCTGAATAGAATAGAATGCCTTTATTGTCATTATACAGCTGTACAATGAGATACAGAGCATCTCCTACTCAGTGTAAACATGTTTGGGGGGGGGTACAGTTCTGCAGCACTATATACATATGGACAGTATTAACATAGGGAAGAAGATGTATATATATATAAAATGTACAATTTACAAACCGTAAACAATATGTAATAAATAGTGTTATGTATGTACAGTTGAGTTATTGCACATGGAATTGGTATAAATAGTGGTGGTCCATAGAGGAAGTGGGAAGTGGGGGGCTGTGTTATCGGTGCATGTGTGAGTTCAGGGTGGTTATCGCTTTGGGGAAGAAACTGTTTTTGAGTCTGTGGGTTTTTGTGCTGATGCACCTGTAGCGCTTCCCTGAGGGAAGCAGGCTGAACATGTTGAAGCCAGGGTGGGAGCTGTCCTTGATGATGTTTGCTGCTCTGCTGAGGCAGCGGGAGGAATAAATGTCCATCAGGGAGGGGAGAGGGCAGCCGATGATCTTTTGTGCTGTCTTGACCACACTCTGAAGCCTCACTCTATCTGCCTTGGTGCAGCTGCCGTACCATACCGTGATGCAGTAGGTTAGCAGGCTCTCAATGGACGAGCGGTAGAAGGTCAGCAGCAGGTTGGAGTTCAGCTTGTACTTCCTGAGGACTCTCAGGAAGTGCAGCCGCTGTTGGGCCTTCTTGATGACCGCTGAGATGTTTTCCGTCCAGGAGATGTCAGCAGAGATGAGGACACCAAGGAACCGGAAGGTGTGGACCCTCTCCACACACTCCCCGTTGATGTAGAGGGGGGCCAAGTCAGTGCTGTGTCTCCTGAAGTCAACAATGAGCTCTTTGGTTTTCTTGGTGTTCAGTGCCAGGTTGTTTTCTGAACACCATGCTGCCAACTTCAGGACTTCCTCTCTGTAGTCTGCCTCGTCTCCCTTCGAGATGAGTCCGACTACCGGGACGATTCCGTTTTTTACGGGACGGTTGGCAACTCTAATAATTAACCTTATGAATAAAATAAAGTTCACTATCAGTAACATCACAGCACCCACCCAGCTGTACAGAAACTCCGTCATGCTAGCTAGTACGCAGTACGAGTTATTGTAACTGACTGTAAAAAGTCAGCACAACGAAAATAAACTCCACCTAAACTTGGTTTATATCTGACCCAGATAGACTGCAGGTCATAACTTCTTACCTGAAGTTCAGCTCACCTGACACTCGGACCAGCAGCCGCCTCGGGTCTCTCCTCCTCCTGCCTCCCCTTCCCTCATCCACCTGCTGGCCTCTGTGGAAGCTCCGCCATAGCCACCACCAAACAACTGAGTTATTTTTACACATCGGCCAGCATCTGGCGCATCCACCACCTCTCATTGTTCATGCCGTTACAAAATAAATAAATAAAGAAGTCATCCGCCCACCGGGCAAATGCCCGGTATGCCCGATGGCCAGTCCAGCTATGTTAACCTGTTAATCTGTCACCGAAGAATTGTTTTCTGCGGTGCCGTCTTTCGTGCTTGGCTCTCCTACCTTTGCTAACATGATGCTCATAGTGCAGAAGCCGATGCTGCATTCACTTACACTCGGATATCTGAGCTTCACTGTGAAAACATAATCGTACATTTGATATTTCATTGAATTTTATTGTTTTAGCTTCGGGGTGGCACCTGGGGTGGCCAGTCTGGTTGGGGGGGTGGTCCCCCAGGCCACCCCGCTGGACACGCCACTGCTAGTGTTGAAGAGTAACCACCTTCATGAAGAACTAATCAGCCTAATCTGAAGCCTGCACCACCTGTTTGTCACGTGCAACGGACTTGTCGCATGTTCCCTGTAAAACAGGAAGTATGACAAGCTGAAACTAGGAGGAGTCATGTGACCTCATCCTCGCTGATCTGTGTGTGTGTGTGTGTTGGGGGGGTAAACAGGTAGGGGGACCTTGAATCCTCTCAGGTGTGTCATGCGACTCGCGCTCTCTCTGTCTCTCTGTAGGACTCCTCTTCCAAAATGGCCGATGCCGAAGGGTCCCCGGCTCTGCGCTCGCTCCGCCTTTCCCACTCTGCACAACCCCCTCCCCCCACCTCATCCTCCTCTCCTACCACCTTCTCTTGCCCCTCCTCCCCCTCCAGCGCCTCCTCTTCCTCCTCCTCCTGCTCTGAGAGTTCCTCAGACTTCCTCACTCAGCATCACCATCATCATCACCGTCACGCTCGCCCTCAGCTGCAGCTGCCTCTGCCCACTCACGGGGATCAGGCCTCCTCTCCCAGCGCCAGCCCCCGCAGCTCCTCCCCTAGCGGGAGCATCGGCAGCACCTGCAGCCTCGGTAGCAGCAGCGCCAGCGAGGGCATCGGCAGCGGAGGCACGTCGAGCGGTGGCGGCGACCCGCGAGGACCAAGTCCTCCGCTGGACGTCATCTCAGAGGACGCCATGGAGATGGACCTAGGTGTCGAACAAGGTAACAAGGAGAGGAAACGGTTTTCCAATGAACTGTCCAAAATATTCACTGCTTAGGATGAATATGGAGTGAGGTGTGGGTGGGGCCACAGTATCGCCATCGCAGCAACTCGCTGTTCAGGGTTTTCAAAAGCTACACCTCTAGATCCTCCGCTAGGTTTGATCTTTATCGATTTCTCTGTTCTGCTGTTCCAGTCATCGACCCGGAGGTGGCGCTGAAGGCGTGCCAGGAAGTGCTCCTTAAAGTCAAGCTGCAGGATGATCAGCGGCAGCACCCGGCAGATGTGGCAGAGCGCGGCGCCGTGACCCAGCTCATCAGCCCAGACGCCGGCTCCATCAAAGAGGAAGACGAGGAAGACGCCGACACGCCATCCCAGCCTGACCCGCGTCCTTCGGCTCGGCCAGAATCTTTCTCGCCGCCGTCGTCATCAAAGCAGTCATGGCTGCTGCGCCTATTCGAGTCCAAGCTGTTTGACGTCTCCATGGCGATCTCCTACCTGTACAAGTCAAAGGAGCCGGGTGTGCAGGCGTACATCGGGAACCGCCTCTTCAGCTTCCCGGACAGCGAGGTCGATTTCTACCTGCCGCAGCTGCTCAACATGTACGTGCACATGGACACTGAGGTGGGCGACGCCATCCGACCATACCTGGTGAGTCCTCACACACCTGCTGAGTCCCTAAGTTTAAGCTAGCTCAGCTAACGTTAGCTAGAGAACAAACGCCTTCTCACGCAGGTGTTTGTGTCCGTCAGATCCACCGCTGCAGCGCCAGCATCACCTTCTCGCTGCTCTCTGCCTGGCTGCTCGGTGCCTACTCCTCCGACATGCATATCTCCACCCAGCGCCACTCCAGAGGAACCAAACTCCGGAAGCTCATCTTGTCCGACGAGCTCAACCCTGCCCCATCTGACAGCCCCGCATCCTCGCCGTCTCACCGCCGCCATCGCCATCACAGACACGATGGCAGCAAAGCTGAGGCCTCTTCCATGTTTGGCCCTGGACAGGGACAAGCTGAGGTGTTTGTTTCCCCCTCCAGGAGGACCCACCAGAGATCCAAGTCGGACGCCACCATGGCGAGCAATGGACCCGGTGCTGGTCTCCGACGGACTGGCAGTAACCCAAAAGTGGAGGCGGTCCATGAAGAGGTGAGCCAGAGATTCTCTTAGGTGGTGCCGTTCCTCTAGAGCAGGGGTGGGCAGCTCCAGGCCTCCAGGGGCCGGTGTCCTGCAGGTTTTAGATCGCACCCTGGGTCAGCACACCTGAATCACATGATTAGTTCATTACCAGACCTCTGGAGAACTTCATGTTGAGGAGGTCATTTAGCCATTTGAATCAGCTGTGTTGGATCAAGGACACATCTAAAATCTGCAGGACACCGGCCCTCGAGGCCTGGAGTTGGACACCCCTGCTCTAGAGTCAAAGGTTACCGACCCCAGTACTACTACAATCACACAACACGTAAGCCATGTGATCTGCTGCTGACGTGGCTTCATAGATAATTGGCAAACCTTCTGGAGGAAACCTGGTCTTGTTAGGAGAGACGGCATCCATCCCACTTTGGATGGAGCAGCTCTCATTTCTAGAAATATGGACCAATTTATTAAACCCCCTAAAATATGACTATCCAGAGTTGGGACCAGGAAGCAGAGTTGCAGTCTTACACGCCTCTCTGCAGCTTCTCTCCTCCTGCTACCCCCCCAAAAACCCATCTCCATAGAGACTGTGTCAGCTCCCAAACAGACAAAAAACAAACTAAAAACCAGCAACAAACCCCCAAAACAATTTAAACACAAAGAAATCCTTTCATATCAAAAATCCTTGAAAGAGTAGTTGTCAAACAGCTAACAGATCATCTGCAGAGGAATGGCTTATTTGAAGAGTTTCAGTCAGGTTTCAGAGCTCATCACAGCACAGAAACAGCTTTAGTGAAGGTTACAAATGATCTTCTTATGGCCTCTGACAGTGGACTCATCTCTGTGCTTGTCCTGCTAGACCTCAGTGCAGCGTTCGATACTGTTGACCATAATATCCTATTAGAGCGATTAGAACATGCTGTAGGTATTACAGGTACTGCACTGCAGTGGTTTGTATCATATCTATCTAACAGACTCCAATTTGTGCATGTAAATGGAGAGTCCTCTTCACAGGCCCCTCTTCTGTGGAACCAGCTTCCAGTTTGGATTCGGGAGACAGACACTATCTCTACTTTCAAGATTAGGCTTCAAACTTTCCTTTTTGCTAAAGCATATAGTTAGGGCTGGACCAGGTGACCCTGAATCCTCCCTTAGTTATGCTGAAATAGGTGTAGGCTGCCGGGGATTCCCATGATGCACTGGGGGTTTCTTCTTCACTCACTATGGCTGTATCCCAATTCAGGGTCTGCAGCCTTAACGGTCCACAAGGGCCGCGTACTCAAAGACTGCTAAGGCCGGAAGTGTGAGGCTTGTGAAATGGGACGGTCTAGCCTCCGTCACGCTGCCCAGGTTGCCTAGCAACCATAACCATACTAACAGCTGGAAACGTTTCATACAGCTTTGTTTGACAGAAATGAAGGAGAAAATCTTTTGCTCATTTGTTTGTTTGTTTCTACATGAGCTTTGATTTGATAACTATCTGAGGCTGAGACCACAGGACTGTGAAATTTATGACTGTTGGGCTTCATTTCTGTACTGAACAGTCATTTTAAGATTAGTTGGTAAATAATAATTAGCTAATGTTGTTCATGAGACTAAAGTCATCTCACTGTGGTAATGTAAATATAATGTGGCCAATATTATAGTTATTATTTCAATCATTATTAGTTATTACAGCAGTGAATGAACTCTGTTTCAAATACTGAGCTGCAGTAAAGATTCAGGCTGCAGTTATTTATATTTCCTGTCACCTTAAATCTTCACTCAAAGACAGGTTCCTTTGACACTGTATATTTAACTGTATTATATATAAGAGACAAATATTGTTCTTTTAATATGTTGGCATTACTAAATTTCTCTCAGTGCTGACTTTAAATATCCATGAAATCATCACATTCTCTGTAAGATTGAACGGCGTATATTTTAAAGTAAAGGCTTTAAAACCAAGTTAGTACAAACATCACTAATGTCACATAACTTTGCCGACATGTGGCCAACAGTAATGTTTTAATGTTCTTCATTATTAAACATTTGCACATAAATAAGTGACATAATATTCAGTACTTACTTTTCACAGTTTACTCTTCGGCCGCTCCGCTTCTGCCGTCTGCGGCAAAATTATCCACACCGACTGCCGCGCTATGAATTGTGGGATATGTTGGGCCACGAAGTGTACACCGCCACAGCCTTAAAATTCAGGGAAATGAAGGACGCATTTGAGGGCCGCATTTCGAGCAGCCTTTGAATTGGGACAGCCTTCATGGCGTCGCTGTGACGTAATCGGCCTTAAAATGCAGACTTTGAGGCTGCAGACCCTGAATTGGGATACAGCCTATGTGTTAATAGACTTCTCTGCATTTAATCTCTGGCTCTCTTCCACAGCAAGTCTTTGTCCTGTCTTCCTTCTCTCATGGCAGATGGCCCCGCCCCTCCCTGAGCCTGGTTCTGTCGGAGGTTTCTTCCTGTTAAAAGGGAGTTTTTCCTTCCCACTGTCGCCAAACTGTTTTTCTGTATTAATCCTGTATAATTCTCTGACTTGAACTGAATCAGCGTCACATTTGAACCAATCAGAGTGAAGGTGTTGAAGTGTTCCTGAACACAGAAGCTTACATAAAGGTGAAATGAAAACGTTTGTGTACAGTCAGGGGAATAAATGCGGTGAATCACAGCGAGAGTCGTCAGGTGCAGCTTTACACACAAAAAACATTTACTCTGATTTAATATCAGAGGCACCTCTGAGGCTTCTGATTGGTTTCCTTTGGTGTCTGTTTGAACAGCTGACTCACCTGGTCATGCAGCTCCTCCTCTGTGGAGGCCCTCCCCTCACAGATTTGACCCGTGTTCACGTTTTTGGTGTCGATGGGAGCGAGCAGACTGCCGTGAACCTGGTGACGAGGCGGACGTGTACATTAGAGTTGCGACGATTCATCCGTCCTTTGCTTCAACGCTTCGTTCAATGCAAGGCTTTGTAGCCTGCCAGTCACCATGGAAACGTTTCACCCACGTTTGCGACTGAAAACATATCTGCAATAGAAATGCATTTAGTAGCAGCGTATGAGCGCAGAGTGGCCACGTTAAGCCCCAAACAGCCTCCGCAGTGATGACGACAGCGACCCAAACTCACGCAGTGAAAGTACACGTTTATGCCTCAGTTTATGGGATTTTATAGTTTTGCATTTAAGAAAATGTTTAGTGGTTTTTACAGATGTTGTTTGCAGGTAAACTTTAAAACATTGGTTTGCATTTTAGAGAGAATATTGATTATTGCTCATTAATGATTAATGAATGGGATAATCGATCGATGCCTAAAATAACTGATAGCTGCAGCACTTCATCGCTCTGATTAAGCTGTAGTGAGAAAGTCTCAGCCTTCATCTACAGATCAGAGTTCCCAGCTGATCCTTTGTGAGTGATGTCACCTGTACGTTTCAGTCTGGGGGGTTGACCCCTTTCACTGAGAGAGGAAGAGCAGCAGAGCTCTTCATCAGTCTGATGGAAACTCCAGAAAAACGAGCAGAAACTCAAAGTGAGGCGGAGAAACCTGACTCCTCCTCACGGGTGCAGAGGAGGAGGAGTGTCTGTTTACAGTCAGAGAGAAAACGAGCACCAGCTCCTTTTAAATATTCATCATTTAATGCAGCATCATCACACTTAAACTGCCGTCACACGTTGAACTGTGACACCACTCTGTCAGCACGCCTCGCTCAGACGCTGAACTCGGTGCTGCATGCACACGTCTGCATCTCTGCCATTCAAACACACTTTGGATACTGAACTTCAGCCTTTTCTAAGGAAGCAATTTGTGTTCAGTGTTTTCATAAAAGCCTTGTTTTTATGGCTTCACTGCTACACGGGAGAAAACACGAGGTTTGAAACCTTTTGTCCTCCGCTGTGAAAAATGGCTGAAAATAAAATCACTTTATTAGCTGCTAATTTCATAGTCTTCACTCATTTCTTCACCTTTTCCCAACTCCCCGTCCCTCGGTGCACCTGGGAGGTACCACTACACTCGCCATCTCCCAACGCCTACCCCCCTTCCTCCTTTCACATAATGGTATGGTCCCAGTCTGTCTTTGCGTGTGATTGGTCTGTCCCCTGCCTGCGTGGTTCTCAGCAGGGCTGAAGATTCAACTCCCACACCGATGTGTCGTCAGTAAGTGACCTATGAAACTGCGTGGAGGGGCTGGTATCATCGGGGGCGTCGACGTTTGAACGTGTTTAAAATCAAGCTCAACTTGAATGAGTACACGCTTCTCTCTGTGACAGTTTGATGGCACTTTGCCTTCTCTGACCTTTGACATCCTGGTTTTAACGGTCTCACTCCTCACTGACCTACAGTCAGCTGACCGTCGTTGTAACCCGACACATGGCGTTCGCTTTATTCTTCACACAGTAACCCTTTTCTGGCTCAGCGCCCACGTCAGCTGCACGCTTCTCTCTGCTCTCTGACATCACTGAAAAAGGGAAAACCTCATCAGTCCAATCATGTCCCTCCAGCCTCCCTGGCACCGCCCCTTCCCTGCAGCTGAGCCAGGGACCACACCTCCGTCACAATCATCATAAAGAGAAAACCACGAAACGATTTAAACAGCCCATTCGTGCTACCAATGAGTCCGTCACTCACATGGCTATGTGGGCGGAGCCTCAGGGAACGCGTGTGTGTGTGTGTGTGTGTGGTGGTTAGAAACGATGACTCTCTGTGGGTGTTTCGTGTGTCTGCAGCCCGAGCGTCTCCGTCCTCAGAGGGAGTTCATCAAGTCTCTACTGTGCATCGGGAAGCGTCTTGCCACGCTGCCCACCAAAGAGCAGAAGACCCAGCGTCTGATCTCTGAGCTGTCGCTGCTCAACCACAAGCTGCCGGCCCGAGTGTGGCTGCCCACCGCTGAGCACCAGCACCACGTCTGCAGGGTCCCCCACACGCAGGCCGTGGTCCTAAACTCCAAGGACAAGGTGACCTCCGGTGTACCCGCCACATGTGCCAGAGAACATCTGTCCAATGTCCTCTGACTGCTGCTCCTTCTCCTTTAGGCTCCATACATCATCTACGTGGAGGTGTTGGACTGCGCCAGCTTCGAGACGTCTGCCGTTCCCGTTCGCATCCCAGAGACGCGGATACGCTCGGCCCGCTCTGCAGAGAACCTGGACTGTAGCACCGCAGCTAATGGCAGCAGTGGTATGACATCGGAACACAGAACGGGAAGTTTCTCCACCGTCCCAAACTATGACAACGACGACGAGGCGTGGGCCACCGATGATATTGGGCAGCTGCAGGTGGAGGTATGTGAAAGCATCGCTGTACTGCCTGCAGTAAACCCTGTGTACTCTGTGTCCTCCCGAAGCACAGTAACAAGCATGTGTGTTGCAGATGGAGGCTCAGACCAGCAGCAGCGACAACATCAGTCAGTTTTCAGTCGATAGCATCACGAGTCTGGAGAGCAAAGAGCCGGTGTTCATCGCCGCCGGAGACATCAGGTAAATACCGGGTCGCCCTCCACAGGTGGCGGTTAGAAGCAGAAATGTGGACGCACCAGTGCTGTTTCAAGGCAGTTCAAATGAAATATTACACCGTGTTACCCACAGTAAGCTAGGTGTAACACAAGCTAGTGTTGGTTCTGCCCAGCACGACGCCAACGTGCATGTCGGCACTTCATGGGTCACCCTTCATGTTTACAATTTAGCGTTTCCAGGTTGTTGGCGGCCGTGGTCTCACTGTTGTTGATGCCGGCTCACTTGCAGCTTTATGCTCTCAGCTCCTCCCCCCTCTAGGCCTTGGCATGCTTCTCAAACAGGAAGGTGATGATGATCTCCAGCTGCGTTGGCCAGCCTCCCCCGCTGAACCCAGTGCACCACCCCTCCCTAGAAGCTGAGCCACAGACCACACCCCTCCACACACAATTATGTGTTTGTAGTTTCAGTAAATTAAAGCTATAAAGGAGCTCCACAGGAATATTGAGCTGCATTCCAAAAGAACTACCAGCAACAAAATGTGATCTGAAGTTGTCTTTAAAGTAAATTAAAACAATAAAGGGCCAAAAATGAAACCTTGAGGAACCCCGCCAGTGTTCTGATCTGGAGGAGACTGTTCTCCTCGCTGCTTACATAGACTGGACCTTTTTGTTAGTTATTAGTTTCCCCATAGAAGCTTTATTTGTAGTTGCCATATTGATAGGACACCAGCATCACCTGGTGTGCAGATGTGATTATGATGAGTTGTTGTCACTGTCTGGGAGTGTAGATCTCTGAAGAGCAGCACGTTCATGATCATCTGTTGCAAGGAACTATTCTTTCTGAGGATGAAATGGCCTCAGCAGTCCTGTGAAGCTTCGATCTTCAGCCATGCGTTCTGCCGTGACGCTCTGACCTGGTGTTTGTTTTTCAGACGGCGTCTGTCGGAGAACCTTGCTCACACTCCCACCGCATTCAGGAGGGACCCTGAGGACCCGTCGGCCGTCGCCCTCAAAGAGCCCTGGGAGGAGAAAGTTAGGTGGGTTTGTGAAGCCGAGCAGGTGAACACACAACACAACGTCTTCCTCGCGCTAACGCTGTTTGTGTTCAGGCGGATCCGAGAGGCGTCTCCGTACGGCCACCTGCACAACTGGAGGCTGCTGTCGGTCATCGTGAAGTGTGGGGACGACCTGAGACAGGAGCTGCTGGCCTATCAGGTCCTCAGACAGCTGCAGGTACAGACGCAGTACAGACATGTATACAGATGCAGTACAGACACATGCACAGAACAGTACAGCTGTAGATACAGATGCAGTTTCCCGCGTGGTTAAACTGCTTCCATGTTGAAACCAAGTCTGCTTCCTTGGTCAGTCCATCTGGCAGCAGGAGCGCGTTCCTCTGTGGATCAAACCCTACAAGATCCTCGTCATGTCTTCAGACAGCGGAATGATCGAGCCCGTCCTCAACGCAGTCTCCCTGCACCAGGTACGCAACGGATTCTGGGATAGTTAGTTTTCTTTGTCTGTGAGACTGAAACGCAGTTTTCGTGTGTGTGTGTCCTCCAGGTGAGGAAGCAGAGTCAGCTGTCGCTGCTTGACTACTTCCTGCAGGAACACGGCAGCTTCACCACCGAGGCCTTCCTCACCGCTCAGAGGAACTTCGTGCAGAGCTGCGCCGGCTACAGCCTCATCTGCTACCTGCTGCAGGTCAAAGACAGGTGAGAAATTCATAAAAGTTAAACAGTGAGTGTTATCCCAGCTGCTGAGGTTAAGACTGCTGCCGTGAGTGAGGACGGGTCTGTGGATTCGTCGGAGTTTACGTCAGTTATTACTAGCAACCTCAGCACATGCACTGAGAATATTGCCCCATTAAATTCTGCAAAAAAGTGTGACAGTCAGCGACAGTGCACTACCAGATGAGCTGAAAGCGCTCCACGCTTGCTTTAACACCCTTAACACCAACCAACATGGAGCGATTCTTCCACCTATACATCCACCTATACATCCATCTACAGTGGCTGCAAAAGTATTCGGCCCCCTTGAACTTTTCCACATTTTGTCACATTACAGCCACAAACACGAATCAATGTTATTGGAATTCCAGGTGAAAGACCAATACAAAGTGGTGTACACGTGAGAAGTGGAACGAAAATCATACATGATTCCAAACATTTTTTACAAATAAATAACTGCAAAGTGGGGTGTGCGTAATTATTCAGCCCCCTGAGTCAATACTTGGTAGAACCACCTTTTGCTGCAATTCCAGCTGCCAGTCTTTTAGGGTCTGTCTCTACCAGCTTTGCACATCTACAGACTGAAATCCTTGCCCATTCTTCTTTGCAAAACAGCTCCAGCTCAGTCAGATTAGACCAGGGGTCGGCAACCTGCGGCTCCGCGTGGTTTGGGCAAATAAATTAGAATTATTTAGCTGAAGTGTATTTTATTTATGTTAGTTCTTTTTAACTCGGAGTTCTAAATTGGAAGATTATTGTGATATTGAAATATAAAAATAAAATTATATTCTATTATTTTTTTCATTGCTCAAAATAAGCGTCACACTCATGAAAGCTTGGTGTACCCGCCCCAAACGCCGTGCATTTATCGAGACTTTCAACCCCAGGTAGGCCAATTATGGATCTTCGGATCCACATTACGTCAGCAGCTGTTCTCCGTGAACTATGTTAAAGACAAACACCGCTCACGCCTGACAGATGACAGCTTACAGTCCTGCGTAAACTGACTTCGTATAGCCCCGATTTGCGGACTCTGTGCGCAGAGGTTCAGGACCAGAAGTCCCACTGTAAACAAATCACGGCAGACCCGACGATGTTTCCATGAGCATGCTTTTGAGCATCTCTTTATTGAGCACTTTTCACACACGGTTGCTGTACGCATACAGCCAGCTGTAGCTTTTCAGCTCACAGCCCGACACACACCACCAACAACACACCAGCACAGATAGCGCAGACGTAAAGGCAGCGAGGTGTGATTGCGGGTGTTGCTCAGGTGCGTCCGCCTCCCCTGCAGCAGCGCTGCAAACCACGCCCCGCCGCACGCATTAACCAGGTAAAATGCATATTTAGGCAGAATTTTGCAAATATCTATTTTTCATTTTTCAGCAGCATAGAGCTTTTTTCCAATTATTTTTTTAAAAGTCAGGTCAAGGCTCCAAAAGCCCAAAGGTGATATAAGGGTGGCGGCTGACAACAGTTTTTGTTTGCTACATGGATCATTTTAGTTCAGGTTGGTGTCTTTGCTTTTGTTATATTTCTTTAAGAGTTCAAAATGTGTTGATTACATAAATATAATTTAATTTTCTCTGTAGCACTTCATGGATTTCATAAGCAGCACACCTTAGTTGTTCACACAAAGCATAAAGATAAAAAACAATATATACAGTGTTATCTTCATTTTAGATGTCAAAAAGTATTTGTGGCTCCCAGTGTTTTCTTTTGCGTGGAAACCGGCTCCAAGTGGCTCTTTGGGTGTAAAAGGTTGCAGACCCCTGGACTAGATGGACAGCGTTTGTGAACAGCAGTTTTCAGATCTTGCCACAGATTCTGGATTGGATTTAGATCTGGACTTTGACTGGCCCATTCTAACACATGGATATGTTTTGTTTTAAACCATTCTGCCCTGGCTTTATGTTTAGGGTCGTTGTCCTGCTGGAAGGTGAACCTCCGCCCCAGTCTCAAGTCTTTTGCAGACTCCAAGAGGTTTTCTTCCAAGATTGCCCTGTATTTGGCTCCATCCATCTTCCCATCAACTCTGACCAGCTTCCCTGTCCCTGCTGAAGAGAAGCACCCCCAGAGCATGATGCTGCCACCACCATATGTGACAGTGGGGATGGTGTGTTCAGAGTGATGTGCAGTGGTAGTTTTCCGCCACACATAGCGTTTTGCATTTTGGTCTGATCTGACCAGAGCACCTTCTTCCACATGTTTGCTGTGTCCCCCACATGGCTTGTGGCAAACTGCAAACGGGACTTCTTATGGTTTTCTGTTAACAATGGCTTTCTTCTTGCCACTCTTCCATAAAGGCCAACTTTGTGCAGTGCACGACTAATAGTTGTCCTATGGACAGATTCCCCCACCTGAGCTGTAGATCTCTGCAGCTCGTCCAGAGTCACCATGGGCCTCTTGGCTGCATTCCTGATCAGCGCTCTCCTTGTTCGGCCTGTGAGTTTAGGTGGACGGCCTTGTCTTGGTAGGTTTACAGTTGTGCCATACTCCTTCCATTTCTGAATGATGGCTTGAACAGTGCTCCGTGGGATGTTCAAGGCTTGGGAAATCTTTTTGTAGCCTAAGCCTGCTTTAAATTTCTCAATAACTTTATCCCTGACCTGTCTGGTGTGTTCTTTGGACTTCATGCTGTTGTTGCTCCCAATATTCTCTTAGACAACCTCTGAGGCCGTCACAGAGCAGCTGTATTTGTACTGACATTAGATTACACACAGCTGCACTCTGTTTAGTCATTAGCACTCATCAGGCAATGTCTATGGGCAACTGACTGCACTCAGACCAAAGGGGGCTGAATAATTACGCACACCCCACTTTGCAGTTATTTATTTGTAAAAAATGTTTGGAATCATGTTTGATTTTCATTCCACTTCTCACGTGTACACCACTTTGTGTTGGTCTTTCACCTGGAATTCCAATAAAACTGATTCATGTTTGTGGCTGTAATGTGACAAAATGTGGAAAAGTTCAAGGGGGCCGAATACTTTTGCAAGCCACTGTATACAGCTATACATCCATCTATACAGCTTTACATCTATCTATACATCCAACTATACAGCTTTACATCCATCTATACATCCACCTATACATCCATCTATACAGCTTTACCTCCATCTATACATCCATCTATACAGCTTTACATCCATCTATACATCCATCTATACAGCTATACATCCATCTATACATCCACCTATACATCCAACTATACAGCTTTACATCCATCTATACATCCACCTATACATCCAACTATACAGCTTTACATCCACCTATACATCCAACTATACAGCTTTACATCCATCTATACAGCTATACATCCACCTATACAGCTTTACATCCATCTATACATCCATCTATACAGCTATACATCCACCTATACATCCAACTATACAGCTATACATCCACCTATACATCCATCTATACAGCTATACATACAGCTATAGATCCACCTATACATCCGCCTATACAGCTATACATCCACCTATACAGCTATACATCCACCTATACATCCAACTATACAGCTATACATCCACCTATACATCCATCTATACAGCTATACATACAGCTATAGATCCACCTATACATCCGCCTATACAGCTTTACATCCATCTATACAGCTATACATCCAGCTATACATCCATCTATACAGCTATACATCCACCTATACATCCAACTATACAGCTATACATCCACCTATACATCCATCTATACAGCTATACATACAGCTATAGATCCACCTATACATCCGCCTATACAGCTATACATCCACCTATACAGCTATACATCCACCTATACATCCAACTATACAGCTATACATCCACCTATACATCCATCTATACAGCTATACATACAGCTATACATACAGCTATAGATCCACCTATACAGCTATACATTTGCCTATACATCCATCTATACATCCATCTATACAGCTATACATCCATCTGTACAGCTTTACATTTGCCTATACATCCATCTATACATCCATCTATACAGCTTTACATCCATCTATACAGCTATACATCCAGCTATACATCCATCTATACAGCTATACATCCACCTATACATCCATCTATACAGCTATACATCCACCTATACATCCATCTATACAGCTATACATACAGCTATACATCCACCTATACAGCTTTACATTTGCCTATACATCCATCTATACATCCATCTATACAGCTATACATCCATCTGTACAGCTTTACATTTGCCTATACATCCATCTATACATCCATCTTTACAGCTATACATCCACCTATGCATGCATCACGTCACATGTCATGTGTTGCCGGTCGTGCACCTCTTGATGATGGTGGAGAACATCCTGACAACTCCATCATGTGTTATGGGAACTGCACCACCCAGGGCAGGACAGCAGGCTCTACAGCGTGTCATTACAGAGTCACGGTCCACGTGTGTGATTGCTTTCCCATCACCGGAGGGGATGCCTTATAACAACGGAGTCCTAAAGAGGGCAGCCCCACCCCCCCACAGCACACACTACAGCCACCTGTACATCCACGTTGACATCCTGCAGACTCTACTTTCTGACCACTCACAAAAATGTGACTTTAGTTATATATTTCATTTTCATTTGTGTAGAGAAGGTAAGAATTTCCTTGCTCAGCTCTGCAGCATGTATGAATTCTTGATGATGGCTGCACTGTCGGTGCGAGTCCTTCCATAACACCTGCTCTGATCCCCGCAGGCACAACGGGAACATCCTGCTGGACTCCGAGGGCCACATCATCCACATCGACTTTGGCTTCATTCTCTCCAGCTCTCCTCGCAACCTCGGCTTCGAGACATCCGCCTTCAAGCTGACCTCGGAGTTCGTGGACGTGAGTAAAAACAGCCTGAGGATGTGTTGGAAGGAAATGATCCTGGGCGGAGGTTGATCACAGATCCAGGCTCAGGTGCAGTCTCCTGATATTTACCCGTCACTGTGCAGAGACCAGCGTGCAGACGGAGGGCTGCCCTGCGCGTCTGGACGGGATTTTTAGCCATTCAAAGTAGGGCTGCCACGATTAGTCGACTAGTCACGATTACGTCGACTATTAAAATCGTCGACGACTAATTTAATAGTCGACACGTCGTTTGAAGCTTTGTAAGATCCCAAAGACGCAAGAATAAGTAGTAGGATTTAAGAGTGTAATAACGGACTGAAACAGAAGATGGCAGCACTGCATGTACAAGGACACCAGCTGCCGTTAAACCCAGAAGAAGAAGAAGCTGTGTCCCAGAATTCATAGCGCGGCCCTGCTCAGTTTTCAACAATGGCGGCTGCTAGTTAGTTTTAATATTACTCTTATTATTCTTTCTTGGTCACAAAATAAACGTTTAACATATTTTCAGGCGAGAATGTAGCTGTGTAAACTTCAAATATCTGCTCAGTTTATCAAGACATCACATATTTTCAAAAGCGCTCCAACGTTTTCGGAGACGTCTGTTACCCACCAGCTCGATAGCTAGCCGGGGTTCAAGGCTCACTAGAGCCGGTGAGAACACCGGACTCCCGGAAAATCATTTTCAAACCCACCGCCGTCTTTCACTACTCAGGTTAAACATGATATATAAGTCACTTAGATAACTTAAAAAAGCCAAACAATAACATGTTTGAGTATTTTATTTGTTCCTGAGTAAATCGGTTTGGCTGAGATTAAAGTTATAGTTTTTACACAGCCCAATAAACGTCAAGCAGACAGCTGATTATCAGAAGTGTGAGATGCTCGAGAATATACTCCAGTGTCCTGTTATATTTTAGATAGCAAGGAGCAGACGGCTAGGTTTATTAAAGTCCACCGAAACAATCTGCAAATGTCATTAAAATGTAATAAACTATCATCTTGTCTTTATTTTTGGTTAACACATACCTTAAACACTTAAAGCTGTAAGCTAATGATAGTTATATAAGAGCAGACGCATGCTGGTGAAATAAGCTGTACATTTTATGTCCAATGGATGCATGATCTGATTAGTCGACTAATCGCAAAAATAATCGGTGACTAGTCGACTATCAAAATAATCGTTTGTGGCAGCCCTAATTCAAAGCCGACTCTCTGCTGACCTGTAGATGAATCCTTCATTTTGTTTTTGGAGCGTCAGAGTTGCTGAGGATCCTTTCTGGTGTCCGACAGCTGTCAGCACCAGGACCAGGAGATCCCACATGTCCGTTTCAGTTTAGCATTGAGCCCTCAGCACCGCCGGTCACAGCGGGCTTGGTCGTGGTTTCTCAGCCGGGTGCTGCAGAGGTTTAGTTTTGATTTGGATGAATGTCATGGCTCCTGATGACAGAAGCTTTTTTTTGGGGGGGAGGAAAGCTTCCTGTGGAGTTTTACATGCGGCTGTCCTGATGCCCGGTGTTTGCTGTGTTTCAGGTGATGGGCGGGCTGAACGGAGATATGTTCAACTACTACAAGATGCTGATGCTCCAGGGTCTGATTGCAGCCAGGAAACACATGGAGAAGGTGCTGCAGATCGTGGAGATCATGCAGCAAGGTAACGCCAGTGTGCCTTTCTTACAGCTGAAAACGCCACAGTTGCGCGGTCTAACCCTAACCCAGTATTTACAGCTGTCAGTACGAGTCGCAGAACCTCATGTTTGAGTTTGTGCAAGACGCAGTGCGTCACATCGTAGCGCTGTCGGTGACCGGGTTGGAGGTCCAGAGTGCACGAATTGACCGGTGTGGGTTTAAGGATGTGTTTGCCAGTCAGCTGTTAACAAAGTTGTTGTGTGCTCTTATTTTAACCCCACAGGTTCCCACCTGCCGTGCTTCCACGGCTCGAGCACCATCCGCGGGCTGAAGGACCGTTTCCACATGTCTCTGACGGAGGAGCAGCTGCAGCTGCTGGTGGACCAGCTCGTGGACGGGTCCGTGCGCTCCATCACCACCAAACTCTACGACTCCTTCCAGTATGTCACCAACGGCATCATGTGACCCGTCTGGATTGAGCGACGGCGGTGGTGGGAGCCGGCAGACGTTTCGCTGCGCCGCCGCCTGATTGGATTCAACGGAACCGCCTCGTCACCGTCATCGGGGTCGAAGGGGCTGCTGGAAGACTCGATAGAGACGGAAACCACTTCATCACATCGTTTATGGATTTACATCTGCAGCAAATCGAAGCGACAGGATGGCAGATTCGACTTACTGCTGCTCGTCACATGAAAACGAGTGAACTCGTCACTGCTGTCGACTTTATTAACCGGCCCATAATCACTACTAAACTGCCCAGCAGCAGAGCGTTTACAGACACAACCACCACTACTTCACCCATCCTTCAGCTAAAAACAGCTCAATGTTTCCGATTCCACGTCTGTTGACAGGAAAACGCCTAAGGCGTTTTTTTCTTTCCAGCAAACATCCTGTAATTACAGAAGCTCCTTTTCCAAAGATAAAAGTCTCGTAATCGTATGTCTGAGTTTCCAGAAGGCTCCCTCTTTTTCCTCCCAACTTGTCGTAGTTTAAATGGAGGGGAAATCCTCAGAAACTCGAGGGTGAGCCCGAGGACGCCTCTGACTGGGTCGGCACGAACCTTCTCTTGACGTTTAAATGAAGTCCGAGTGGACGTGAACACCAGCAGAGATCGAAGGAGTTTGCTCTCCGAATCCGAATGGCTACAAGGAAAAAGCACAACGTAAACTCAGCATTCTCGGTACGCTCACAGAAAGGCTGACATATCCACGCTCCTTTACAGATTATCGTTTCATCTTCCAGCAGCATTCTTGTTTTCACCAGACATTTCTCACAGCTCATTGTCAGCCTTTTCCCGCCATTTTTAGCAACTGTAAGCGCGTAGAGGTTTGGGCAAACTCAAATTTTTTTGACCTGAATGTCCATTAGCCTGAGCCAGTGACCACTGCTGCTCATTTCCAGCTTTCTGTTTTATTTCATTGTATTTCCCTTTTTTCCTAAACTGTTATCTTTACCACTTTATCTCATTTTTCTTTCCCAAATATCTATTTAGCTGTTTGGTTTTTAACAGAGTCACTGTCATGCTAGCCATGCTAACGGAGAATTACTCACAGACTGTGGACGAGCAAAGTCCAGAATATTTATTAGAAATATGGCCATTACTATAATAAACTATATTATTATTTTTTAATTACTAGGGGAGATGTATTTTTAAGCTAATGTACCTGTACTAGCTAACTAAATTAATACCTAGCTAAGGCTAATCAAAGAAACAAATGAGTCCTGTCCTCATTTTCTAATAACATTACTCTTTCACTGCTGTAGTATACTTTGTAGTTTATGCTCTCTGACTAGCTAATAACCACTAAACTACTAGCAGCAGAGAGTATACGTTTATTATAAACTTTTTACATTGATTTTTTCCTCATTGCAGTTTGTTAGCAATTAACCTGACAGTGTCTTGGCTAAAACCTTTGTCAAGTTACTTTTTTATTTATTCCTCTCTAAAATAAGTACGTTTTGTAACAAGATAACAAACTCGCTATTTTAGTTGCTGTCTCTCTATAAGCCTACTTTCTTCTGATTGGCTGACTTGCAGTAGTCTGTAGAGGGGCAGCACCTTCTTATGAACTGTACTTTCCGTTTAAACGTTTGACCAGCTAACATCAGCACAAAAAACACAGTAAGTTGCCTTTGAGAGCTTTTATAAAATAGTTTTGTCTTGTTAGTGTAAGAAAATACTAAACCTTTATCAATGTGACGAGTGTCTGGTGAAAAAAATATTTACTTTCATTTTTTATTTTAATGTTTGTTACAACATCTTTTTAGGTCCGATTTCAATTTCTGAAGAAAAGTTATTGAAATTTTGTTGTTCGTGTGTTTCTGTCAACTCGGTGCACATGCTAGAAATTATACAGTGATAATCTAAGTGTACAGTAAGTGGCCATTCTGAGCCAAAAGGGTTCTTATCAGGAGAATTATGATACTTATTATTATCACTTTGGACTAAACGCGTTATTGTTATGTGAGTCTGTATTTACGTACTAAGAGCTCAGCAGTGTTCCTCTCTGATTGGCCCCAATATACATTCCTGTGGTTAATGCTGGCCAGTCAGAAGAGGCGGTTCTGTGCACACTGAGCATGGGTTCTGCGAGACTGACGATCAGTTTCCTGAACACGTGAATGTTTTTAGTGAAGTTTTTCTCACAGACGTGTTCTCGGTGTTGAGCGAAAGCTAGCAGTTTTAGCTTTAGTGCTGCTGCTGATGTCGGCTCTAAAGCTGGAACACTGGCTTTATTTCAGCGTCTTACACATAGAAATGGCTTCCTGTGTATTTATACAGTATACATCTCTACCTAACGTACTAAATGAGAACAATTAGGATAGCGTTTGCTAGCTAACAGTTGTCATTTCTGTAAATAGTAACTTTCCCCGCTGTTTAACAGCAGCAGCAGTTCACTGGAGGCTGGCTGCATTTTGAGCTGCAGTTCCAATTATGACTGAAATCAAACAAAGCATTTTTTACTGCTAGCTAAACGGTAAACTAATAAAACTTTACATTTGTAGAGATGAGCAGCTAATTGATTACATAGCTGGAGCTAATTTTAGTGAAAGAACGTGTTATACTGTCGCAGTTTCCTCCAAAATGATTAAAATGTAATTTTACTCTCAGACGCACTTGATTATTAGCTGTTAGCAAGACACAAGTTCTTTCAAATTTGATTCGTTATTCCACACTAATAGTAATCAGCTAACATCAGGTTGAGGCTAAAATCTGGTCACCTGACACTCGGCCATTATTACAGTTTTATTTTCTGTTTTTTTTTATTTTTTTATTCTCGTTTATTAATGAATGTTTAACTGTGAAAAGGGGAAAGCTGAGCCGGCGGACAGTGAACTGGGTCTTGCTGGAATAAAGCCAGTGTTTGTAGTAGTTTCCTGACCACTATAAAAGGACAAGCACAGTTCTGTTGTTGTCAACGCAGCGTCACGTTACCGTCTGCTAACTAGCCTGCTATTTTACGCGCAGCTGTGTCTAAAGTTTACCAGATTAGCAAACGCTCTTTGCATTCTTTGTCGTTCATTATTTGTGAATCTGTACACGAACTGAGTTTGTTTCCCGTGAGAAAAATCGATGCCTTGAGACGTACAGAAGGTACAAACTTATCAATGCAACAGGAGGGACTTTCGGACCTCAGAAGTGCTTTTTATATCCTCGGTTTGACGGCTCCAGGGACAAGTTTCAACACTCATCTGCATTTATTTACAATTCAAGTCTCGTCTCGGGGTGGAAGCATTACAGAGCTCTTTTTTTTTTTTTTTTTTACAAATTTAAAGTAAAAAGTCATAGTTCTGTTTGAAAAGGTGGAGACGCCTGTTAAGTCGAGTCAAATGATGGCGTTAGAGTTGCAGTTTGGAGACTAGCGGGGAAAATGGTTTGTTGAAACTCGTCCCTGCCACTGAACATCCTCATTGCCTTTCTTTCATCAGCTCTGAACACAGTCAATGTGAAAAAGTGCATTTATGAAACGTTTCTGTCGTTTGTAAGGATTCTTTGTTGTTAATATTTTACTAAAACACTGACTCATACAGCAGCCATGTTAGTGTTTGGTTTTTTGAGGAATTTCTATGGGAAATGCTAACAACGCTAACGTCACGGTCAACGATACTTTTCACTGTGTGAAGAAAAATTATATGAAAACACTTTGAGTGATTTCTGAGGTAATTCACAAACAGCATCATCTCAGGAGACGGGAGGAAACTTCAGGGTGAGGAGGACGCGCCAGATCAACAATTCATTTACCTGAAATCATACCGCGTGGCTAAATAAAGTCGGATTGTGTGGAAAAGGCACTTTTATATTAAGATTAGTGTAAATAAATGAGAGCAGTAGGGTCCATGAACCCACTGAATCATGAGGTTGACTTTGTGTGTACTCCTGGTGATTTGGCACTTAAACGTTATTGACCCTCTCCTGCAGCTGCTCCTCGCCTCCGACCACATTCAGAATGTAAGTCTGTGTCTCTGCAGCAACGAGCATTAATGTGTTGAACCATTAAGATCCAGCTGACGACTGGAGGTGTGTTCCTGTTTCTCATCATATAGAGTCCATCTGTCACGTCCTGACTAACTGCATGGCAACTTATTCAATAAACCTGAAACCTGCTTCTGACCTGCAGCTGTGTGCTTTCTCAGTCTGTAAGATACTGGTTTTAAATCACTTTTCTAACTGGTGCATAATTAACTTTAAAGAAAGTCAAATCTGAAATTTGGCATCTCATATTTTATATTTACGAACATAAAAATATGCGCTGGAGGGCCGGTATCCTGCAGGTTTTAGATGCGTCCTTGATCCAACACAGCTAATTTAAATGACCTCCTCAACATGTCTTTGAGTTCTCCAGAGGCCTGGTAATGAACCAATCATGTGATTCAGGTGTGCTGACCCAGGGTGAGATCTAAACCCTGCAGGACACCGGCCCTCGAGGCCTGGAGTTGGACACCCCTGATCTGAAAGATTCTTCTCTTTAAAGCAAGAAAAAAAAACAAAAATAAAGTCACAATTCAGATTTTTCTATGGTCACAGGCGTCCATAACAATGTTTGTCTGCATTCTGGTTTCTCTCCTATAAAGTAATTTAAAATATGAAAAAGCATTAGCCTGACGTAGCACTCAGACATAGTACAACACCAGCTGGTTTGCTAACTAACCATTTGTGACGGCGATGGTGTTCAAATGTTTGAAATTGTCTGTGGTGATCCAGAATAACAGAAACAAAATGTGCATGTTAACATTTGTGAACAAATCCATGAAACTGAAGTCAAATTCAGAGTTTTTATTGACGACCTGACAGGACGGCAGATTAAACAAAGCCTGAACAGAGCGGCGGGCCAACAGTCACACCAAAGAAAACTAAACTAATAAATAAAACAACACAGACGGTAAAAACATGGAGGTGACGTCCAGGTATGAAAAAATAAGCCAGAGAGAAAGTGCCTGTGTTCTATCTGAAGGCCACCAAATGGCGATAGCTGTAGCTGCAAAGACTTCAGGCCCTATAGAGGTGTGTGGGCTCTGTGTGGGTGATTAATGACACAGGTACAAATCTGTGAAATCTGGACTCGCCCCGTTTCAAAGAGGTTACGTGAACTGCTGTTCTGCAGTGACGATCTCACTAACCAGCAGGTGGCGTCAGAGTAGGTACGTCCATCTTTTTGCCGTCCGTGCCTAAAACCCTGACAGGCGTGAGGGGAACGCTTTTGTGGCGTTAAACTAGTTAAGTTTTTAATTCTTTGATCTGAAGAAGAAACTGCACCAAGTCTGAACTCAGAGACAAACAGTTAGCAGGTTTTCACCTAAAACGTCCTCCTGAGTTTTAGGTTTGTTTCCACAGCAGATTTAAGAGAAAATACAGAAAACTGCCTCGACATCACGGCCGGGGTGGTCTGTCCACTCGTTGTTTGTGAATGACGGCAGACAGAAAAATCTGACCAGCTGAAAATAAAAAGTTCCACAAAATAATTTACAGGTAAAAGTTTTATATTAAGACTTTAGTTCAAGTTTAAAAAACTGAGTCACTGCAAGTGAAGAGGACAAAATAAACCAGTCAGTGACTCAGAAGCTAATCTGTGGCACATGAAACTCAACATGCGTATACATTTGTTCCTTTAAACCAAATTTTTTGGTGATTAAATCGGTCATGGCTAATGTTTAAAGAAAAACACAAAAACTCAGTGATATTAAAAAATTTTTTTTACGTGTTTAATCCAAACTTTGATGTCATAATTTGGTCAAATGTCACAACTGTGACGACCGTTTCCGATGACGCCTTGATCACCTCGTTTTAATTTGCTGGGAAACAAACAACCACTCGGAGAATCACAGGATCTTATTTTTCCTTCGCAACTTCAGACTGAATATTTAGGAGGTTCTGGTCAAACTGGTCCCAGGAAACACCAGTGAAAGGCTTCGGTGCGCCGTTTTTAGCTAAAGCAGAATTACGGAGCCGTCACATTCGAGGTTAATAATGGTCTGACGTGTCACATCACCATCGGCTCCTTCAGTAGGTCCAAACAGCCAAACCCTCATTTTTCCGTCCTCGTCGTGGGAACACGAAGTCATGGTTTAACTTTCACGGCGCCAAATCACAACAACAGTCGCCTGAAGGTGCTCATCAGGTAGAGCCTACAGTAATACATACAGCACAACAGCACTCAGATGTTTTTCTTTAATTTCATCTTACTTTCAATAATTTGGAGGAAACATCCATTCTTAACATTTTGTTTCATCCTACTCTGGGATCTTTGTGATGTCACAGAGGGCATATCCTTACACAGAGCCAGCAGCTTGGAGTCGTTTGGTTTGTATGAAGTCAAATTTGTCCAAGTTTGAGAGAGGCAGGAATCATCTTTCCATTTGTTTCAGGAACTTCAACCGCAGCCACAGGAGGAGGCAGGGTTAACAAGCACTGGGGTTAAAGGGGGAGGAGCTAAAACATTTTGTTTCGGACCGTGTGACTGCTTGGAACAAATCAAAACTACGTGTTCTGTGCATCGGCCCAGAGCAGCTCTCTATGACTCACAGTTCAGACGAACTCCTCTTTAGCTCATCCCATCCCTGAAACAAACCATTTTAGCCCCTCCCCTTTAAGACTTTCTTCTGAGTGGCCAACTTCAGGAAGCCTACAGAGGAGGACCTGCGAAATAACACAGCTGCAGAATCATAGGTCGTTGTTTCAGCCACAGCTCCGTCTGATCACTTCATCGTTGTCCGATATTTATTGATGGTTAATAAAGACGAAGAGCGCGTCCTAAAGACCTTTGACCTGTGAAACAAAGGGGAAGCTTGGAGGTTTTGCATCGAGCGTGACCCCTCACCCGCCCACCGCAGACACACAGAGGAGTCCGACGGCATGACAGACGACGATGATGGCGGCGTTACTGAAGAGTCTACAGGAGGACACAGTCTGAGTCCTTGTCTCTTCTCCTGGATTGCTGTGCCCCCTGACCTCTGACCTGGAACACCGTAACAATAACACAGTGTAATCACCTCATATCACGGTTATTATTATCACATTACTGAGATCAATAAAAAAGTGTTTAGAAAAAAACTTTTTTTTTTTGCCTCATGATGACTAACATTAAAGTGGCAGTCAGAGAACTACTTATTCTAATATTTCATGCTCGTCTTCGTCTTCTGAATGTTGACTCAGATGTTTTAAAGTGGACATGAAACTATGTGCATGAAGGCTCATTGACACCTGCTCCCAGACACTGATGTAACAAATAAGTGCTTAAGTTTTAAAAACGGCGCCCTCTCCTGTCAGTACGGAGCGTGACATCATGTGGTTGGCTAACAGACTCAGCTAACTAGTGACAGGATCGATACTTCAGAGGAAAATAAGGACAGTGAAGCTAAACCTCGGTGTGAGGGGATCACTGTAGCGCTGCAGCAGTCAGTTCATGTTAAAGGATCTAGTGTCCACTTTACTGTCTGTGTCTGCAGCAGGAAGTGGCTGTTTGGCTAAAATCCAGTTGTTAGCTGTGATGTTAGGGTTTGTAAAACACTATAAATGAGGTGCTGCCCACAGTCTGCTGTCCTGTCTCCAGGTGAGCTTACCTGCTGCACTGAACCCTGTTGCTGGAGTTGCTGCTGTTGCTGATATTCCTCCTGCTGGAGTTGCCGGGCCAACTCCAGGTCACTGAGGGGCCCTGGGGCCCCGCCCTGTTGCTGCTGCAGGGACACTGCCACCAAGTAGTCCTGACACCCACAACAACACCCATCAGAGACGCACTAACGGGCCAAAGTGCTCGGTGTCAACGATATCACCTGGTGAGCTCACCTGGTCGATCTGCCGCTGCTGCTCCTGGGCGCTGGCCGGCAGGTGGGGGGCGGGTGGAGCTCTCTCAGGAGGATGACACAGCCGGAAATCGGAGTCGCAGAAGTTTCCGTCCCCCTCGACGTTATGAAGCGACTCCCAGACCACAGACTCTTCCTGCAGGAAGCCCTGATCCGTCACCAGCAGGTACAAGTGCCCCTGAGAGAGGAGACAGCTGCATTACCACCCCCACCCTTGTGTCTGGTCATGGTACTGCAGTGTGTACCGCCCCACCTTGTGTTTGATCATGGTGCTAAAGTGGTTGTTCCTGAAGAACACGGAGATCTCGCCCTCTCTGGCCGTGGCATTGAGCTCACACAGGCCATGATACGACAGCTGAGTCGCTGTGGACTCCAGAAACTGCTCCGCCACCAGACCTGCCCGGCACAGACGTGCAGAATTATTATGTTCAGGCCATCGTGTACATGTTGGGTACTGTGCACAAACATGTTACCTTCACTGACTCGACTGCTTTCTGCAGAGTGTTTGTAGTCAATGATTTTCTCCACCAGTTGGTTGTAGCTCAGTTTGCCCACAGCAGCCACCATCTCTGGACTCTAAACACACAATCAGGAATTTTACATCACTCTGCCACCTGTCCTGTGGGCGGCCACAGAGAGTCTGACTGATCACGCCATGTGACAAAAAATAAAAGTCCCACATGGACATTAAAAACCTGCAATCATGCCACTTCACTGTGCAGCATCATCAACATTACACATTATACTTCAGACAGACAACGAAGGAGAGAAACACTTAAACTGATGTCAACTATGATATGAAAACATGTTACCACCGAAGATGTTCACGTGTTACTAAAATATGACAAATTAACATCCGATAAACTAAAAGTGTGTCGCACTGTGCTGTGCAATATGAATGTTGCACGCTTGACAACCACTTCAGTAAAAGTTCAAATCTAAAATAAGAAAACAATAAATCACGCAGCCATTTTTTTTCAGCTCATCTGAAAATGGGCCGTGGGGGCAGCAGCAGGGAAGCACGGACGTCCCTCTCCACGCCACCTCCAGCTTATCCGGGGACACGTCAAGACATTCCCAGGCCAGCCGAGATGAAGTCTCTCCAGCACGTCCCACGTCCAAGCCAGGGCCTCTTCCCGGTATGACACACCTGGCAGGAACACCGTACCCAGGAGGCGACAGCCTTAGCTGCCTCCTTGTGATGTGGAGGAGTAGTGGCTCTACTCTGAACCCCTCATAACGACTGAACTCTCTCCTAAGGCAGACCCCGTCCTCCTGACGGAGAACCGCTGTTTTTAACTATGATCTTATTCTAACAAAGAGATGAGATTAACAGATGTGTGACGTTTGTCACCAACGATGCACTATCTGGTGGCAGATAGCTGCATAACATTTAAAATGATATTTTACCAGCATCAGGAATAAATTAACATTTTAACAACTAGATTAAACGACTAGTAAGTCTGGCACCGACCAACACTCACTATTAGTTACGCACATCCCTCATTCTTACTGGATAACTTTATGACTTCTGTTACGGCCCTAGCTGGGCATGTCCTACCGTCTCGCCTGCCTTAGATGCCACCTTTTCCTTTTGTACAGCTGACTCACATCAGCAATTAAAAGTATTTAAGGGCAGAGAAAGGTGAGCTCTGGTGCCAGAGAGCCATGTTAGTGGTTGCAGCTAGTGAGCTGTATCTTGTGATTGTTTGCTCCTGCTCGGTGGAGAGGAGGGTGTTTGGTCACTAATCTCTTTTTGACTTACTTTTCAGTTTACTGACCAACGCTTGAGTTTTGTTTCTTTAAATGTTGATAGTGGCTTGTCCGTCTCTTTTAGTTCAGTTATTAATAGAAGCAGTCAGCTGTACAAAAGGAAAAGGTGGCACCTAAGGCATGAGAGACGGTAGGACACGCCCACACAGGCAACTCCAGGAGGAGGCCCAGCTAGGGCCATAACTTTCTTCACACTTTTTTCAGACAGTTTATTAATAATCATGTTTGTTAATACTTTCCTTCATTTGTTCACATTTTCTTTCATTCTATAAATATTCTGTTTTCTAAACAGCCTAATATCCTTCTGTCTACTGTGTTGATAATTTAATGTCAGAACATTAATAAAATGTTCTTGCTTAATCTGCAGCTCTATCAGCCAATCAGCTGACGGTACCCAGGGGAATCCCCCTGGACGAGCCAATCACATGCTTCATCATACAGAGCATTTTATCCAGTGCTCACACAGGTTCGGGAGAAACTCTGTGGTTTGATCCCTTTCTCAAGGGTACTTCAACAAGCAGACTGGAGGAGTTGGAGGTCAAACCGCCAACCTTGCACTGTTAAAACCTCGTTAAGGACCTGGACAGTCCTGCGTTTACGCTCACACACACTCACCTGAGGGTCGACCAGCCAGCCGTGGTACAGCGGGATGTCCAGCAGGTCGAACACGATGCACTCGGGCGTGTATTCAAAGTCCGTGACGCCGGTGAAACGCACGTTGACGTCCAGCCCCGTAGACAGCTTCGGGAGGACCGCCATGGCGTCGCTCATGTTCTGCAAACACACACGCCCATGTTATGGTCTCTTCCCCAAAACGGCGTGCTAATTGAAAGCGTGTATGGGACGCTGAGATCCAGAACCAGCATGTCCATGTGTTTCTTTGGTACCTGCTGGAAGTTGAGCTCCATGCCGTCGGTCTTCTGTCTGGGAGTGACGGACAGCACACACTCTCCTGAACAACGCACACACAGGAACATCGTCAGTAGGACAGCCTGCCACGACCTGACCAGCTCAAACACTCAGAGGTGAGAATCCCGGTGTAACCCGACGTGTTGCAGACTGTTTACCATGTGACCCCCCACGGACGGTTTTCATTCTGGACAGCTGTGCGTTGAGCGAACTCACCATCTACTTAACGTTATGTAAATTCAGTGAGCACTTCTATGGACAGGCCGGGAGAATGAGAACATAAAATATTAAACACAAAACTACAAAAAATGTTGGACATTCCAACACCCACACGGGTGGGACCGAGCCTTTGTAGGTGTAAACTGCCCTTGCCGCCGTTAGCTCTGTCCATCAGTGGCGTGTTGCGGGCAGAAGCCTGCTAGAACGTTTGACTCTGCGGTGTGGGCGCCACAGGAAGGTTGTTGACTCATCAGAAGCAAATGACGTCTGTGCCACAGCGTTTACGAGCGAGCGCCCCGCCTCCTGTTCATGCTATGCGGCACGTTTAATTTCATCATCGATACATTTGATACATTACCCACAGTTGCTCTTACCCAGGTGAGCCATCAGGTCCTCGGTGGTGACCACCTCAGTCTGAGCAGGAAGCTTGGCCTGTGGCGCAGACACGCACACGTACACACACAGAGTTACAGGTCAGTTTATTTATAAACTTTATCAAGTTTCTGAGTGCCGACGTCTCCTCTTCGGTCCCTCACTAAAAAAACAGACCAAAGCTATTTACAACGACACAGACGTCTGCACAGTTACATCATTTTAGAGTGTTCTGATTGGTTCTCAGAGGAACATCTGAAATCACGTTCGACATCCAAAGTGTCTCATTAGCTGCACAACCATCTGAGGCCAGCGGCCACCACAGGCGGAGCACAGGTGAACCCACAGCACTGGATTCAGGTACACCACATGGTTCTAACAGTTAACTTCCTGTTGCCACTAGGGGGCGCCGTGAGTGTTACTGACTATTCTAGATGCGTCCAGGTGTAGACCCCACCAAGCAGGGGAAGTCTGGGAGACAGCTTATAAGAGCTTCATGTACTGCAGCGCCGCGGACACGCCCTTCCAACGAAAACTCAAAGGCTTTGTGATTTAATGCTGCCGCCGCCGCCTTCGGGGCGACGTGACCAACTGTCACATCAGCCTGGTCCAACATCTGCCAGGAGCTGATCCTGGTACTGTGACAGCACGCATGGGAACTATCCATTATCAATAGAATCTATACTTATTGATCAGATTCGTTATCGATTCCCTGCTTTGAGGGTGACCGTCATCACTAAGCAGCACATCAAAGACCTTAATGCAGATTAATTTCATGCTGTGGACCACATGTTTGTTTGTTGAGGCTCGATAACGAATCTGATCAATAAGTATAGATTCTATCGATAATTGAATCAGAATCGCTAAATTCTTATTAAGTCCCATCCCAGCTGTCACAGTACCAGGATGAGCTCCTCGCAGATGTTGCACCAGGATGATGTGACAGTTTGTTACCTGTTGAAGTTCTGGTGCTAGCTGCTAGGCTCTGGTCTGCATACACTGAGCTTTAGCATCACTCTTGTTCTTGGCTAGCTTAGGGTTAGCATGTTGTCTGACTAGCTTAGCGTTAGCATGCTCTCTATGCAGATGTGGGCACAGAGCTGAACTTGTGTTTCTGTCCTGGGTGCAGGTTCCACTTTAGCATCGCGCTCGCGTCCTTTTGTGCAGTAAAAACAATTTCAAGGGTCTGAACTACTAGGAAACGGTTCTCTCATGCCTTCTGATGAGGCCAGCTTCCCTGAGAACCAAAGCCACCTTTCAGCTGCCAGAAATCTGACTTGAACCTTTCCCGGTCTTTGGTGCGAGTCTGAGGGTCTGCATAAAAATGGAGGACAAATTGCGATGACAACGACGAGCTCAGGCCGACCGGAACCTGGGAGCTCTGAGCCCAGCCCTTCGAAGCAGCTGAAACACATAACACGCAACTCCAGGTTCTTATGTTACCATGACGACGCAGACAGGAAGCACACTGCCCTAACCTCCTGAAGGTTCTCAGGTAGGTGTTTGCATACCTGCGTAGTGCAGCTTGTTGTCTTAAGATTTGTATGCTGCAGCTGGGTGGAGCTGAACATCCACCTGCTGCTACGCCCTTTAAATGATGGCGTTCTCACCTTCCAGCGCAGGAACAGCGTGTTCATGATGGCCAGCAGGGGGCAGGGTCCGTTCTCACTCTGGGTGATGATGGGTGTCTTCTTCTCCTTCCAGGTGATCCACTTCACCAGGTAATACGCTGGCATGGAGGGCCCAGGCTCCGGTGCCGCAGCAGGAGGAGCAGCAGCACCCCCTGTGGAGAGGGGAAGAACTGCAGTCACACTCAGCTAAACAAAGTTACATTTATTTGGAGTACTAACAGTGTCATCTCAAAATAAACCCAGAGAAGAAGAAGTGCAGTCCGGACAGTTTCAGTAACATGGACGCCTCACCGGCAGCTTCCAGCGCCGCCTCGTCCTGCAGACTTGGGACCTCGGTGGATGGCGAGCAGCCCTCCGCGCCCAGCGCCGAATACGACGACGACAGGCCGTCCTCCACGTCCAGGGAGTTTCCTGTGGTCGCGACCCCATCCGACAGCTCCAAGCTGGGGATGGAGAATGACGCCGAGTCCGTGGACTCCAGCTGGTCGTCTGAGCCACCCGCCGTCGCCACCGAGGAGCTTTCCTCCACATCCAGACCTGTAGACAATAAAAGCACCATGAAGGATCCTCTGGGCATCTTAGGCCCGCCCCTCACCCCTGTCTCCTCCTCTACCTGGTCCTGCCTCAGCCTCCGTGGGTTCCTCTGTAGTGGTGGCGATGGTTAGAGTCATGTTTTCAGATGACAGACTTGGCGATGATTCTGGAGGTGTGGGTGTGGCTTCTTCCTCCTCCTCCATTGGGAGCTTGGCGAGCGCAGGGCTATCAGTGGCGCCACCACTTGTGTTGGGGACGTCAGCTCTGAGGTGCGCTGGTGTCACGGTTAACGTGCATTCTTTGGAGAAAGTCTGTGAGCTGAAAGCCGGCTCCTCTGATCCGCATTTCATCACCAGGTCAGCAATGGCAGCAGCCTCCTCCCTGGACTCCTCCATGATCAGCTGATGACTTCACAAGCACGATTCCGTATGACAACACGTGGAGAGAGACGACTTAGATGGACGTGGTCATGAGAGAAACTCGACCTCAGCATTGGGTGGCTTTAAGACAGCAGGAGGCGCTCCAACATGGCCGCCGGGAGACTGTCACAAGAGAATGATCACCTGCCCGCCGCCTGCCAAGGGTGTCGGAAAACAAACACACCGGTCTACCTGAGAGCAACCATGGCTGCAGAAAATCTGAGCAGAGAAGAAGAGACGCAGCACGGCCCTCTGACATCAGTCACACCTGAGGAGGAAACACAGAAGAACAAGTTAGCAAACACACGTGCGTGCGTGCGTTGTGGGGTTAGCTCAGAGCTGTGTGCAGCCATGAGGCTGATTTAAAGATGGATTCCGAGTGACGGTGCAGCGTCAGGTGTAAACTCTGACAAATATCTGCACACTCTCCACTTGATGGTCAACACTGCACATCCACCCTCAGCTGTTTGAACGGAAGCAGCTCCACCCCAGCTGTGGGGTCCAGCTGTGACCGTGAGAGAAGCAGGGGTGTGGCTGAGAACGCAGACAGACACCTGGACCGCTGCTGTACACCTGAGCTCTGAGGCTGTCAGGTGACCTGTACCAGGGGGCGGGGGCGGCTGCTTCACTCCGAGGATCGACGTGAAGGAAAGTTGTTTCCCATGATGCTCCTCAGCTAGGTGAGAAGAGTTCAGCGTGAACACGCAACTGAAAAGCGGTGACCTGCGCCCGTACACACACGGGTGGCAGCCTCAGCTGACCCCGGTACTCCGGAGCGGCCGGTTAACCCCGACATCCGCCCCCCCGCCGCAAAGGTGGCAGCTTACCGGGTCCAGCGCGGGTCCGCGGAGAACGCCGACGCTGGCAGGTGAACGTGCATGCTACCTGTTTACATTTCTCTCCGCCAGGCTCATAGGTCCCGCCCACAGTCCGTCACATCCGCTGAGCTTCAGCAGCCTACGCTACCTGTTAGCCAACTGGCTAGCTGTGAACTTTTTCTGTCGTAAAATTGTCATTAATGTTCACGTGCAGCAGCTCGTGAGGGCCCGGAAAGAAACGCAGAGAAACCAAACAAGCGGAACTCCGAGCAGAGCGGGAAGCCGCTTCAACACGGACCGTCCAGATGTTACACATAGCGTTAGCTTAGCATGAGCTAGCTGGCACTGACAGCCAAACGCGATATAATTTTTTTAACTTTAAGTCCTTTTTGGTCTCTGAGCGGGGTAGCATTCACAGTCACACCGGCGCCCTCACCTCTCAGCCCGCGGGCACGCGCTGTCGGGTTCGGCCAATCAGAAACATGAAGAAAATAAAACGCTACAAACAAAATGTGACGTTTTCACAGCTTCAACTCGGCTCGTACCTCCTCTGACAGAGCAGAACTTCTACTTTTATTCACAACGGGCCTCGGTACATGTCACGTCCGGTCTCACCTTCACTCCCTTACCTTATTCCACAGAGTGCGTTTCATCTGTGGACCACGGTAACATGGGCGGGCGGTGCGCTCACCTTTGACTCTTTACTTACAAACCCCGCCTCCATTACCGAGGCTTCACGAATCGAGCCGAGGTGGACCGAAAACTGGGCAGGGAGAGGGGATCCAGTTGACTCCGCCTCCAATCAAACCAACTAGACGTGGAAGTGTTTTGTTTTGTGTTATTAGAATTTTTTTTATTATTTCAAGTACATATACAAAAATGGCAACTAGAGCTGCACAAATTCAATGGATACAATGAATTGCCAGAAGGAACAATGATTACAGTAACAATATAACCACATAAAACAGAGATAATGAATGATGACATTGACATAGACCAAGATGCAAAATTGAATGAAATGCTGCCTTTTAGATAAATAAAAACAAACAACAAAGGGTAAATATATTCTGTTTCAATTATCCAATTCAGTGGGAACGTGCTTAAGAATATTGTAGAGTTTTTGTGCTTTATTTCCTTCCTATAGGTTTAAGGATTTTATATATAGTTTGTTATTTTCTTAAACAAATTCAAACCTCAGGGATGTTTTTGTAAATCTGCATTTGTACATTAAAATAACATTCTAACTTAGTTCTTCCTTCTTATTTTGTAAAAGTTGGCCAAATGTTATGTTATCTCTGGAGAAAGTAAGAGGGACTGAAGACATCGTTGGTTTCATCCATTTTTTTTCTGACAACGTTGTATTTTATTCTATTGTATATAGTATCTTATTCGTATTATATAGTATTTTATTCTAATCTTATTATCTTATCCTATTCCAGTGTTTTTCTTAATTTTTGCTACTGTATCTTTGTACTGTCCACTTTCTGCTGTGTGGAACTAATAAAGATTATCTTCTAAAGGTTATCTTAAACATCAAGCCAGAATGTTTGTATAAAACAACAAGAGACAAATGAATGCTCTGTGCTTTCACTGTGGGCTGTGCAAAATGAGCACGTGTTATCATCAATATAAAATCGTAGTCTAAGTCATTCTTTATAAATGTCATCAAATGTGTTTCTTTTGTTTTAGGGGGTAGAGAGAGTTTTAGACACACTGTTCAGAGTTTGTTTTTTATCAAATTTGTGTAGGATGTGGTTCCTATTTTGTCTCCTGGGGAATAATTTACCCATAAGACAACTTCTTATCAAGCTGTTGTTACAGTTCTCTTTTCTAAATGAGACGTTCCTTGAATTGTGGGACTATAGGTTGGTGTGCCGTTATGTAAGTCTTTGGGTAGTGCTGTGTGTAATTTGGTGATATCTGATTTTGAGAGATTAAAATTGTGTTTAGTACAGAATTGATTATAATCCAATAAGTCAGCATTAATCTCCATTAGAGCAGTCATAAAGTGTATATTTCTCTTAAACTTTGTAAAACAAGGATTTTCTGTGATATATAAAACATATCTGTTATTCCATAATATTGTGTTATGGATGTATAATAACTTCCTATATCACAGTATTTGTTGGTGGAATTCTGACAGATAGAAGGGAAGCTTGTTAACATCAAATTGTGTGATAAGAAGAAAGTTTAGGCCACTGATTTTACTGAATAAATAATTACTGGGATGAATCATCGTGTTTGCATTTCAGCCAGTCTATTTTTAAGGTCTCGTTAAGGCCGTGGAAGTCAGTTTCAAACCTCCATCTTTGTATCTTTGATCAAACAGGCTTTTTAATGCAATGAGGTTTATTTCTCCAAATAAAGTTGAAGTTTATTTGATTGATAGCACTGGCATGATCTGATATCGTCGTGTTGGTGTTGTTCCCAGATCAACATACTAAATGTTGTTCCAGGAGCAACATTGCAAGTGACCAATCAGAATGTTGTGACGTCATACTTTTGCGACTTCGGGAAAAACCGCCATAAAACAAAAAACTGTACTTAAGCTGCGAGAAACCGCCTCTGTCCGCCGATCAACGGACCCTGACCCTGACCCTTTAATAAACGGTAAGCAGAACTGATATTGTCCGCGCAAACATTGGAATTTCATAAATGCACGAATGGCTTGGCACGCAAAAGAATAACGTCACAACAATGTGATTGGTCACTTGCAATGTTGAACCTGGAACAACATTTTCATGATGATCTGGGAACAACACCAACATGACGATATCAGATCATCCGATAGCACTGACACAACTGCTGATATTCTGGTACAAGCCACAAATTAAGTTTCTGAATTGAACTTCAAAACCACCGTGTTCAAGTACTGAATGCTCCACTGAATCAAAGCTTTGTAAAAATCTGCAAATAGTATTGGAATTGAGACGATAACTCCTCGTCTCATTGTGGGCTGGAGTGCAAGTTTGAAAGATTTCTAAAATCACTCGATGTAAAAGTCCTTTGATGTGTTCCCAGAAATGTTTGCAGAAATCTCCCATGGGACCATCCAACCCGGGGCTTCGTTAGGAGAAAGACGTCCAATCACTGCATCAATATGTAACAGTCGCAATAGTGTGGTGTCTCTCTAAGACTAAGTTTTTTGTTTTTTTTGTCTGTCCCATTTGGTTCTTTAGCCGTCAGAATTGTTGTCTGAAGACCAACAAGGATACCAAATGGATTTATTTTGCCAAATGGATCATCATGGCATTGCCGCATTGGTCCATTTGATCAAACTTTGTTGTTATTATTTATTTTATTTTCAGTTGTTACAGATGGGACAGATATGACTGGGGGATAGGAAAGGGAGAAAGAAAGAGAGGAAGGAAAAGAAAAACAGAAGGGAAAAGGGACAGTGAGAAAGGGCACTTACAAAGACAAAGAGAAAAAAAAATCTCCTGGATCACCTGTTGAGAGAAAAAGAAGAGAAAGCAAGCAAAAAAAAACCCAAACAACAATAAAGCAACATACTAAACACAACACCATCACGTTAATCTAGCTAAGTGTGAACAGCAGTAAATACTAAATATTGAATGTTGTTGTGCAGCACGAGACAGACAGCAGCGCACAATGTGCTTTGAAGTAGCAGCTAAGAAAGGTGTAGTTTATGTCTACGAACAGTGAACACCCGTGTGCACACCTGTGTGGATCAACGCTTTGTATACAAAAGGTTTCCCCATGTAACGGTCTGCTAGAGGGTGTGGAGGGCCATAGCCCGTCCCCAGGGCATGAAGCAGGCATGGAGGAGATCCAGGCTCCAGACATCCAGAGGCCCCAGAGTGCGAGAGCCCAAGGAGTACCACCAGAGGGGCATCCGTGCCACCCTCCTGGGAAGGGCTGAGGAGATCCCCAGACGAGGGGGTCACCCAGTAGCCACGGAGCAGAAGCCAGAGGGGGCTGCACTGGCGTGCCTGCCGGCTCTGCCGGCAGCCAGCTGTGCCAGAGTGAACCGAGTTGCAGGCCCCGAGGCTGGAGGCCCGAGGGCCTCCTTTGCCCCGGAAGAGGCCTGACCGAGCGACAGGCACCAGGCCCCGCCAAGTAGCCACCGGGAGTGAGCTGGTGCATACCTGCATACCTCTCTAAGACTAAGTTAACATTTAGTGATGTCACCAGTACGCGCCAGTGGCCTCAGCAGAGTGTGGGAGAAACGTGCTCGCACACATGGACTGACATGGACCTCATATCTTTACCTCCCTCACTCAAAGTAACATTACAGGTTGTATGAACACTGCTGGCTTCATGTAAGACGGCAGCCTAGTAAGGCGGTGATGACTGTGTTTATTAAAGGACAAGACCTGTACCAGTGTGGCCGTGAGTTTGTGACTGTCCTGCTGTTTCTGCCTCCTCATCTCAACCACTGAAAACAACCCACATTACAAAGTGTTGCAATTGTTATTTGATCTTCACAGATGTCTTTGAAGTTCTTGTCTATTTTAGGAATATGATTGACCACGTCATTTAAGAATGAACTGCAGTCCTCCGTAGAGAATCTCGAGCTGTACCGATGGCTGTAGAACTGAAAGATTGCTGCCTGTCATTGTGAGTGGGCCAGCTTTATTACAATAAATATTTCATTGCCTGATAGTTTCTGAATGAAATAGTGAATTGGCGTATTTTATATTTTAGAAACTCCCACGTCTTCACTGGTGTTAATGATCTCTCGTATTAGTGGCTGAATTTTTTGACAGTAAATTTTACTTTTAAGAAAGCTGGAGTTTGAATTTCCAATATTTGCTCAGGATATTTGGGAGGATATCTGCCATAGAATTCATTCTGGACCTGTCATGGTCCTGAGTCTGAGGACTCAGTGTTTTGTGTTTCATTATATTATTCTTTGTTCTCGTTTATTCTGTTTTGTCTTTTGTTTAGGTTTGCTATGTGTTAGTGTTTTTGTTTCATGCCTGCCTGTGTTCCCTCTGTCTGTCCACGGTGTCACTGTTTCTGCTCATGAGTCTGCCTGTCAAGTTCAGTGTCCTGTCGGGTTCTCTGTGTCTGTTTGTTTCCTGTTTTATTCTGAAAGTTCATGTCTCATGTCAGTGTGTTCAGTTTTACCTCTCCCCCGTCTCGTTAGCCTCATTTCTCCCAGCTGTGTCTCCCTCCTGTCTCCCATTCCCTGATTACTCCCCTGTGTATTTAAGCCCTGTGTTTTCCTGTGCTCTCTGTCGTGTTGTCTGTGTTACTCCGTGTCAGTCTTCACTACTCTGTGTAACCCGGTGTTCATTCTGCGTCTCTCTGCCATCCTTCTGTGCATTTTGCCCCGCCTCCCGTGAGTGTTTGGTTTCTGGTTAGTTCTTTAGTTTTCCCCAGTTTAGGTTTGTTAACTCCCCGCTCTGCTCTTCCTGTTTTTGTCACTTTGTCACTTCTGTAAATAAACACTCACTCGCACCCCAGCCAGTGCCTGCATTTTGGATCCTTTTCTCAATACACCGCACGACTGCTCCTCAACCGTGACAGGACCAGCCTGAGATCCCCCCCTCTCATTATATTGTTGGTTGAATGCGAGGTCTTCAGTCTAAATGGAACTCAATTAGTTCAAGTAGTTTCTGATTCTCTCTTTTATCATTAGATCTGTATCTGTTAAATTATGATACGTTTTGACTGTCAGTGGTTAAAATTTAGGATCAGCCAGTAACCATGTTCGTCTGCCATATGGAATATAATCTGGCCATGGAAGTTGTTCAGGAGGATGGCGACCCCTGCTGACCTTGAAGTACCACGACTAAACTAGACTTCATCTCCTATTGTTCAGACTAGTGGTTCTCAAAGTGTGTGATGGGGTGCAGAGTTCTGACAGGTGGGGTTACCTGGCAGAGAAGTCATGCGGAACTAATGTTTAACATTGTTTGGAATCACTTTTACGGCAGAACAAAGAAATTTGCAGCAGTTATGTTAATAATATGCGCATACGCTGCATCCGCTGAAAAGCTGCGGCCGCGTGTGTAAGTCGACAGCTGCAATAAAGAAGTGTACTGAAAAGTGCGAACATGTGGTCGGGTCTGTCGTGCATCGTTTACAGTGGTGCCAAAACCCAGGACTGGGGCACGACAGACCGCACACCAGCTGCAGCTTTTCTGTCATTGTTTCGTTTAGATGGGGCGTGAAAATATTTCCTCCTGCCACGTGGGGAATGATGTAAAAATTGTAGTATCGGCATCTTTAGAGAGCATTTCTTGAATAAAGATGATGCTTACGTTCATCTTTTTACAGAACAGAAAGAAACCTTTCATTTTCGTTACATCCCTTAAATTAACAGAAAGAAAGGAGATGTGATGTTTTTAAGTTGAGCCATAAGGAATGAACCGATCACTTTTACAGTAATAAGTGCGTTAGTTAAACACGTGAAGTTTGCTTAACAACAAAATCCTGATCTAATTAAGATTTAGATACTCAACTCACTAGCTTGGAAAATTTAATCAATTCAGATCCGACTAAACTCGGCTGCTATCCAACCCAAGTACTGAGGTTAGTTAACATCTGAAAAATCTTGTTTGATGGAACGCCAGAGTTCGCCTTCCGGTAAACTGCATGTTGATCTGTCAGGGATGATTAACGATGCGGGACCCAGATGATGTACAGAGTGAAGCCCATTTTCTCCTTCCAGTGTGGGAGGGCTTTCTCCAGAATTGTCGGAGGTGTTTCCTTCTTTTATCCAGTTCTGTCTTAACTTCGATTTCATTTTATATCGTTCTTGTTCTGCCACTTTCATTTCCAATTGTATGGCTTTTCTTTTGAGCTGTGTGTTTTTCGCTCTGAGCTCTTTCACTTCTAATTTTTGTTTTTGTTGTCTTTCCATTCTCTAATTTTGGCTGAGTTGAATACTGCTGCTTTGGCAATGCTGGCTATTGTCCCAAGTCCTCCATAATAGTTTCCTTGTGAGTTAGGTTGAAGTTAGAACTCGTCAGGATCTTGTTTTAAGGAGCTGTTTACAAGACGTCCGATCCCTCCGCAATCTCGCCGAGGACATTTTGCGGAATAAGAGGCTAATCACGTCTGTGTAATAAACTCGATTCTTATCAACTTTAAATCAACGTTCCAGTCGATTTTAGCAGAACAGCTGTGGAAGACCACGAGTCTGATTCTCCATAAAGAAAAAAGAACTACTTTCTTACAATGAGGCAGTGAAATATTCATTTATTTTAATAGTCTCATTATAAAAATAGTCCCAGAGTGTTATTTAAAACAATTTCCTCCACCACCTCCACGTACATTGATGGCCTCTGAATGTAAAGTCATGTTAATGTCATGTTAAGCATTTTGTTAATAAGGCGATGGGTTGATATCCTCCTTAGGTCTCTCCCCTTATGAAGATGGTCCTTGAGTCATTTCCTCATTCTCCAATTACACTTAATGACTTAGTTGGTATAATGTTTAAGATGAAACCTTCATCACCCTCGTTAAAGTTGTACCTTCCTCTGTCCTGTGTGGATCTCACTGAGCCAGGGTTTAACTATGCTAAGGCTTAATTCCCTTACTTAACACTTTAACCCCTAACACGCTGCTAGCCAAAGGTTTTGGCAACAAAATTACTATAACTTTTGAACAGTTTGTGAAAGCAGCGACTGCGCTTTTTAGCGATAATAGAGTCATTACCGTAATCCCAAGCACGTGTCACAGTAGCCCTGGAAAGGCTGGTTCACCAAAAATAGCCTCTGTGCCAAGACTGAGGCCATGATTACAGCTCCTCAGTCTTCTCCTTAGTGATTGCTTCGGTTTGCTCGTCTGCAGAAACCAGTGTTTGTGACCGCAGTCTGCAGACCTTTGGTTTTAAACCGTTTTATCACATTAAAAAGCCCAGAATAAAAGATGCAGACACACTTTTTATGTTTTTGATCTCTTTACTTCCTCAGGTGAAGTCTTGGTTTCTGATGGTAGGTGGTTCCTCTAAATGGGAATCTTGATACCTTCACCTTCAGCACAGAAACCTGCAGAGAGAAACAGACCGTCACATCACCTGATTCACCTCAGACTGATTTCTCAGATTCTGGTGCAAACAGTTAAAGTGAAGCACTTTTCTCAGGGTTGTAGATGAAGTCCGGGTCTCCGGAGAAGCCCAAGCATGTTGCCTGCTGCTTGAAATGTTCCAGCTCCGGCTCCTTCAGGGTTGACCCTTTGCCTGCAAACAAAAACACTCAAATGGATGGACATTTTGGATTTTAAATGAGACATTTAATTTCTGTGGCTGATTTTCGTCCTACCCAGAAGATAAAGAGAATGAGCAACGATCTCATCGCTGGCCTCTATATCGATCTTCAGTAATTTAAGCAGATGTTTGGTGTTTCTAGCCGTGCTGTTTATCACGAAGACGAGGCAGCCGTCACAGCTCGGCAGCAAGTAGAACGAAGACGTGGAGTTGGCCACTGGGAACAGAAACATTTCATGTAATAACAACATGATCTTCATCTGAAACAGGAAGTCCATCTTCACCTCGAGGACTGAAAACCTCACGTAGGAAAACGCCAGAGATCAATTTACAAAAGAGACAAATACACAATCTAATATTAAAAGAGACAATTAAATCAGACACAAAGAGTTTTTAACTGAAAATTACTTAGAAGATATGCAGGAAAATGACATAAAAACCTGGGGATAAATGTAAAATCATCTAAAAAAGCAGCTAAAAATCCATTAGAATGACCTTAAATAGAAGAAAAAAAGAACAGAAAAATATCAAGCTGTTTGAATAAACTGATTTCAGAGAAAATATGAGTAATGGAAGAAACAATATTACTGGAAACAAATTAAATAGTTAATCTAAAATGAGACAGAACAGGAAAAAGAATCATCAAAACTTTGCAGCTTTTATGTTGGAACTTCTCTGTAGTGTGTCAGATCCGATGGGGATGCGTACTTTCCACCGTGGCAGTGTTTCCTTCAAAGGTTACGTTCGTCGTTGAAGCCATGCAGGTTCCATTACTGAGAACAGAGAGAAAGAATAAACTCACACCCACTTCAGAAACTCTCATGCCCTCAGTTACTGTCTGTTGCCTGCTGTTGTCCCCTGCTACCCCCTGTTCTGTTGTTACCTTCTGCTTCCCTCTGTCTCCCCAGTTGCCCTCTGCTGTCCCCTGCTACCCCGTTACTGTTTGTTGACCTCTGCAGTCTCCTGTCACCCTTTGCTGCCCTCTGCTGTCCCCTACTGCCCCCTGCTCCCCTCTGTTGTCTCTTGTTAACCCCTGCTGCCCCCTGTTGTGTTAATACCTTCTGCTACCCTCTGTCTCCCCAGTTGCCCTCTGCTGTCCCCTGCTACCACCTGCTACCCTCTGGTGCAGGATGGATGGGCTTAATGGTAACAGATGAGCTCACATCCTGTTTTCCTGCGACATGACGACCTCCCCAGAGTGCACTGGTGAGGCACTGATCTTCACCCAGGAGCTGTCGGTCAGGTTCAGGAAAGCTTTGTAGACATCGTGACTGGTGTAGCCCAGCAGGAAGTTCACCCTGCCATACATCTGCACAGACAAGGAAGTGGCCTAGTCAGCTGACAAGCTGCCTGCTACATGAGTTTTATTAAATAAACCAAAAACATGACAGCGCTTCGTATCCTGTTCTTCCTGACCTAAACAGGAAGCAGTCACACCTGAAGAAAACAGATCCCTGTTTGAATCTCACTGACCAGTCAATAAGTCACTAATCACGATCAACAATAATAATAATCAATCGACAGTCACTATTTCTGATAAGAACTACAGGGAGTGCAGAATTATTAGGCAAGTTGTATTTTTGAGGAATAATGTTATTATTGAACAACAACCATGTTCTCAATGAACCCAAAAAACTCATTAATATCAAAGCTGAATGTTTTTGGAAGTAGTTTTTAGTTTGTTTTTAGTTTTAGCTATTTTAGGGGGATATCTGTGTGTGCAGGTGACTATTACTGTGCATAATTATTTGGCAACTCAACAAAAAACAAATATATACCCATTTCAATTATTTATTTTTTACCAGTGAAACCAATATAACATCTCCACATTCACAAATATACATTTCTGACATTCAAAAACAAAACAAAAACAAATCAGCGACCAATATAGCCACCTTTCTTTGCAAGGACACTCAAAAGCCTGCCATCCATGGATTCTGTCAGTGTTTTGATCTGTTCACCATCAACATTGCGTGCAGCAGCAACCACAGCCTCCCAGACACTGTTCAGAGAGGTGTACTGTTTTCCTCCTTGTAAATCTCACATTTGATGATGGACCACAGGTTCTCAATGGGGTTCAGATCAGGTGAACAAGGAGGCCATGTCATTAGTTTTTCTTCTTTTATACCCTTTCTTGCCAGCCACGCTGTGGAGTACTTGGACGCGTGTGATGGAGCATTGTCCTGCATGAAAATCATGTTTTTCTTGAAGGATGCAGACTTCTTCCTGTACCACTGCTTGAAGAAGGTGTCTTCCAGAAACTGGCAGTAGGACTGGGAGTTGAGCTTGACTCCATCCTCAACCCGAAAAGGCCCCACAAGCTCATCTTTGATGATACCAGCCCAAACCAGTACTCCACCTCCACCTTGCTGGCGTCTGAGTGGGACTGGAGCTCTCTGCCCTTTACCAATCCAGCCACGGGCCCATCCATCTGGCCCATCAAGACTCACTCTCATTTCATCAGTCCATAAAACCTTAGAAAAATCAGTCTTGAGATATTTCTTGGCCCAGTCTTGACGTTTCAGCTTGTGTGTCTTGTTCAGTGGTGGTCGTCTTTCAGCCTTTCTTACCTTGGCCATGTCTCTGAGTATTGCACACCTTGTGCTTTTGGGCACTCCAGTGATGTTGCAGCTCTGAAATATGGCCAAACTGGTGGCAAGTGGCATCTTGGCAGCTGCACGCTTGACTTTTCTCAGTTCATGGGCAGTTATTTTGCGCCTTGGTTTTTCCACACGCTTCTTGCGACCCTGTTGACTATTTTGAATGAAACGCTTGATTGTTCGATGATCACGCTTCAGAAGCTTTGCAATTTTAAGACTGCTGCATCCCTCTGCAAGATATCTCACTATTTTTGACTTTTCTGAGCCTGTCAAGTCCTTCTTTTGACCCATTTTGCCAAAGGAAAGGAAGTTGCCTAATAATTATGCACACCTGATGCAGTCTGCTGACCACAGAGTGGTCAGCAGACTGCAAACACAATCTCCGAGAGCCCTTCTCATAATATCAGGGGACTTCAATCATGCCTCACTGGACTCCACACTGCCCACCTTCACCCAGTATGTGACCTGCCCAACCAGAGACAATAAAACACTGGACTTACTGTATGCCAATGCAGAAGAGGCATACAGTTCATCACCTCTCCCTCCACTGGGCAGATCTGATCATAACCTGGTGCACCTTGTCCCTGTGTATGAGCCCTTAGTGCGCAGGGGAGCCACCAGCCACCCGCACAGTACAGAGATGGTCGGAGGAGGCGAGGAGGCTCTTAAGGATTGTTTTGAGTCGACTGTGTGGGAGGTGATCTGTGACGACCACGGAGAGGACATCGACAGCCTTACTACATGCATTACTGACTATATTAATTTCTGTGTGGATAACACCATACCTACCAGGACTGTACGGTGTTTCTCCAACAACAAACCCTGGATTACCCCAGAAATTAAAGCTGTCCTCAAGCAGAAGAGGAGGGCCTTCAAATCCAAAGACAAAGAGGAGTTGAAAAGGGTGCAGAGAGAGCTGAGGGACTGATAAGGAATGGGAAGGACAGCTACAGGCAAAAGATGGAGAACCAGCTTCAGCAAAATAACGTTGGTGAAGTCTGGAGAGCCTCAGAACCATCTCAGGCCACAAACATCAGAACTCTCTGCCTGGGAGGGATGTGAGGTGGGCAAATGAACTGAATCATTTCTTCAACAGATTTGATTCAGCCATGAGGCAGTCTCCAACATCGGCTGCAGACTCACCCACCCCCACTGCTGCTGTTGCACCTCTGACACCTCAGACACTTCACACCTCCTCTATTCACCCTGCTCACCCCTCCCACCCCCAACAACAGCATCCAATACACACTCAACACAAGGCTCCAGCCTGTCTCTCTCAACCACCCAGGTTAGGAGGGAACTGAGGAGGATTAAAGCCAAGAAGGCAGCGGGTCCAGATGGCATCAGCTCGAGGGTCGTCAGGTCCTGCGCGGACCAACTGTGTGGGGTGATGGAGCACCTCTTCAACCTGAGCCTGAGGCTGGGACGAGTCCCACAGCTCTGGAAAACCTCCTGTGTTGTACCAGTGCCAAAGACTTCACGCCCCAAGGACCTCAACAGCTACAGGCCGGTGGCTCTGACATCCCACCTGATGAAGACCCTGGAGCGGTTGGTCCTGGCTCAGCTTCGGCACCTGGTGAGCTCATCACTGGACCCACTTCAGTTTGCCTACCAGCCTGGCGTTGGAGCGGATGATGCCGTCATTCACCTCCTACATCGCTCCTCGCTCACCTGGAGACCGCTGGGAGCACTGTGAGAATCATGTTCTTTGATTTCTCCAGTGCCTTCAACACCATTCTTCCCTCGGTTCTGAAGGACAAGCTGGAGAACTCTGGAGTGGACCATCACCTCACTACCTGGATTCTGGACTACCTCACCGACCGACCACAGTATGTGAGGACTCAGGGCTGTGTGTCGGACAGGGTCGTCTGCAGTACGGGGGCCCCACAGGGAACGGTTCTGGCTCCGTTCCTCTTCACCATCTACACTGCAGACTTCTCCCACAACTCCACCCAGTGCTTCCTGCAGAAGTTCTCTGATGACCCTGCAATAGTCGGCCTCATCACTGATGGGGACGACAAGGAGCTCAGAGGGACTGACTCAAGACTTTAGGGACTGGTGCCAGCTGAACTACCTCCAGATCAATGCCAGTAAAACCAAGGAGCTGGTGGTAGACTTCCGCAGGCACAAACATCTCCACTGCAACCACTGAACATCCAAGGTATGGACATTGAGGCTGTGGACAGCTACAGGTACCTTGGTGTTCATCTGAACAACAAACTGGACTGGACTCATAATTCAGACGCCCTCTACAGGAAAGGGCAGAGCAGGCTGTACCTGCTGCGGAGACTCAGGTCGTTTGGAGTGGAGGGCCCACTCCTGAAGACCTTCTATGACTCTGTGGTGGCCTCAGCCATCTTTTTATGGTGTGGTCTGCTGGGCGGCAACATCTCCGCTGGGGACAGGAAGAGACTGAACAGGCTGATCCGAAGGGCCAGCTCTGTTCTGGGATGCCCTCTGGACCCAGTGGAGGTGGTGAGTGAAAGGAGAATGGTGGCTAAGCTGTCATCCCTGTTGGACAACATCTCCCACCCCATGCATGAGACTGTGACAGCACTGAGCAGCTCCTTCAGTGGCTGCGGCACCCACGGTGTGGGACGGAGAGATTTCGCAGGTCTTTCCTCCCCACTGCTGTCAGACTCCACAATAAAGACTTTAACTGATCAAACACACACATCCACACATGTGCAATAACACTAATGTGCAATAATCTTTTCTGGCATCGTTGTATTTTTACTCAGTTGTATATAGCATTTGTATTCTATTTTTATCTCATTGTATATTTTATTCTATTTCATTCTACTGTATATAGTATTTTATTTTATTCTATTCTGTACAGTTGTGTACTGTATTTATTCTTATCTTATTTTATTTTATTCTAATTTTTGCTTCATAACTTTTGCACTGTCCACTTCCTGCTGTGACAAAACAAATTTCCCACGTGTGGGACTAATAAAGGTTATCTTATCTTATCTTATCTTAGCTTATCTTATAGGGTGTTGATGTCATTAGACCACACCCCTTCTCATTACAGAGATGCACATCACCTAATATGCTTAATTGGTAGTAGGCTTTCGAGCCTATACAGCTTGGAGTAAGACAACATGCATGAAGAGGATGATGTGGACAAAATACTCATTTGCCTAATAATTCTGCACTCCCTGTACATAAGGCACAGGAGAGGGCACTGTCTGGATTCAGTGTTTTGCACAGGGGTGCAGCGGTTAGCACTGTGTCCTCACAGCAAGGAGATCTGGAATTTGAATCCCCCATCTGGCTGGGTTCTTCCTGTTTGCATGTTTTCTCCGTCCACACACTTCTCTGTGTTAGCCCTGCCACAGGCTGGACACCTGTCCAGGTGTGCCTGCTTTGCTCCCTGTCATAGTGGAGATAGACTTCAGCCTCCCTGCGACCCTGACTTATAATGGAAGTGGAAGAGAATGGATGGGTGGATTTTATGTAATTTTACTTTTAGCCTTTTCATACTAGTCACATTTTTGGGGCTTTTAAGGCTCGACTTCTGTTGAATTTAAATGTGCTTCAGTCACTCAGGATGATCAAACATGAAATTAACAATGCTGAACTTGTGCTCCATTTTCTGTTCTCCATCAAAAAAGCAGCGATGACAATAGATTTGAAATGACTGTGGGAGGTTATCTACTTATCCACTGTTACTTTAAAAGAATTAATGTGAGCCCTCTGCTGTCACGTTTACACATTAATAAGCAGAGTGAGCTTTCACAGACAGGTGAGCACGAGGTGTTACAATCATGACGGTCCTGTCCCAGGCTTAGAGATGAGTCAGTCACTCCCCAGCAACATTGTTAGTGAAAACCAAATATTCTCCAACTGCTTCATTCAGCTACTTCAAAGTGCAAATAAAAGTGTGTAGTCTACAGTTTTAGGCAGTTTAATAACCAAAGTATTTTATCCATCCTGTAGTGAAAACTAAGGTGCAGTTATTTAATGATGAAGCTGTAAATCAGTCTGAACCTCGACAGCAAACAATGACTTCAGCACCAGGTTCACCTGTTAACTCTACAGCCCACCCCCACAGACCTAGGCAGCAATCAGAGGAGTCTTACCACAGAGGGGTCTTCCATAGACAGCGGCGTCACCAGCGGCTTGCATTCCTCAGGTGTCAAAGCCGAGCTGCTGAGAACCAGCGCTGCAAACAGGAAATGGAAGCGACAGCTGAGCCACAGATTCATAATGCTGATGGTCTGCAGAGGAGATGTCACCAAGACTGAACCACTCGGCTTTTAATACGAGCTGCAGGAGAGACAAACCTCCAGGTTTACACTGTTTGGACACAAAGGTTTTTCTGCGCACAGTTCAGATGTTTCTGGGCTTTCTGTGATTTCATAATGTCTGTGTTTGAGTATCGATCTCTCTCAGGTTTGTTTAAGCAGTCATCAAGGACACTCAGACTGGTACTCTGGATACCACTAAACACAGCCTGAACTCGGCCACCACTGCTGCCATCATCAGTCACAAAGACTACAGCAGAGACAGTGATGATGATGAAGAGGAAGGACTGCATCACATTTACCGAATTTTGTAAAACTGCTCCAGATGACTTATGGTCCGGGTTTTACCTAATGCATGAAGGTGCAATGAACAGCTTTAGATCCCATTAAATGCTCTATCTGTCCATGAAGCCAGGTAACACACACCAATTAGTTAAACTGCAGGAATAAAGACATAAAGACCTGGATGGCCGCTAACTTTCTGCTTCTTAATTCAGATCAAACTGAGGTTATTGTACTCGGCCCTGAAAATCTTAGAAATATGGTATCTGAGCAGATTCTTACTCTGGATGGCATTACCTTGGCCTCCAGTAACACTGTGAGGAACCTTGGAGTCATTTTTGACCAGGATAAAACAGGGTCCTTTCCATGATGCACTGGGTGTTTCTTCTTCACTCACTATGTGTTAATAGACCTCTCTGCACTGAATCACACTTGTTCATAATCTCTGTCTGTCTTCCACAGCATTATCAGCTCTTCCTTCTCTCACCCCAACCGGTCGCAGCAGATGGCCCCGCCCCTCCCGGAGCCTGGTTCTGCCGGAGGTTTCTTCCTGTTAAAAGGGAGTTTTTCCTTCCCACTGTCGCCAAAGTGCTTGCTCATAGGGGGTCATGTCTGTGTGCAGTAGGCAGGAATGGTGGAGCCAAAGTGCAGACTTTAAACAGCTCAATTACTAAACACTAGTGATGGGTCCAGCAACACTGATGCACCGGCGCATGTATCAAGCTCACAGAGCGAAACCTGTATCAGTGCGTGTGTCGCTTTAAGAAAAAGTCACGTGATGTATCGATCATTGCCAACGCGCCAAACTGTGTTTAAAAGCATCCACATCTGCCAAGGGAATGAGTCGCTACCAAAAAAACAAAACAAAATTACTCTTGCAAAGATAAATAAAAATACACATCTCTCCATAACAAAATGGAGCCCGAAAGAAAAAGAAAGGTTTCTGCTGTGTGGGATCATTTTGATCTTTTAACTGCAAATAATGTAACTGTTTGTCTGCCTTTGTTTCAGTGTAATCTGTCAGAATAGGAAAAACAGCAATGTGACTTGCAGTGTAAATTATTAATTTTATTTTATGCAGGTTAAATGTCGCATCTGTTCCGGCGTTGTGCCAAAAAAGTGTTCGCCTGCCAAAACTGATTTCCAATGTTTCCGTGTGTAATATGTGTAATATCTTTATGTATGTTGGTAAAGTTATAATGTAGGTACAATTGATATATTTGTTGCGCTGTCTGCTGTCCTCTTGGCCAGATTACTCTTAAAAAATAAATTTCTAATGTCAACAAGATTGTTTGTGAACTGGATGAATAAAGCATATATAAAAGTCACTGCCAAAAACTGATTGCAGCTTCTACCTTGTTACAGGAATGTTGCTGGTGGCTCAAAGTGACTTGATATCACTAATGAGGGAAACATTTGACATGTTTCACGTATTATAGACCAACAAGTTATTTATAGCAGGTTAAATACGAGCAATCAGTTTAGGGCAAAAACCGGAAATCAGTTTTTGGCAGACGATCGTTTTTTGGCACAATATCGGTCATTCTCACACATGTACTGTATCATATAAAATATATAAACTAAATATCTTTGAAACGTATAGAATCTAATCTTGTGTTTGTTTTTTAGATAGCACTTTATCAAACTGTTGTCTGCTACAGAGTTACAAGTATTATACTAATAATATAGCATCCACCATCTCCTGCTTGCATATTTCTGAAAACATCTTAGTGGTGTGGCAGCCACTCAGCCTCTCTTTGCTGCCTCATGTCCTCTCTGATGAGGTCTAGCAGCTCATCATCTCCTTTCCTCTTTCTCCCTGTCGTAGGTGGCTGAGCTGCTTCGTCATCGCTGTCGTTTTGGTCACCCACTGCTGCGCTTGGCCCTGGAGTGTCCTCAGGGAGAGAGGAAATTAGGACAGGAGGCTTAATGGAAGGCATCTGTCCTATCACCTCATCCATGAGGGCAAACCAGGGCCAAGTAGCAGCAGTGGGCTTCCCACTGACTCCCTCTCCTGAGCTTGGATACTTGCAATCCTAAAGGCAGAGGAAATCAAAAATGACAGCAGGCAAATAAAAACATCACAACAACTCTTAGTAACTGCACATTTATTAACTTGTGTTCTTGAGAATTATCTTCTTGATAACACACATACGTACTTTGTATTCTTTAAAGTTATCTCATGTCTTCTGGCCTGCAAGGGGGTGACTTTCCCCTGCAGGCCCATCCTCTCCAAAATTGTCCTGATCACACACAACAAATAAGAGAAGAAAGGAAACCATGGCAACTATGTTAATCCCTAAGCCCAAAGGTTTTCACAGCAGAACACCAGAGGAACACCGTCTGGACATCACAGGTTCTGTACAGCAGCGGTCCGTGAGTCGTTTGGTACCGGGCCACGAGAGTTAAGGCTCCGGTGTGAAATTGATGGTTTTCAGGGTTTTATCGTTAACTCGGTTTCCCTGAGTCTTTCCCTTGTTGTAGTTGTGTGTCTTATTTTGAAAGAAATATTTACACGTTACCATAGCGAGCAGAGAGCATTAAGTGGCAGAGAGGAGGATGTTACTGTCAATATTGGCACATTTTCAGGAGGACGCTGCTAATAAAGTTACAGTTACACAGTACATTCACGTTTATTATTATATTTACAAAATACCACAGTTTTTGTCTTGGTCGGATCATTTTATGTGGTTGTATTTATCCGCGATACCTTAAAGGCCGCTCCGTGTCTGACATAAACCGGTCTGTGGCTCAAAACAGGTTGGGGGACCGCTGCTGTACGGCATGAGGGTTAATAGGACCGTACTCATATGAATATGATGTGTAAATTGATTTATTCTTGTGCATCCACGCCACAGTGGCCCAATTCTTCACCCCAGTGAAGAGGTGATCGTTTTCTCCTCGTTTTAATAAATTAAGCCGTTTGGTCTTTGTTCCCCACAACATATCACCAATTCGAAAAAATCTAAATTAGCTGTATGTAAGCGGCAATACATGAAAAATCGCGGGACCACCGATACAAGCTGGTTTACGGTTATTTAAATTAAACCCCCCCCCCAAAAAACATGTCTATGCAGATGCCCAAAGCTTAACACAACCGCTATAACAATTTAACTTTTGTACAACCAGATTTTCATATACTTACATTTGAAGGCGTTTTCCTCTCCTGCTTCGACCACCATCGTTATCAGAAACAAATCTCCTCTATGAACCGCAATGAATCCTGGGATATGGTAGGACACGAAGGATAGATCGGACCCATCCTTAAAATTCGGGGCAGAGTAGGACGCATTTGTAGCCACATTTTGGCTACGTTCACACTGCAGGCGAAAGCGCATCAAATCCGACTTTTCTGACCCTATGCGACCCATATCCGATCATGGTATGACAGTGTGAACGGCACAAATCCGATATTTTCAAATCCGATCTGGGTCACTTTCGTATGTGGTACTGAATCCGATACATATCCGATGTTTTAGAAAGCGACTGCTGTTTGAACGGTCATGTCGCATTAAATCCGTCTTTTACGTCACTGACACAAGACAGACGCCAATTATCAGCGCAGGAGAAGACATTGCGAACGCTTCCTGGCCATCCAGTGTAGATGTTAGTGAAACTGTTGGGAAGACAACGTGAACATTTTATTTGTACTGTATAATCTGCAGATTCTGATAGATATCTGCAGATTATCCTTTGAAGCACCGCTCCTCTCTAAAACTGCAATAAGGATCATTATTAGGTTATTTACATTATTATGTAAATAACAAAAGAACTTAAAGCAAAAATTGGGAAACGTAAAGTCCGAAGTCTTTATATTAAGGGCCATCAGTCAAACAATACTGTTTGTTCGGATTTGATCAAAAAATCGGAATTGAGCATTAAGACCTGCAGTGTGAATGTAGCCTTTGAGTACTCTTTGAATTCAGACAGCCTTCGTCGTGTCGCCGTGACGTCATTGCCTCCAAATATGGCATTGGCGCATCCTTCCACTGAATTGTGACCTGTTCCTGGACCGTTTCTTTAACAACTGTAATAGATTACAGGAAGTCTCTGGCAGTGTTGCTGAATCTGCCCGAGCAAGATCAGACGTGGATGAGCTGCTGCAACTGAGACCTGCGGTTTGTCTTTTCTGGTTGGCGAGTGGAGAATCACACAGGGTGGTCTGCAAAGAGAGCTTTAGGATGCTTCCTCCCACTGTCCACTGCATCCTCCATCCACAGGGTTTGCAGGGCTCACTCATGGCTGCCACACCACTAAGATGTTTTCAGAAATATGCAAGCAGGAGATGGTGGATGCTATATTATTAGTATAATACTTGTAACTCTGTAGCAGACAACAGTTTGATAAAGTGCTATGTAAAAAAACAAACAAACAAAAGATTAGATTCTATACGTTTCAAAGATATTTAGTTTATATATTTTATATGATACAGTACATGTGTGAGAATGACCGATGTTGTGGCAAAAAATGATCGTCTGCCAAAAACTGATTTCCGGTTTTTGCCCTAAACTGATTGCTCGTATTTAACCTGCTATGAATAACTTGTTGGTCTATAATACGTGAAACATGTCAAATGTGTCCCTCATTAGTGATATCAAGTCACTTTGAGCCACCAGCAACATTCCTGTAACAAGGTAGAAGCTGCAATCAGTTTTTGGCAGTGACTTTTATATATGCTTTATTCATCCAGTTCACAAACAATCTTGTTGACATTAGAAATTTATTTTTTAAGAGTAATCTGGCCAAGAGGACAGCAGACAGCGCAACAAATATATCAATTGTACCTACATTATAACCAGAGTTATAAAGATACTTGAACAACAGGTAATTATTGTATATATAAAACCCCTTAGTAAACCATGTTCATCGAAGTCTATTTACCAACATACATAAAGATATTTCACATATTACACTCGGAAACATTGGAAATCAGTTTTGGCAGGCGAACACTTTTTTGGCACAACGCCGGCAATAATTCAATTATCCATTAAATTAGCTACATAATTCCTAAATGCATGTAGATTAAAGGAAATTATTTTACCTGGTACGAAACATGCGGGCGACGACGATAAGGTTTTTCTAGCTCCTCGAGAATTAAAATTGTCCAAACAACGGAGCGACATTTCTGGGTCCATTTTAAAGTTTTTGGGCTGTGGCGCTAGCGACTGGAAAAACACGCAAGTAAGGGCGGAGTTGAAGGCTAGGAGGCTGTCCACAGCCCATCTGTTATGTTGGATACTCATTGTTTGTTCAATAAAGTTTCTATGGAGAAAAAAAGGGGGCTGTCCACAGCCGCTCACTTCCTGACTACCCGTCCGTCTAAGGACACTACCTTGTGACGTAGGTAGGTAGTGTCCTTATGAGCATCCTTCCCCTGAATTCGGACACAGCAACAGTATCGATACAGTTTGGGGAATGTGCTGAAACGCCTCACAAGGCCTCATCTACCCATCACTACTAAACACCAAAATAACTAAACTGAAAAGACAAATAAACTATGCAGGCAGGCTAGCAGACAGAACACACAGTGTACAATGGGGGAGATTACAACACAGACCAAGGAAAACACAGGGCTTAAATACACAGAGGGAGCAATCAGGGAATGAGAGACAGGAGGCAAACACAGCTGGGACAAATCAGACCTAACGAGACAAGGGAAGCAAAACCAGACACACTGCACACAGGACAGGAACTATCAAAATAAAACAGGAAATATAACGCAGCAACACGAACCTGACACTGAGACAGAGACATGAAAAAGACATAACACTGAACAGTTAATTTGCAGTTTGTAGGTTCTTATGAGCAGCTATGGAACGCCAGGACTGCCATAATGAATTACTTAAATACACCATTAAATAATTAATTAAATGTGGCAATAATTAATTAAAATGGGAATTAATTAATTAAATACATAGTTATGACACATGTAATTAATTAATTATTGACACATTTAATTAATTATTTATGTATTTCACATTTTAATTAATTATTGACACATTTAATTAATTATTTCATGATATATTTATTTATTTCATTTTGGCAGTTCTGGCGCCTGGCTCTCATCATGAATTAATTTTATCTGTCAGCCTCACCCGTCAAACTCAGGGGGCGGGGTTAACGCTGATCGACTCAAAACCATTGCTTTGGCCTGGTGGCCTTTGTTTATAGCCCACAACAACCGGCAGAACTGAACTTTGAAAAAGCCTGTTTGTGTGTCACCAAATACCGCTTTTAATATTTTTTAGCCGAGAATGTAGTGGTTTAATCTTCATATGTCTGATCGGTTTGTCAAGATACAGCCTCTTTGCAAAAGTGCTTCGATGATTTCGGAGATGTCTGCCCAGTCTCACGGCAAAGCGTGGGATAGACCCGCTCGCCTCGCAAGCAATCGAGCTGTTGTTAACGCCGACAAAGCGCAGGCCCCGCACACAGCTGTAATAACCCCGCTGACACTGACTTCTTTTACTGAGGTTATATTTATCGGGTTTTATTTCCTGATGTTCTTATGTGTCCCACGTGTTTCAGTCGCCAATTCTGAATTATAACTAACATTAAAAACATGTTTAAGGAGAGAGAGAGCAAATAAATTCGATTAACAGCTGATCTTTGGGTTTCTGTTCAGTAATCTCGCGTGACCTGCGATAAACGCATAAAAGAGAAAACGTTGGTGTTTCCGTCATGTAGTAACTGCTGACTTTAACTGTACAAAGGTTGTTCGACACTATGAAACACATACAGACTTCATGATGTTCGGCTAATATTTTTATTGTGAATATTGATCATGAGGGTAACCTGTACACCACGGAGCAAGATCAGCATCTCTCCACGATATCTTCAGCTCTCTGAGTTAACACAGAGTTTCCCAGCTGACTATCTAACTGTCATCTACGAATATGTCACGGGTCATATCAATATGATTTTACAGAAAAGCATCCTTAATACTGCCAACTATTCCAGAGACGTGAAAATCTACAGCATAAAGAACACAAAAATATAGCAGTCTAACGAAACACTGTAACAGAGATGAACCGTCAGTTTGTCGCAGATCAAAGTGGAATGAAAGTGATTGGTTGAACAGGTGTTCGTGATCTGTGTTATCTGCATTTTCATCAGTGTAAGAGACTCAGCAGCAGATTAGACTAACAGTTATACATTTAATAAATTACCAAATGAATCCACGATCGAACCTGTTCCGACAATTTGAGTTTGTATTCCCTCAGCTGCAGACTCGCTGCTGTTTAAATGTTTGAGAGGAAGATTAGATATAAAGCAAACATCAAACATAGACTCAGTCTGCGGTCACATTTGATATGAGGCCAGCACGGATATTGGCTGTGTCCTGTTTTAAGATCATACATGTAAAATTGGTGTCTGACCTCCGTCGATCCAGCCGCTCAGAGTCCGTGGTTACCATGGTTACTGCATAAGCAGCTATAATGTAAACATTACGCAGCATGGGTGTTTATGTTTTTCATTGCAAAAGAACTGTCTGAATGGTTAACTGACGTTAACTTGGATAAATTATAGTTAAGGAGTATCACAGATAACGCCCATGTGAGCTGCTGAAATCAGTAGGCTATTACTGAAATACACGTGCTATATCATAAACTACGTGCTTAGAATACAGTTAAATAACTATTAAAAACAGATGATATAATATTTCTGTCCAGGTTGCAGTCTTCATCTTGAACATGCTGTTGCAAACTCTGCTCCTCTCGTGGAAATGCGCCTTCTCTTTCCTCTTTGTATAAAAACATTTTAAAAGTCAGTTTAATCTCAAAATTCACTGTTAAATCCGAAACACACCAGATAAAGAAAAGCGAATAGTTCAGTCTAACACATGTGCCAGTGAACCATTAAACGTCTGTAAAACTCTGCAGTTATGAAACATAACTTTAATTTGAGCCAAACCGATTTGCTCAGTTGTAAATAAAACAGCGAAGTAAACGTGACCCGACAGACAAAACCTGAGTGAATTAAGTCCAGCGTTTAACCACTGAGAGCTAAAACTCAGGTGAGGTTTCAAAGCTGTGTGCAGATTGGACATCAGCTGCCGATAAAGTGGGTTCGCCTATAAAGTCCTCTGTAAGGAAACAAGCTCCAGCAGCTCTGCGCTCGGGAAAAATACTATATTTACTTATGTTGTGCAGAAAAATGCGCTGACATTTGCGTTATATCAAGCACCGGCTGCCCAGTTAAACTGTGACTATCACCAGGTAACGTGGGCGTGTTTCTTGAATTAGCAGCAGGTGTTAAACAGCTGACAGGTGAGGAGGACGCATGCAGGTAAACTGAGGGCCTGCTGAGCTGATCGCTGGTGTCCTGAGAAACATGTCAGCTCGTTCTTTATGTTACAGAAGCACAGAGACACAAGACCAGGCGGAAAGAGACGATCGTTCGGTGAAAATGCGAATCTGCGAATGCAACATGTGGAACACGGAGAGTGGAATATGTAAACAAACCGGTTGACGTAACCCCTCGGTGCACTCTGCATGCTGACTGTTAGCAGAGCTACTGAAATCTCTGAAAACATCTGGGCACTTTTGCAAACATGTTCTATGCTGACAACCTGACCAGACATGTGAAGATTACGGCGCGACATTCGCGGCTAAAACACTGTTAAAAGTGTAGTTGGTGACAGAAAAACGGGTATTTTAAAACTACACCACCACCATTGCTGCCTGTGATTTGAAACGCATTCTGGGATACCTGGCTGCCTCAAGTCTACAGAAGCAATCGATTATCTAGGATTGACCTGTTTTGACTTACATTGCACGGCAACCAATCAAATGTTAGAGAAGCTGCATGGGCAGCGTTAACCCCGCCCGTGAGTTTGATGGGTGAGGCTGACAGATAAAATTAATTCATGATGAGAGCCAGGCGCCAGGACTGCCAAAATGAAATAAATAAATATATCATTAAATAATTAATTAAATGTGTCAATAATTTATTAAAATGTGAAATACATAAATAATTAATTAAATGTGTCAATAATTGATTAATTAAATGTGTCAATAATTAATTAAAATATGAAATACATAAATAATTAATTAAATGTGTCAATAATTAATTAATTACATGTGTCATAACTATTTATTTAATTAATTAATTCCCATTTTAATTAATTATTGCCACATTTAATTAATTATTTAATGGTGTATTTAAGTAATTCATTATGGCAGTCCTGGCGTTCCATAAGCAGCATGTATGCTACATGTAAATAATAATGTTAATGTTTTACATTCAATTTATTTGTCATTAAAAAAAAATCAACATTTCATGGTTGTACTCTTTGAGGATGCTGTGTTGTTCTTTGTGATTTTTTTTCATGTTTAAGTTGGTTTTTTTGCTCTTTTTTAGTTTGTTTTTTGTCTGCTAAAATTGTACGTTTTCAAAACGTATAATCAAAACGCCTGTAATTTCAAATTAGTTTTACATGGCGCCATGGAGCTCCATCTCTCTGGCTCAGGCTGCCACACCCAAATAGTAATCATTTTTATTGTGTGTGGTAAAACAGAATGTTAATGTGATTGGTCAAAAAGTTGGGTGGAAGCATTTAGGTCTGATATGTGGCTCAGATTTCATCTTCTGCACCATTCAGACATCGCCCTATGTGGAGGCGTCACTTCTCACATCAACATGGCAACCATCCCAGGGTGGTGTCTGCCCTTTAAAGGGTAGAGAGAGAGTAAGAGAGAGGGGAGAGACAACTTTCCCTAACACCAAGATTTTTGGAGTTGTTTTTTGGAGTGGGTCTCAAGATCCCGTACATTAGCATGATAATGTCTATTGGCAGACCACCCCACCCCAAATTCCTCAGGGAAAAAAAATAAAAATAAAAATACATTTTGACAAGAGCTAACGGGGGCTACACTACCTTTGGCTGCACCGACTGCAGGGGCCTGGCTAGCTGCGGGTTTTTCGAGGGTGCAAAGCCAAGTCTCCTGGCCTCCAGAGCTGCAAATATGCTACATTATTAATTCAATTCAATTCAATTTAATTTCATTTATATAGCGCCAAATCACAACAACAGTCACCTCAAGGCGCTTTATATTGTACAGCAGACCCTACAATAATACATACAGAGAAAAACCCAACAATCATATGACCCCCTGTGAGCAAGCACTTTGGCGACAGTGGGAAGGAAAAACTCCCTTTTAACAGGAAGAAACCTCCGGCAGAACCAGGCTCACTGCGACCGGTTGGGGTGAGAGAAGGAAAACAGGATAAAGACATGCTGTGGAAGAGAGACAGAGGTTAATAACAGATATGATTCAAGGCAGAGAGGTCTAATTCTATTCTACAATCTAATCTATTAATCTATTATTACAAGTATCATTACTGCTAAAGGAGGCCAAGGAGTAACTTAGCATCTGACACAATGAGCAGGAAAGTGCAGGAGGGACAGGTGAAGAGGCCATGCTGCTAGCGAGTCAGCTATGAGCTAAGCTAAGCTAGCGAAACAGTAAAGACACAGTGAGTAAATAAAGTGAATAGAATCAGTGAGTTGATCAACAGAAAATGTGCTTTGAATGGTCTAAGGAGCTTGGAAAGAAAAGCGTCTGGACTTCTTTAAGTTGCTTGAAGACGTTTCACCTCTCATCCGAGAAGCTTCTTCAGTTCTAAGGTCAAATGGTGGAGAGTCCCAGATTTAAACCCAGTGGGAGTATCCCCCGCAAAGAGGGACAAAAAGACCCCCTGATGATCCTCTACCTAATCACATGAGCCAAGGTGTGAAAGCGGGTGTGAGTCACAATCAGCCAGGGTTTCCGGTGAAACCGGTTTTTATTGTGAAACCTAGCCCCACCCTATCATGTGACTTCCTGAGGTCAGATGCACTGTACAACTTGGAGAAAACTCTCCTGAGTTTCTCTGATACACCGGCTACATAGGGGATGACAGTGTTGTTGCGTCTGTCTTTCTTATCCTCCCTCGCTGGTGTCTGATCTTCTTTTCTGTGCATCTTTGCTGACTTTATGAATGCCCAGTTAGGATAACCACATGTTTTGAGTGCTTCCTTTACGTGTGTGTGTTCCTTCTTTTTTCCCTCAGGCTTAGAGGGAACATGTTCTGCCCGGTGGTGTAGGGTCCTAATTACTCCAAGTTTGTGTTCCAGAGGGTGATGGGAGTCAAAGAGGAGATACTGGTCCGTGTGTGTGGGCTTCAGGTAAACTTCAGTGTTGAGGTTGCCGTTCTCTTCAATGTGCACGGCGCAGTCCAGGAAAGGCAAACAGTTATCCTTTGTGTCTTCCCTGGTGAACTTGATGTTTTTATCCACGGCGTTAATGTGCGCAGTGAAGGATTCCACTTCTTGTGTTTTGATTTTGACCCAGGTGTCGTCTACATATCTGTACCAGTGGCTGGGTGCTCTTCCTTTGAAAGAGCCAAGAGCCTTTCTTTCCACTTCCTCCATGTAAAGGTTGGCTACAATAGGTGACACGGGGGAGCCCATGGCACAGCCATGTTTTTGTCTGTAGAAGCCTTCGTTGTATTTGAAGTATGTTGTGGTAAGGCAGAGGTCTAACAGTGTGCAGATCTGATCGGGTGTGAAGTTGGTCCTGACTTCCAAGGAGCTGTCTTCTTGTAGTCGTTTTCTGACAGTCTCCACTGCCTCCGTGGTGGGTATGCAAGTGAAGAGAGAGACTACATCAAAGGACACCATGGTTTCATCTGGATCCAGGGTAAGTTTCTGGACCTTGTCGGTGAAGTCGGTGGAGTTCTTGATGTGATGTGGGGTGTTCCCCACAAGTGATGCTAGGATGGTAGCAAGGTGTTTCGAGATGTTGTAAGTGGCTGAGTTTATGCTACTGACAATGGGTCTGAGTGGGACACCTTCTTTGTGGATCTTAGGAAGTCCGTAAATGCAGGGTATGGCATCCCCTGGGTAAAGGCGGTGATATGTAGGGCGGTCAATGGTTTTGTCCCTTTCAAGGTCTTCAAGGCAAGCTATAACTTTCTTTTTGTAGCTGCTTGTGGGGTCTCGCTTTAAGGCTTCGTAGGTATTGTTGTCACTGAGGAGAGTAGTGATCTTTGTGTGGTAATCTGTAGTGTTTAGGACCACGGTGCACATTCCCTTATCAATGGTGATGTTGTGGTCTCTGCTCAGGGAAGCGACGGCCTTCTTTTCTTGTAATATGAGGTTAGACGGAGGGACTTTGGCACTGGAGAGGGTGGCTGAGACCTGTTTGTGATAAGTTATTAATCTGTATGGCGGTTTCTGTGGCTGTGATGAGGTCCACTATGGGCAACTGTTGCAGAGAAATGGCAAAACTGAGTCCTTTGGCCAACACTTTCTTTTCAGGTTCAGTGAGATTCCGGTCTGAAAAGTTCTTCACCCATTTTTCCTGACTGTCCTCAGGTGTGTGTTCTTCTCTGAGTTGTGTAGGTTCAGACTGAGGAGTGAGTGTTTTTGAAAGCAAGGTGTGGAATTTTCTGCGTTTTCTTTCTTTTCCTTTAGAGTGTTGGGCCCGCTAAGCCTTGTCCACAAACTTGTAAACCTCTTCTAGGATAGGAGAGGGTAGAAGGGTTTTCAGTTCCTGCAGTCTGGCTAATCTTACTCTGGAGGGCATCTATAGTGAAATGGACCTACTGCTTTGAATGATGCACGTTAAGACATGCCATGAAACAAGATGTTATCTAGTTTTTTTTTATTAAACTGGCTACACAGATAAGGTTCATAAAACCACCACTGTGTGTTGGAACAGGAACAGGAAGTGCTGACCATACACACACACACCCAGCCCGGCCTCAGATAGGGTGCAGGAAACAGGGGTATAGAAACACCCGCCTGCTTGTCTCTGTTAAACATGCCCTACAGGGTGCATGCGTTGGTGGATGTGAGTGTATGAGGTGTAAATAATGAGTATGATTGCATGAAAACTAGAGTGCTATTACAAATGAGGGGACAACTGCAACATAAGCACTTGACAGCTGGTCAACAGTGCTCCTCCCCACCAAAACCCCCCCAAATGTATAAGGTGCATGTAAAATTGAGCCCCAGCCACCAACCTCTGGGTAACGCACCTGCCCCTCAGGGTCCTGTATGTGGTGGTCTGTAAATACTACCATATAATTAAAAAGGAGGGACGGATAGCTGCACAGCACAGCCAGCAAAGCCAAAGGCCTTCTAACTGTGGCCTATGTGGCACCCCACCCAAGACCCTACATGTGTCAGAGGAAGCGGACGGGGGTTGGGAAAGCTTAAGTCTGGCAGCACTGGTGCCAGCTATGTTGCAACCCATGTCAGCAGTTAGGTGAAAGGCAACCTTGGGATTACTCATTAGCTAAATACCAGTGACAAATAAAGATTGTGGGGCACAGTGCAAGTGGTGTTTTCCAGCTGCACACAGAATATTATTAAGTGAAGTCTGAGCTTAAAAAGACTTTTTAAGGACATGTTTGTATCCCTGCAGTACGTAAATCCAGCCAACAAAGGGTGTGTCCCACTGCAGGTACAGCTCCAGTAGATGTTCTTAGTGTGCAGGCTGTGATCAGCTGACCTGCTGCTCTCTGTGCATGTACACACCTGGACTCATCCAGATGTGAGCAGATGTCTCCTGTCCTGGTTGATTCCATCCTCTACACCGACACTGTTGATGCTGTCTTTATATTAGACACTTTGAAGTTGGTATGAAGTTCAGTGCATGAATCTCTGTAAGCTAACTGTGACCATGAACCCACAGCCACTGTGCACCAGTCACACACTGGTCTTTACTGTAAACCAATCACAGTGCAGCAAACTCACCTGTTTATCCTGCACTGACCGGCAGAGGATTCTCATGCAGTCTTTAAATAACACAGTCAGTCTGTCTCAGTTTGTTTCAGTCCGTCCTTTAACTCTAAGCTCTCTTCTTCCTCTCCTTCTTTATCATCTGTGTCCAGCTCTGAGTGAACTCAGCTCTCTGTCTTTCTCCCCGTCACATACAACAGCTGGACCTTTAGCTGCAGCACACTGTGAGACAAACTGCACACACACAGTTTGTGTGTTTGCTGATGTTTGTTCAGCTCATAGAAATGTGTTTTGTGTAAACATGTAGGGAGTACAAGTAAAAAGTGGTCAGAAAAAAACACTCAATTACAGATACCTGAAAATTGTACTTTAGTACAGTCCAGAAGTATTTGTACTTTGTTACTTCCCAGCTCTGCAGCACGTGCAGCCAGCAGGGGTTAAAAAAAAGCTCAAATATTAGTCGAGCCTCTTTTTAAAATTCTAACAAAAACAATTTAGCAATGAAATAAACTAAAAGCGTTTCTACAGTGACAAGTTTAAAGGTATAAAACTGAAAACCACCAATGGCACTTTTAATATTCTTCATGACATACAGTGAAAGAAGCATGATTACATACATGTAGGTCGTGTAGCCACATATAAAATATGCATACATATCATTATAAGTAGTCAAATCCATATACATCCACTGTTTAATATTTTGGAATATTTCTCTTAAATATTCCATGAATATCTGCAGAAAGACTTTGAATTGTTCTTTTTTCTGTTTTATATACATCTCCTGTCAGAATAATGATTTTATTTTCCTTCCACATCGTCTCCAAAATCACCAAACACTGGAGCAAGGCCAACGCTACTGTCAAGCTAACATTGGCCTAAAAAGTGTTGAGTCATTCTCAGTCTCTGCTGCTGTCGTGTGACTGCTGTGTGTTCTGTGTGTCATGTATGTTGTCCATTAACTGACATAGTTGTTTATATACTACATAACTGATGATCAGTATGATGGTAGCAAAGCTCACCTGAATTGACGATGCTCCTGGTGTCAGGTACACACTGTGTAACTAAGCTACAGCTAGCAGGCTAAAGCAGGCTAACCGCCCCCTGCTGTTCATCCAGGTCATGTTAGGAGTAGAGATGGACCGATCCAATATTACGTATCGGTATCGGTCAGATACTGACCTAAATTCCTGGATCGGATATCGGCGAGAAATAAAAAATGTAATCCGATCCATTAAATATCAAAAAAACACCTCACAAAACTTGCGACACGGCGTAACTCGGCTCATAACCGTAGCACGTCGGAGCAGTGTGCTCACGTGATAGAGCGGCTGTGTGTATTTGTAGCCTCGCTACCAAACCAGCATTTCATCTCCGAGGAAGTTATCCCAGAGAGAAGTAAAGCAAGTGTATAAGTTCATCTCTGAATGTTTGTAAAGCGTTCCCACGTTAACCTTAACAACCGATATATGGAGCGACTGCCTCTCTCTCTCTCTCCCTCTCCTGCCGCTACTTCAATCATGAAACTGATCAATGATCAGCTGATCGGCTTTTCTGTCGTGAGTCCGTCTCTCTTCTTTGTATTTGGCCCACTTTGCACCAGAAAGAGGAAACCAGCGGCTGAACAACAGCAGCACGTTTAAGCTTGATAAGCTGTTGTTAGAATGTATTTAATATTACTTTCTACACCAGGATCCTTTCTACGTAGCTGACGGCTGGTAACTGTGCAGGGGCGGATCTAGCAAAGTGTAGCCAGGGGGGCCGATAGGGCATGAACAGGGAAAAGGGGGCACAAAGACATACTTTTCTTTCTTATTCTCATTTAAAATGTCTAGCTTTTAATAAATAATTATCTGAATCTTACACCCAAAGTTTTAATCTGATGTAAAATGTATAGAAGTCCATTACTGTATATAGTAACTGTTAAGTCTAATATACCCTAGTAAGCTATAGTACTTTTTCCTTTGGGAAGGTACCATCTGTGCAGTCTGCAATTCTGTAGAAGAAAGATGTTGAATCTATTTAATTATTCTTGAAAAATAATTTATTTCTGTGCATTTTTTCCCCACCCTGCATCAAATTAAAGTTGATTACGTCGATTAAGCATCATGAGGTGGAGGGTGGGGGGTTCCCTATTTTTTTTTTTTTTTTGCTGGGAGTTTGCAACCCTATTAGTTAGGGCTGTTCGATATAACGATATATATCGGATGACGATATAAAAACGTCTATCGTTTCATTTTACGCTATCGTTTGTTTCGTGGTGTCGCAAAATAAACTGTTTACGGCAATATTTTTTCATTATTTTGATGGTCACTGTAGTGGCTATATTAATTTCCTAAAGTTCTCTCTTTCTCTTATATTTAATATAACCACACTACAGACGGACAAGCGCTTGTTTTTATGCGTTGTCGTTAGCAACAACGACGGTAAAACCACCTCGTGTCCGCTTGTTTATTTTCCACATAAACCTTTCACAATAAAGCTCAAGTTCCTGTTGAGACTTTTCAAAATAAACTGAATCACGTGAAAGATGCAGAGTATTTACGGATAAGAAGCAAAAAAGAGCCGTCAGGTGCTAAAAAATAAACCTTAGACTCAAACGTTAGAACAGGTTTTTCCCCGCAGCACGCTGTGTAATAAATACTCACAATTTCACTCATTTGATGCAGGTTGTTGGAGTTCAGGCCAACTTTCTGTAAACTAATGAGGTTCTGAAAGGCCAGTGGGGAGATGTATGTGATTTGATTGATGGTCAAATCCAGCTTTACTAACTTAGATAACCCCTGGAATATGTTGGCTGTGAGGTTTCTGAGGCTATTACGACTTACACCAAGTTCTCTTAACTCACCCATGTCTGCGAAAGCTCCATCATCAATATGAGAGAGAGAATTTAAAACTATCTGTAAATAAACTAGCTTTGATAAACCCCCCAAATCCCTCCTGTTGATCATTTGAATGTGATTGTTGGTCAGATCAACAGTCGAGGTGTTTCTGGGAATGTCGTCAGGAACGGCTGCGAGGTCCCGATCAGAGCACGTAACAGAAACATCCCTGACGTCGACCGAGAACTGCACAGAGCAGTTTTTCAGGGCGTAGGGCAGCGAGGGGTTAATGTGAAGCAGGACAAGAAGAAGCGAGACGAAGACACCAGACTGATGAAGCATGGTGACTGACAGGATCACACCTTCACTCGGCTCCTGTGAGATTAGAGTCAGTGTAAAACCAGCAATCAATTAATTCATTCAATCAATATATTAATTGGCAGAAAAACAACTTTCCTGACAATCAATTAACATGTTTCTATGCATCTATCTAGTTTCCAGCTTCAGGCTTCTCTGGCATGTATCATCCAGCGTTTGATGATTTGAAGCAGCATAAACTCGACCTGGACAGAAGTCTGCAGCTGCTAAGCTAAGCTAGTGAAAAACAGCTGCTGAGAGGAGGCTTCATGTCAGAGCTTCACACCCTGACCAGGTCACATTAGAAGCTGAATGCATGAAGGAAGATTTGGAAAGTAAGATGTGAGCAGAGGTTAGAGTTTATACACCATCACTGATTCATGTGAACATCTGGACCTCCTGCAGAATCCGTGTTAGAACAAGAATCCAGCAGCACATGGAAAGCAAAGCAAAGAGTTCAAGTGCAGGAACACTTCAACAGTGCTCTTACCTGATGTTTTCAGTCCTCAGAGAGGAGAAAAAGACTTTTGATTCTCAGTTTTCTTTCAGTCTGGGGAACTCAAGCATGAAGCATGACCCTAAATAAAGCTGCTGGAAACAGGAACCGTGAGCTCGCATGTGCCGCTGGATTTTCATGAAGTTGGGCGTTGCAGCAGAGGTGAGATCAAACCTAAGGACAGCAACATGCCGAGAAAACAGAAATAACCTCAAAGTGTCAGAGCTGCACTCATATAAGCGATTAAGGAAGTTAAAGCAAACCAGACGGTTTATCTCTCAACTTTATCTAATCACACCACGCAGCCTTCACAGCTCAGCAGGCGAGAAACATGTTTAGGCTTTAAAAATGATGTGAAGATTTTGTTCAACAGAGCGACTGCAGATTTAGTCATTAACATGAACGCTCAACTCCATCAGTGAGGTTTAGGCACACAGGCTGATGACGTCTATGGAGCGACTTAAAAGGAGACATTAAACTCACATCAAGCCACAAAAGCACAGAAACACAAAGGTTCATGTCTGCTGGATTTACAGGTTTGAGGGATTAAAGTGCTGGAAAAGCAATTAAAGGGAACAGAATTTCCTCCCACCCCCTGCACAACATGAAGGTAACCCTCTGCATGGCTTCAGTAATTAAAGCTGTGGTACAAAAAGACAGGTCAGAGGTCACTGCCCCAGAGATACATGAGTATTTCTGCATGCTTTACATCCGGTTTAATCCGAACAATTTTCTCAGTATTATTTATTATGCTGTTAAACATGTTATGAAGTGTTTATAATATCTAACATTTTACAAGCAGCCATAGGTGTGTTTGTTTTCTCCACCCTCACAGCCTGCTGTCCACAGACCGCTGAAGGTGGCTGGTGAGCACCAGAGGGCGCCAGAGCTCCAGCCCCAGACACGAGGTGAACCCGTGAGTTCAGAGCTGCTTCCTTTAATGTCACATGCTCAGAGGTTATCCTCCTCCTCCCCATCATCATCACCGTGGACTACCATGTCTGCTGACACACACACACACACACACACACACATTCATTTCTTTTTAAACAGCGTGTCATTTGAAAACTAGAAGAGCACACAGTGAGTTACACAAACATGTTTTTGAACTCATTTTGAGAAAACGGTTTAATCTGGTTTTCTAAATTAAGCTTAATTCATCCCAACGAAGCGAGTGTGCAGTGAAAATGTGATAGACAGGAGAAACAAAAATATCAGTTTGTGTCAAACTGCAAACGTTACCTGTGCGTTTGATTGGCTGTTACTTCTCACAGGTTTTATCGATTTATGTCGAACTTGTTGTGATCGTCGTCCTGTGGGACCTCTGCTTACATCAACAGGCTGATATACAGTCTGTATCCACACACTGTGAACCTGCTTTCCAAAGCTAGCTCACTCTTCATCAAACAGACATTTCACTAGCTGGGCCCACGTCCTCATTTTAGGTTTGACAGCTTTTTAGTAGGTAAAAGTGAATGCTTGGACATGAACTGAGCTGTGGTTTGGGGAAGGCCTCAAAGGGGACTGGTGACGGCTTCCGGGCCTGGCAGATCCCCGTGTACTAAATAGAAACGAAGAAGTTGAAGAATGGAGAAGAAGGAGGGAGGGAGGGTGGGGCACGTAAACGAGAATGATCAGCTTGCAGAACTGAGGGAACCTATATAAATGACAGCCGGAACACTCAAAAAAATGAATGAGGTGGATTGTTCAGTGTATATTAATTATTTATTTTCATTTTACTTAAAATATATGTTTTTGTTAAGTTAACATATGTTTTTCTAATCAAGTCTACGTAATTGTGTCTATTATTCACTGTACATAATACTAATGTGTTACTTGATGGCATAACATTTAAGTTAAGTCAATTAGGATCGATATACTTTGTATATCCACAAGGTGGCAGTAATGCAAAAACAGTTGTAATGAAACCGCGAAGAACAACAAGGTTTCACGGCTTGGGCCTGCTCATGCGCAAGACTTCAAATTTAACTTAAAAACGTTGTTTTGGCGCCAAGCTGCTGTTTCTTTGAGAGGTAAGACCACTTTTTCTTTGACTATGTTGTGTAGTATCTACATGTCGAGCATGGTTATATTTTGCGTTTGTCTTATAAGACATGTTATATCGTTTGCGTGCGCTTGTTCTACATTAGTTTTACTGGGTCCTGGACATGCTTAACATGCTTATTTTGTGGACTGTGTAAGAAACATTTTTATTGTTTTTGGTTTTATTAAGGGATTAGCTACAGGGGTTCATGGGGTTATTTTTTTTTTTGCTTTCTTGGGATTCCTTTACTGTAATCCGAGAGTCATAAATATCGAATAGGATAGCAAGGATAGCATAAAGTGACATTTAAAATCCAAAAAGTCGAGGGCGAAAAGCCACTGTGACACCATTGTTATGCTCTATCAGTAATCTGTATTATGTAAAATGGTCTGTAAATACAGCATGTTTCCTAGGAGTGATACAGATCAGCATAGTTATAAATTACAGTTTGTTAAATCACACACTTACTTTTTAAATAAAATTATTCACGACATATGAGTGGGCAGACAATGGAAGTCGACAGACCTGGTGATAATTGCTTCTATAGAAAGTTAGCACATGGCAGTGTCAATCTCTTGCTTTTCTTCTGAGTAGTATTTTATTTAGTTGTAATTCAATCAATAATTTGCTTCTTGAAATTAAGTAATGAATTTCTTGTTTTATTTTATAAATCTCAGATCCTGCCTTTACCTGCTCCCTCCTATACTGATGTGGTGTATGTGGTACTGCTGAGCTTGTATGTGGTATGTGAACTGTTATACTTTTAAAAACAAAACTGTTTTATAAGTTAATTTTTCTTTAGTGACCCATTCAATGCCCCTGTTATTTCTTCTCCAGATCTGAACCATTGTAAAGGTTGCAGTTCAAGGGCCTGAGGTATGAAATTCTTTTCAGATCAGCTGTGATCAATATTTTTGGAACTTGATATATAACAATAAAAGCTGTAATGGCTCCATTAGCATTTTGTGTAAATGTTTGTGTTAAAATTATAGCTTTAATGAGGTCTTTCTACATTAGTTTCAGTTATACAGTATGTATATGTGTACATATAGTATGTATATTTACAGTACAGTATGTTGTGTTTGTTGACATGTTTTCAGGTGGAAGCAGAATTTGTGAGGATTACTACTGCTCCACTTGTTCCAAGGCTTTTTGCACAACTTGACCAATACACTGACCAGCTCATAAAAGTCTTCAAGAAAAAGGAGGCGCTGCAGTGAAGAAAATTAGACAAACTTTGGCTCCAGCCACAAAGGTGCGTTATTCTGTTGGTAGCAAAATATTATGGCTAATAAGATCACTTTCAAATTTAAACAGCTAGTGTATGGTAGCTGCACAGTGTACTTACATTTATATTAAGCAAGACAAAGTTTGGTACTCAAAACTTTGGAAAATTAAAATTACCTAAACATAAGTAAAATCTGATCCCTCAATTTTGGGTTAAACCATAAGTGAATGTTTTTATGTTAAAGATCAGTTTTGAATGCAAAAACGATGATGTATTAGTTTGTCTATACCTCCATTATGGACATATATAATGTGGTGGAAACCCTACCCAACAGGTTAACTATTCATGTCCATGTGATGATTAGTTGGTCTTGTGTACATGTCTAGCTGTGCAGTAAATATGTCATTCATTTTATGTATAATGTGAGTTTGTGTCATCCTAAAGTATATCTGTTTTCTCTTCCTGTATCTCTGCCACTCTCTACAGAAGGAAACTATTGAAAACGGGAGGAGTGTGTCCTCAGGGCACTACCTTTTTACCTGAATGAAGACCCAAGCATCCTCTTCAAAGAATAATTGGTTGGTAATTTTAGTTTAGTTTTTTATCTGTATTAAACCAAATTTTGAATAACTAATGTTGTTGCATGTTGTAGTGTTGTTGTTGTTGTAATTTGCATGGAACCTGTTTAAATGTTTTGGGGAATCTTCTTGTATACCCAAACTATTTATATTTATTGTTGAATCTGTAGTCTAAAATAGTAGCGCACTGGGGTGCATGTTCCTAATATTGTGTTTACTTCATTAAAGGGTAGCTTTGGCTCTTTTTTTTCTTTTCCTTTTTAAATTTAACTGGACGCCATTTTTCTTTGTTTTTGTGTCTAAGCTACAGCTACAGCTGTTCAGAGGAGCTGGAACAAATTACCCTTGCTATCTTCACCATTGAAAAAGCTGATGTCAGCACTCCTCCAGCCGATGTGGGTATAACCATCTAGGGTGTCCTGCATGACCTGGAAAACATGGCCTCTGCATGTGCACTCTTAATGGGTGGGATATACTGTATGCACTGAATCTCAGTTAACCTCGAGACTGAAAGCTTTCTTTGAAGTACTTCAGAAGCTCTTCCTTCATCTGTATGTCAGCAGACTCTTGACCAAGGTACAGATACTCAAGAATAAACTGAACGAATAAGCCAATCCTTAATTTGGATGATGAATGTTCTGTCAGATGGACAGAAGTTTTCAGAGGCTGAATGGGAATAAAACGGTAATTTGTTGAAAATGACAGATAAAGGAAAATTACATTTAAGAGAAATTTTGAAAAGTTTGTAAACTACTACAATTTGAGAGATTTTACTCTTGTGGGGGGAGGGGGCTAGTAAGAGACAATCAAAAGTATTGAGATTTAAAGGATTTAATTGAGAGATGATACTGCACCAGAAATGTTGAAGGGTGGTGTGTATATTAGCGTTCAAGGTATATTGTTATGAGGTGGAAATATGTTCATATTCTGTTTGTGTTACATTGTGTGCATTGTAAAGGTAATTGCAATACATACTAAGAATAAGGGTAAGTTAGGAATGCAGGATGAATGTATATTTTATGGACTTTTAAAGACGAAACAATTGTTTCCATGTTAAAATGTTTACAACCCAAGTTTTTGCCCAAACACTGGTAAAATAAACGTTGAGGGTGGCAAGTGTTAAATGGTTACTGTTGTGCTGTTGCAAAAAAAAACTGAACGCTGACAAGCTGTTTTATTGTTAGACCATAATGCTGGCATGCTTTATTTAAGTTTTATTTGGGATGGTGATATAATTTTCTTTGATTGCTAATATCAGTGGACTATTTATTATTATTATTATTATTATTATTATTATTATTATTATTACAACATTAATTTTTTTTAATTGTGGCTGTTGAGGTGGACACTTCACTTTGCATTGTTAAAGGAAAACACTTCATTGGCGTTGTGTTACTGGACTGACCCTAAGCAATCATTGCCAAATACCAACTTTGCTATCCATTTTAGACACTAAAAGAAAAAGGACTCCACAGACCTTACTAGCATCACATATGCGTAACTCAAGTGTCATCTTATCAACATGTTATGTGGTCTTCAATGTTTTTTTCTTCTATTTCTGGCAGATACAGACATTTAATTTAAAGTCTTGATGTTGCATCTGTCTACATACTGTTAGTTACTAACCCTAATGACCTGTTGTGTTTTATTTTGGACTGGGTTTACACAAATGCTCTCTGAATGTGTGTGCAATAAAAGAAATTTAAAAAAATAAGTTGGATGTACTTAATTCATTTGTGTGGAACCTGTTGACAAAATAGATTTATGTAAAACTAATTAGTAAAGCACAAGGTGGCTGAAAATATAATATTTGAATTAATCTAACTTAAATTTAACATTTTACTGCCACAAATAAGAAATGTGTTGAAGTAACTAATCTAAACTATCTAACCTGTAAATATATCATTTATGTTCATACAACATAATTTGATTTAGGTAGTCTTAAATATCTCTTGTTAATCTTAAGTAGTTTTTTAAAATTAGATGAACTAAAGATTTTTGCTTTAAACTAACACAATGCAATTTCGTGGAACCTGTTGACAAAATAATTTTAATTAAAGTCAACGTTTCATTTTTTTGAGTGAAGGAGCGTGTTTGGAGGCGTGGTCCCGCTCCTGAAATTCCGATACATGCATACCTTTTAACTGAGGAGGAAACCAGAGTACCCAGAGAGAACCCATTGCAAACATGGCCAGATTGTGGATTTGAACCCGGACCTTCTTCTCTGAGGGAACAGCGCTAACCACCACCACGCCATTGAGCTGCCAATCCAGACGTAACAAAAGCAGGAAAGCTATGCTTGATGCGGAATTTTCTTCAAGTTTCTTTCCAGGTTAAACCACAATAAACGGCAACAGCATACATGTGGTGTGCGTGTGGTTGTCTGCTCCTATAACCCCAGTGATTGTCCTGTGGTTTGAAATCTCGTGTGATCTTGTGAATTTCGTGAGTGCAGGCAACTACCCGCTCTTCCTAGATTGTATCAGGTCATCTGAACAAGAACAAACTAAGTTGTTGAATCTCATGCAGATCCAGCATCATTTAATTGTGTTCACCATAGAAACATGAAATTATTTTGCTCAAATGACAAGTTAGACTTTTGTAAATGTAACAACCACCCAATTTCCTTTTTTTGAGTGTACCCTATCACTTCTGGGTTATGCCCCCCAGGATTGGATGGATTGGAAGTTGTTGTAAATTCGTTGAATTTTTTGTTGAACATTATGTAATATGAACACAACATGTACTACAGACATAAGTTACATTTGTTCATTCAACAAGATTATCATTGGTGTAACAAACAAATATTTTACTAGTTCATGTAACAAGGCTGACGTTTGATGTGCCAAACTGTTTAAACAATATAACATCAATTTAAATGAATTTGGCACAAACATGTTGATTGAATAAAAGTCAAATTAATTGAATGTTCATGTTACTATTATGGTACACTTACAAACATATATCGTGTTGAAACAACACAATCAATATAACACGATTTGTTTAGATGGAATATAAGTGGCAAGATAAAATCACGTTCATCCAGTGAATTAATTTTTGGAGTGTGGTCTCCCAGTTAGGAGCCCAGTTGGAGTTCTTGTTTTCTCCTCCTGTCCCTGATGTGTGTATTTTTCACTGTTTTCCTGTGTGTAGGACTGTGTATGTGACAAATACATTCAATTCATTCATTCCTGATCGAAGCTGTTTAAAGCTCCGTAATAAAAGCGCCCTGCAAGGCGCGCTGTTTGTTTGCTGAATGCAAACACTGAGAGGATAGAACAGCTGACGTTTGTACTCTTGTATAAATACACACATGCCCAAATATACAAGTATCTGATAGAGAAGTATCTGATAACAGCTTCAAGCACGCAGAGCTTTATCATCTCTATCCAAGAACTTTTTCCAAGCGTATGAATCTTCAGCCATTAAAGCTTCAGACTCTGCAGTCTTTAAAAGCTTTTAGAGAAAGCAGAAGAAGAAACCGAGCTGCCTGTTGGTCAGAAACACACAGCTGGTCATAAATATGTGACAAGAGCACAAACAGAACGTGATGACAAGTTTGTGATGAGGAGGAGAGGGACGGGTGCTGCTAGGGTGGAGTCCTAAGATTTAGTCCCAGATTTACATGATACGTTTATGAATAAATACATGCTGCAGGAGTAAGCTGTACGAGTTTAGAGTGACGTGTGTGTCCCTGAGATCAGCTCACATCAGACCAGGGGTCACTAACATGTACATCGTACTGCACGTTTGATAACTGAATAGTTTTAAATGTAAGTATTGTATGGTAAATGTAGTGTATGATAATTCTTCACAAGCACCTGAAGTCTGATGTCTTGTATTCATTATGAAGGTGTTGATACAGCCTGAACGGAGGTCAGTGGTCTGGCCCATCATTACCTGATGTTTGCTGCAAGCTTCTTACAGAAATTTGAATGCGATCAACAACAAAGAGTGAACATGCACAAAGGAAAATATTTTTCCCTTCAAAGAAAATCCTGCTGGATTCTTGGCTTCTTGGGGATTTGAGCTCCTGGAGTGCTTCTTCTCGACCTCTGACCTTCCTTCAAATCAATCTGTTGACCTGAAAAGAGAGGTCAGAGGTCAAACGTGACATGACATTTTAAATATTTTCAGGTTATTTCTCAATGTTGACGCCACACGTGTAAGAATCACACTTTCTAAGTGATTAGACTTTTTTTTCCACCAATAACTCACAGAGTGGATCTTTGGAAGACAAATTTTAGTGGACTGCTATCACGAGCCCACTCTGCAGTTTTATCAGAAACTGTTCTAAACGTGGTGTTTTCAGTTCAAACTCTGAGAAAATGATTTCCAAACAACTTCACGTAGACCCAAACCCGATTCTGATTGGTTGCTGTCAGAGGAAACAGTGGCGTCTTTACTCCAGGCGTGTCCGACCCCCCCCTCCTGGTGCTGTTGAGACGAGCAGCAGGGTGACTGTAGCAGTTTAGTGGTTTACATGCAGGCTGAAGGGTCACGTATCAGCAGCTTGGACAGACGTGTTCAGGAAACTGGACTTTCATTATTAGTTATTCTGACTCAGAATAAAGCAACACCCCGTCCCTCTCCTCCATTTAATTTTCTTATTCAGCCTGAATTAATCCTAATTAAAGCTCTAAATCCTCATGCGATAACACAGCAGCAGAAACATGAGCAATTTTCCTCCAGTAAATAATCAGTGAGAGCGTACACAGTGTGACAGGAAGGAGGAATTCCATCATTATTATCAGTGAGGAAAGGCTGAATGTGTGACTGTGGCTCCCCCGCTGTGCTGACGGCGAATTAAAGTGCATTTAATGGAATAATTAAAGCGTAATTATACCCTCAAACCCCCCCTCCTGACCGAGGGGTAATGTCCTCTGCCATGACCTCACCGCAGGAAGCTTCAACCCTCCTGCTGAGCTGGAGCTGCATGTTGCCCTCATGCCTGGGCGATCTTCTTCCCACAGTCCAAAGGGTGGGGGTCTCACAGCCTTCAGACTTGAACGCTGTCCTCGTGTCTCTGAACTCGACTCAGACATACCAGTTTGTGTCCATGCACAGAGAAAAGAGCCAGGTTGCAATTTGAAAGGAAGGGGTTGGTGATGTCACTGTTTTAATTATTTTAAATGTCATTAAGTAAAAACATGTTGCAAATTCAACTTTTATTTGTCACATACACAGTACGATATGCAGTGAAATGCTTAGACAACTGCTCGTGACCTAAAATAAAAGACTATGAATAGGATAGGATAGGTTAATGTTGGGTCATTTTTCCCGACATCATTTCCTGCGTGGACGCTCCTTTTTGAAAAAGATCATGGTCACACCAGTTGCCATGATGACGTAGGTGTTTGTAATGGATGTAATGGATGTGCATGAAAATGATGAAGATCAGATTGCTTCCTCTGACTGCTTGTTGTGACGTTCAGGTGTTAAGTTAGTTCCTCACACCCATGTATGGTCCTGGACTGTGGACCAGTCGACCTCGAGATGCTGGTGAAGCCTTCTGTGAGACACATACACCGGATTATTTCTTCCTTACAGCTTGGTGCTGTTGTAAAGGGATGCAGTTCAAGCTGGAATGCCACAGGGTGCACTTATGTGACAGCATGTTTGGCTAATTTATTTTTGCACTACGGTGTGTGATGTGCTTCTGTTTCCAAATTATACTGCTTGGTCATTTCTTTGGTAACCCAGCATGAGTGGAGGCAGAAACACTTAAAACTAAACATTTTCAACAACAGGAGAACTCGACTCTGTTCCACTTTGTTCAACTTCTTCCAAGTTTAATGGCACACTGAGTTTCCATGGCTCTCTGTGTCACGTCTTAGTTAATGGACTCAGGCGCAGACCGGGAATCCTAGCAGAGTTGACAGTTTATTAGTACAAACGACACCAGGTGATACTATTTACAACGTGCTGGAGGGAGGGGAGGGGGGTCCAGGGCTCCGGGGCATGTGAGGGGAAGGACGGGATTCAGACACACTCCAATGGCTCTCTCTTCTCTCTCCACAATGGGGCAACACAAATCCACTTACTCGTCCACACGATAACAGGCAGGCAGGGAAAGGTCCGGGGTAGATCTGTACACAGAAACTAGAGTTAACGGCGAACAGACGGAAATAACTTTACAGAGTTTAACTCACAAACAGTAGAGTGACTGACGCTGATAGCTCAACAATCCAGCGACTAGTGGCACAGCGCTGCTGTCTTAAATAAGCCTTGCGATCACCCCGATAGGCAGCAGGTGCGTGGGCCATGGGCGCGAGCCCATAATGAGCACCACCCCGGCAGGTGAGAGAGAGAGAACAACAAAACACATGTTGCCTAAAACAGGATCAGCTGGTGAGGCACAGGGACCATGACATTCTGACCCAGTTAGGGATACTTTGCTGATGATCATCTCATCGAGCCAACAACCTCTGATGGTCAAAGTGCTGGATTATTGTAGGGTCTTGACCTAACAATGTAAAGCACCTTAAGTGAGTTGAGTGATTGCGACTTAGTGTGAACCAGTTGCTCCCAAGGAGCAAGAGCAAGAAGAGCAGAGTCTCACAAAAGATCATGATGCTGCTGGGTCCATGAACCATCCCCACTGGACATGCCTGCATCAGCTGCAGAAGACCTGTCCAATGAGGTTGAGGAAGGAAATGCAGGAATTATGTGTCTAATGCGGGTTTGACACCTGATTCTATACCAGGTACATATAAGTTACAGATAAGTTTAAGGTTTTGGATTGAGTGGTGCATTGATGAAATGGTGCGGGTCTCAAGAGCCGGTGACATCTGCAGGCTTATCAGCAGTAGGCTTGGGGCTTTGCTGGTACTTACAGCTAGTGCTGCAGTGTCACTGGATGTGTGTAGACATACATGGTAATGGACGTAGTATCCTCTACATACACCTGTGTACTACAGCACCTTAGTGTTTACCCCATCATATGATATGGTATGCAAAAACATAATCGCACCAGTGCAACCTAGGATTTTTTTGGTGTTTTTGCCGTTTGAGTTAAAAAAAAAAAGTCTCTGCAACTCAGAAAGTCTCTGTGTGGCCAAAAACAGCCACACATTATGCCCACATCGGGGTATAAACCAATCAGAGATAGTCAAGGGCGGGACCTCTCAGATGCCCATGCCCAAGATATTGAGATGTTCAGATATTGAGATGTTCAGTTCGAAGCCTTTGAGGCACTTTTAATTTAGACTTTCTTTTTATTTTATATATCTTCAGATATTTTAAGTTTAAATTTCAGCTCAGTGAAGCACTTTAAGCACAAGAACTTTTTCAGTACCGTATTTTTCGGACTATAAGGCAGACTTAAAATTCTTTCATTTCCTCAAAAGTGCGCCTTATGCATGAATTCTGACTTCGAACCGATTTTATGTGGTTCACGGCGCTCAAAAATCTGTCAAAATGTTTTAGTACGACATTGCTAAGCTACAAAGCTGCACCGTTTGATGGATTGTCCGAGCATTACGGCTACCGTAGTCAGGAGCCTCGTGGAGTAATACGTACTGTGCTTCAACGTAATATTACTGTGTTCTGTGTGTATAATGACCACAAATGGCTCCTGTTAAGAGACATGCTTATGAAGCGCATTTTAAGCTTTATCAGTCATGCAGCAGAACATGGGAACAGAGCAGCTGCGAGAGAATTCAGCATTAATGAATCAATGGTACAGAAGTGCAGGAAGCCAGAAGAATGAGCTGAGTAAAGTTTGACTTATCTGTTTGGTTTTGCTTAATGCGCCTCATAATTTGGTGCGCCTTATGGTCCGAAAAATACATTAACTTATGTTTCTTGTAGAAATGTGCTCCAAATAAACCGTCATTAGGAGGATAACCCAGAACAAACCTTTTGATGGCATCATCACCTCGTCACAACACAACATCAACCAGCTGTGTGCAGTGGCATGTATGATATCAAATTCCCGGGACACAGTTTAGTTAAAAAATGGGTGGAGTGACAAGAGATAAACTTTCACAATCACCAGGTCTTTATGACTTTAAGATATTCCTGCAGTTTAACTAATTGTTGTGTGTTTTTGGCTTTTTTGAATTTTGGGGTCTTTTGAAGGCAGATATCCTCTTGGTGGCGCTGTCACTTGGTGTTCGCTCTCTCTGTGTAACTGTCAAGGTTGGCTGAAGGAGAACCCAAATGCTGGACTTTTAGAATGGAGAAAGTGTGTTTATTTACACAGAAAACAGTGCCAACAATCCACAGTGTGTGCTTTCCCAATTCCCCGTGCTGTGATTCCTCTCCGTGATGCGTGGTAGTGCTTCGTCCTCCTCGGTGCCTGTGTTCAACTGTGTACTGCTCCCTCCACACGTTTCCGTAATCACCCTGGAAAC